>NC_142134.1:27977500-28293750 GCF_024610735.1 Ursus americanus | reverse complement strand
CTCTTTTCTTTTTGATAAATACAGCTAGAGGTTTATCAATTTTAATTTTTCCAAAGAAGTTCCTGGTTTCATTGATCTGTTCTATTGTTTATTTGTTTCTATATCATGTATTTGTATTCTAATATATTATTTCATTCCTTCTGCAGAAGGAAACCTGTACTATTTGTCCTTCTGTGACTGGCTTATTTCACTTAGCATAATGTTCTATAGCTCCATGCGTGTTGTCAAAATGGCAAGACTTCCTCCTATTTTCAGGCTGAATAATATTACATCATATGTATATACCATATTTTCTTTATCTGTTCATCTGTTGATGGACAGTTGGTTTTTCTATATTTTAACTATTATGAATGATGTTGCAGTAAACATGGGAGTGCATATATCTCTTTAAGATCTGAATTTCAGTTCATTTGGATATATACCCAGATTTCTGGATCATATGAAAGTTCTATTTTTAATTTTTTGAGGAATCTCCCATGTTTTTTTTTCTTCCAAGTTTTTACTTAAATTCCAGTTAGTTAACATAAGGTATAATATTTGTTTAATGTGTAGGATTTAGTGATTCATCACTTAAATACAACACCCAGTGTTCATCACAAGTGTCCTCCTTAATACTCATCATCCATTTAACCTATCCTCCTGCCCATCTCCCTTCCAGCAATCCTCAATTTGTTCTCTATAATTAAGAGTCAGATTTATGGTTTCCCTCTCTTTTTTTTTTTCTATGTTCATCTGTTGTTTCTTAAATTCCATATATGAGTGAAATCATATAGTATTTGTCTTTGACTGACTTATTTTGCTTAGCATAATACTCTAGCTCCATTCATGTCATTGCAAATGGCAAGATTTCATTCTTTTTGATGGCGGAGTAATGTTTGTGTGTGTGTGTGTGTGTGTGTGTGTGTGTGTACCACCTCTTTATCCATTCATTAGTCAATGGACATTTGGATTCTTTCCATAATTTGGCTATTTTTGATAATGCTGCTCTAAACATTGGGATGCATGTATCCCTTCAAATTAGTATTTTTGTATTATTTGGGTTAAATACCTAGTAGTACAATTGCTGGATTGTAGGTTAGTTCTATTTTTAACTTTTTGAGGAACCTCCATACTGTTTTCCAGAGTAGTTGCACCAGCTTGCATTCCCACCAACGGTGTAAGGGGATTCCCCTTTCTCCACATCCTTGCCAACACCTGTCGCTCCATGTCTTGTCAATTTTGTCATTCTGACAGGTATGAGGTGACATCTCATTGTAGCTTTGATTTTATTTCCCTGATGATGAGTGATGTCGAGCATCTTTTCATGTGTCTGTTAGCCATCTGGATGTCTTCTCTGGGAAAATGGCTATGCATGTCTTCTGCCCATTTTTCAACTGAATTATTTGTGTTTTGGGTATTTAGTTTTGTAAGTTCTTTGTAGATTTTGGATACTAGCCCTTTATCAGATATGTCATTTGCAAATGTCTTCTTCCATTCTGAAGGATTCCTTTTAATTTTGTTGACTGTTTCTTTTGCTTTGCAGAAGCTTTATATCTTGATGAAATCCCAATAATTTATTTTTGCTTTTGTTTCCCTGGCCTCAGGAAACCTATCTAGTAAGAAGTTGTTATGGCCGTTGTCAAAGAGGTTACTTACTGCCCCCGTTCTCCTCTAGGATTTTGATGGTTTCTTTCTCACATTAGGTCTTTCATCCATTTTGAATTTATTTTTGTGTGTGGTGTAAGAAAGTGGTCCAGTTTCATTCTTTTGCATGTTGCTGTCCAGTTTTCCCAACACTCTTTGTTGAAGAGGCTGTCTTTTTCCATTTGATATTCTTTCCTGCTTTGTCGAAGATTAGTTGACCATAGAGTTGAGGGTCCATTTCTGGGTTCTCTATTCTGTTCCATTGATCTATGTGTCTGTTTTTGTGCCAGTAACATGCTGTTTTGATCACTAGAGCTTTTTAATATATCTTGAAGTCCAGAATTGTGATGCCTCTGGCTTTGCTTCTTTCTTTTCAAGATTGCTTTGGCTACTCAGTTTATTTAATAAAAACCCTCAACAAAATAAGAATAGAGGCAACATATCTCAAAACCACAAATACCATATATGAAAAACCCACAGCTAATATCTTCAATGGAGGAAAACTGAGAACCTTTCCTCTACAGTCAGGAACAAGAAAGGAATGTCCACTCTCAGGACTGTTACTTAATATAGTACTAGAAGTCCTAGCCTCAGCAATCAGACAACAAAAAGAAATAAAAGGCTTTCAAATCAACAAAGAAGTAGTCAAACTCACTATTTGCAGATGAGATGATACTCTATATGGAAAACCTGAACAACTCCACCAAAAATTTGCTAGAACTGATACATGAATTCATTAAAGTCACAGGATACAAAATCAATGTACAGAAATCTGTTGCATTTCTATATACCACTAATGAAGCAGTGGAAAGAGAAATCAAGGAATCAGTCCCATTTACAATTGTGCCCAAATCTGTAAGATCCTAGGAATCAACCTAATCAAAGAGGTAAAAGATCTGTACCCTGAAAATTATAAAACACTTATGAAAGAAATTGAAGATGAGACAAAGAAATGGAAAAACATTTCATGTTTATGGGTTGAAAGAAAAAATATTGTTAAAATGTTTATTCTACCCAAAGCAATTTGCACATTTAATGAAATCCCATCAAAATATCACCAGAGTTTTGTTTTGTTTTGTTTTGCTTTTTACAAAGCTAGAACAAACAATCCAAAAATTTCTATGGATCCATATTTTTTCCATAGCTGCTGCACCAATTTACATTCCCACCAACAGTGTACAAGGGTTGCAGTTTCTCCACAACCTCACTAACGCCTATTATTGTTTTAAAAATTTAATAGCCATCTGTCTTCTTTACATCACAAATAGGTAAACTTGGGTGTTAGAATGAACAACTCTATGTCTTTGAGGTCTTGGATAGTGGCACCAATCTCTACATTGCTTCCAGGGATTTGGTAATTGTTTTTGGTTTGTTATCTTTGCTGGAAAGAGGAAGTTACAGGGTCTTAAATGTGGCTCTTCCTACACTAATAACAGTAACTCTATGGATCAGGGAACCAAAGTGGGGAGATTCCAACTACTGAGTAACACTATTCCAAATTTATATATAGTAATTGAGGGGAGAAAAAGAGCCATTTGTGTGTTTGCAGACCCATTGTAAGAGAGACTGTGGCTGAAATCCCATTATCACTTGACCTCTCCAAGTCTCCACTTTGACCTGTGATTTACATTACCAGTTTGGGAACCCACATATTAATACAGGAAATCCCAGAAGATCTGGTTATTTTTTTTGCCCAGAGAATCATCATCCTGATAATTAGAAAATCATTACCTTTACAATTAGCTGCAGTTTCCTTTATTAAAATATTTATGAAAATATTTGAGGTAGTGATGCATAATGCTTCCTCAAGTGAATCCAACTTTCTATTTATTTGAGAGACTTTGAGTCTGTGATCTGGTCTGGTCTGGAAGATGAGTGAAAGATTATGGTTTTCCATTGCAGTGGCTTAAGGCAGGTATCCAATCTTCATTCTGAAAATATGACTTTAAGAAGTTGACCTACTTTAGCTCAAGTCAATAGCATTTTGCAGTGATCTCTGTGAGTCGTCAATTCTTACTGCAAAATAGAACATGCTTCTAATATTAGGATAAGCACACTCACATTTTGTTATGTGCTTCCCTTTGGTCTCTGTGCCTCCAAGATCCTGTAGGTGATACCTGGAGCTGAGAATTTAAAGCCCTGATCTTGTCATTATTTGGGGAAAGGTCAGAAACCAGATCTCCCGAGTCCTTATAATCATACTTCCACCATGAAGCCCTAATACAGCAGCTGTTTGAACATTCTAAGTCTTGTCTTCAGTAAGCACTTCATTCCATTCAAACACCTGTGATAATTTAACTCGTTTGCCACTGCATACTATAGCTTACAAGTATTCCATTTTCCATTGGTAGTGAGTCATCATTTATTCAAATTACATTAAATAACCAATCTTTGATTGCCATTTTTGAACTTCTATTTTTTCAAACCATTTAGATACTTAACACAATTCCAGTCACAGTTCTGATAGAAGAATAGTCTCCCAGTAACAGAAAGGCATTTAATTCAGGAAATTATATGTTCACAAAAGCATCAGACGTACTGGAGAATCAATAATCAGGGAAAGCTGCTACTGGCTCTCAGTTTCACTGTCAGGTTTCCGAGAATCAGGAAGTATGGAACCAATGATCCTATATGACTGCAAATCTGAATTCACAATTTAAAGGGTACTCAGAGGTTAGTGAAAGACTTTATATCTCCTGCAGCCCATACAGTAGCCTGTCATTGCAGGAGGAGGAAAATAGGGTTTCTGTCCCTCTCCACCTTCCAAATCTCATGTAACTGCCTTTCGCTACTGGATCTAACCTAGAGCAGAAGAAATTTCTTGGTTTCTAGCCCTTGTGATAAAGGAAGAATATAGACAAGGGTGAGAATGGTGCTAATCTATTACCAGGCAAACTGGCACAGTAGTTAAGAGAATAGCTATACTACCTGAGTTCAGATTCTGGTTCCACTATCTCCTAGTTGTGTGACCTTTGGTACGCCATCAAATATCCCTGTGCCTCAGTTGTGCCAGGTGAAATGTAGGTAAGCATCCTACCTGAAAGAAAATTTGGGAGTTAATGCACATAAAATATGTATAACAATGCCTGACATATAGTAAGGCTTAATGCATTAAGGAATTATTATTAAAATTTGTAAATGTAGACTATGGTTTTGCCAAAATCCAAACAAAATGCTAAGCATCAGATAATCTGTTTGGAACTCTTTGCTCCTGAGTTTTTGTTTTCGTTTGTTTTTGTTTTTAGGTGTTCCTCCCTAGAGTCATTCCAAATGAGTCATAATAATTTAACTTCAAGTGTACTTTATATTTAAGGCTACATAGTGTAGTAGCTAGTAGGTTTAATTAGCATTGCTTTTAGGAAGGGAGGCATCACTATGTGAAGATCTGGGGTAATATTAATTAGATCATTATTTTTTTTTAATTTTTCATGAAGACCAAAGAAAAATTGTTAATGTTTTTAGCACAATTTTTCTTCTGAGTAGGATTACAAATGTGTTTTTAAAAAATGTCTACCTTAGGGATCTTTAAATAATTAAAATACCTCCAAAGTTTGCTCCTTACCCATAAAATAATGAAACACAAACTAATGATTTTATAATTTTAATGTCTCTAAAATGTTTCTCCAGAAACATTGATTGAAATATAATTAAATATTCTACCCACTGAGTTCATAATTTCTTAATGTTTTAAAAGCCCTTAAAAAGTAGACATATTGTAATAGATTGATTGCAAAAAATGATTGTAATTCTTTATTCCTCCCTGTATCTGTGCCCTTCATATATGAACTTGGAGATTCTCTGAGAGAGAGAGAAACTTCCCCTAAGCCTTGTGCTTGTGGCTTGTTATTTGTCAATACAAAGTTATGGCATTGCAGGACTTGAGGTCTTGTAATTTACACTCTCTCTTACTCCTCTGCTTTTATCACCAGGACGTGCCTGTGCCCCAGGTAGCCTGCTAGAGGATCAGACTTGTAGATACACATGGAGGCAGAGCTGACTCACTCTAGTTGTTCCAGTCAGAGGTCAGACATGTAAGATAAGCCCAGTCAAGAGTAGCAAAACCAACCTATAGCTGACCAAAGATGCCTGCATGAGGCCCACCAAACCAAGTTCAGATTAGCAGAATTTCCAAAAGCCTTTAGAAGGATATAAATTATTACAGACCTTTAAGGTTATATGGTTGGTTGTTACACAACATTCTTGTTGCAGTAGATACACAGTGACATAAAGATTAAAAAACTGAGCAGTAAGTATAATTAAATTAAACAAGTATTTTTTTGTTAAGCAAAGTCAGAAAAGCAGTGTTCCCGTGTCTTTTTTTTTCATTCTTAAGTTGTACTTTATCTTTGAAAAGTGTTAATATTCTTTTTGTTTTTTTTTTTCAAGTTTTTATTTAAATGCTAGTTAGTTAACATTAGTGTAATATTAATTTCAGGTACAAAATATAGTGATTCATCACTTACATATAATTCCCATGTCTTTTGATTCTTTTCTAAATATAAATGCAAAGCTTTCAAAAACATAAGGGGAAAGTTAGAACACTTGCTTTGATTATCAAAAGCATGTTTGTATTTCTTATTCTTCCAAAAGTCTATAAGCAACGTATACAAGTCAGAGGAATTTATTCATTCTTTACATTTTACATTCTGCATTTATTTGCTTGCTTACGTTGAAATAAACAAGAGAATTTGAAGAAATGAATGGTTTCCCTTTAATACTGCTGTGCAGGACAGAAATCAGTCTCTAAAGAAATTTGTTTTGAAGCAACTAAGGAGGAAAAAAAAAACTTCTCTAAGTGTGTTGGAGTTGTGGAGATGCTCTGACATATAAGAGAAAAATGTTACAAGTGGAAAGCAGTGCAATTTCAAGCATTGAATGTGCAGTCTTTCAAAACAAAATATCAGTTGGCACAAATAGAAATAAAAACACCCTGAAAAGACAAGTGAAGCTTTGCAGCTGGGGTGAACAGGACATGAAAAAAACTTTATGAGAGGAGGGGTTCAAGTTAATTCAAGAAAACCAAGGCTTTCAGTCTTCTAGGTGCTGAGGATACAGACTTGGCTGAAGGAAGTGATTGCTAATCTGGGTGAAAAGCAGGATAAATGCATATATAAGATATGATTAATAAAATTTGCTTACATAATTAGAGAATGGGTTATAGATGAGAAAATATGTGACCGGGTCTCAATTTATGTTTATAGTTTGCCAGATCAAATAAGTGGTGTCAGTAGTAAAAAAGGAAATATATATACCAAAGCACAGACATATGAATAAGTGAGTCCTAATGAGAAAAGTCCACCCACGAGGAGCATAGGTGTTCTGGAATAGAAGAGGATGGTGATAAATATGATAGTAAAGATGGCGTATTAATTATCTATTGCTGCAGATAAATTATCCCAAAACTTAGTTGCTTAAAACACTTGTGTCACAGTTTCTATGGGTCAGGAATTGGGGTGTGATTTAACTGTCCTCTGGCTCATTATCACTCGTAAGATTCTTGTCACATTCTGTCCCTTGAAAGCAAACCACTAGGTCCAGTGCCCATTCAAGGAAGAGGGTATAGATAGCAGGAGGAAGAAGTCATTGGGGGGTTATTTAAAAACAGCCTCCACAAGGTAGTGAAAGTAATTCCTTCCATCAGAAATAATGGTATTCTAGAAAAGAGGCGGGTGATAGGAAAAATGAAATTGATGAAGTAGGCAAGTGGCAAATTGTGGGGAATATTTTAGTGCCCCAGTGAAATGACAGGAGAGCTTATATAAGAGAGACATACTGTTCCTGTGCTGAAGCTAAGGGAAGCTAATGTTTGTCCCCAGAGAGATTCTGGAACAAAAGGACTTCAAGTGTCTCAGCAAAGGCCTGACAGCTTACAGATGAACACAGCACTGGCCTGCAGTGGTGGGGACACTTGTTCTTATCCCACAGGTGTGCTGCTGCCAGAGAGATGCTTGTAGGCTCACCTGCCTGCCGTGTATGAACAGGGACATAAGAGGCAAATGACAGAGGGCAATATCAGTGCATCCGGGTGCCCAGTGGTCAAAGAAATGTGAAACAAAGCACCTGGCACAGGGGGCTCAGAGAAAAACAGAACTGAACGTGACAGGCAGTTTGTACAAAAATAGTACGGAAACATTACAAAATTTAAATTAAAGCATAAAAAGACTTTGTAAAAGAAAAAACATCATTATAATGGATTCAAATTATTCTGTAGGCAAGTGGAAAGAGAGAATGTTAAGAATTGAGAACTAAATCAGTGACCTAGAATATCAAGTTAAAGAAATGGTTCTCTGAAAAAAATATGAGACACAAAATAGAATGAGATGGAGATAATGGATGCTTAAAAGGTAAATAATATAAATTCTAGAAAAAGAAAAAGTAATGGAGAAATAACAAGCAATTAATAAATAAAGTGTATGAATAATGCTGCAATGATCGTAGGGATGTATATTCTTTTCAAATTAGTGTTTGCCTATTCTTTGGGTAAATACCCAATAGCAGAATTACTGGATCATATGGTCATTCTATTTTAAATTTTGAGGAGCCTCCATACCATACTATTCCCCTGTGGCTGCAGCAGTTTACATTCCCATCAACAGTGCACAAGTATTCTTTTCTCCACATTTTCGCCAACACTTGTTTTTTGTGTTTTTGATTTTAGCCATTCTGACGGGCATGAGGTGATATCTCATTGTGGGTTTTTTCTTTTAAGATTTTATTTTTTTATTTGACCCAGAGAGAGAGGGAGAGAGAGCACGAGCAGGGTGAGAGGCAAAGGGAGAAGCAGACTCCCCTGCTGAGCAGGGAGCCTGATGCAGGCTCATTCCCAGGACTCTGGGATCATGACCCAAGCTGAATGCAGACACCCAACCAACTAAACCACCTAGGCGCCCCTACATTGTGTGTGTGTGTGTGTGTTTTTTTTAAGATTTTGTTTATTTATTTGACAGACAGTGAGAGAGGGAACACAAGCAAGGGGAGTGTAGAAGCAGGCTTCCCACGGAGCAGGGAGCCCCATGCAGGGCTCGAACCCAGGACCCTGGGATCCTAACCTCAGCCTAAGGCAAAGGCTTAAGGGCTGAGCCACCCAGGCGCCCCACCCTACATTGTGGTTTTGATTTGCTTTTCCCTGATGATAAGTGATGTTGAGCATCTTTTCATGTGCCTTTTGGCCATCTGGATGTCTTCTTAGGAAAAATGTCTATTCATGTCTTCTGCCCATTTTTTAATTGGTTTATTTTTAGTGTTGATTTGTATAAGTTCTTCATATATTTTGGATAATAACCACTTTTTGGATATGTCATTTGCAAGTATCTTCTCCCGTTAAGTAGGCTGTCTTTTTATTTTGAATGTTTCCACTGTGCAAAAGCTTTTTATTTTTATGTAGTCCTAATAATTTATTTTTGATTTTGTTTCCCTGGCCTCAGAAGACATCTAGAAAGATGTTGCTGTGGCCAATGTCAAAGAAATTAGTGCGTGTGCTCTCTTCTAGGATTTTTATCATTTCTATCTTCAGATTTAGGCCTTAAATCCATTTTGAGTTTATTTTTATGCATGGTGTGAGAAGTGGTCCAGTTTCATTCTTTACCATGTAGCTGTCCAGTTTTCCCACCATTTTGTGAAGAGACTTTTTCCCATTGCATATTCTTTCTTCCTTTGTCATAGATTAATTGACCATACAATCATGGGTTTGTTTCTGGAGTCTATATTTTGTTCCACTGATCTATGTGTCTGTTTTTGTGCCACTACCATACTGTTTTGATTACTACAGCTTTGTAGTATATCTTGAAATCGGGGATTGTGATACCTCCACTTTTGTTCCTCTTTTTCAAGATTGGTTTGGCTATTTGGGGTTTTTTGTGATTCCACACAAATTTTAGGATTTTTTGTTCTAGTTCTGTGAAAAATGCTGTTGGTATTTTGATAGGAATTGCATTAAATCTGTAGGTCACTTTGGGTAGTATAGACATTTTAACAATATTTGTTCTTCCAATCCATGAACATTGGAATATCTTTCCATTTGTGTCATCTTCAATTTCCTTCATCAGTGTTTTATAGTTTTCAGAATATAGATATCTCACCTCCTTGGTTAAGTTTATTCCTAGTATTTTATTCTTTTTGGTGTAACTGTGAATGGGATTTTTTTCTTACTTTCTCTTTCTGCTATGTCATATTAGTGCATAGACATGGAAAACATTTTAAAAATGTAAAAATCTTGTTTTTTGATTTGGTTTTTATCCTTTCTCTTGTTGATGTAATGTATCATGCTGATTGATTGGCAAATATTGAACCAAGCTTGCATCCCAGGAATGAACCCCACTTGATTGTAGTGAATGATTTTTTTTTAATGTTTTGTTGGATTAGGTTTGCTAATACTTTGTGAGGATTTCTGCATTTCTGTTCATTAGTGATGTTGGTCAGTAGTACTCTTTTTTTGTAGTGTCATTATCTGGTTTTGGTATTGAGGTAATGCTGGCCTTGAAGAATATATTTAGAAGCTTTCCTTCCTCTTTTATTTTTTGGAATAGTTTTAGAAGAATAGGAATGAACTCTTCTTTAAATGTTTAGTAAATTTACCTGTGAAGCCATCTGGTCCTGGACTTCTTGTTTGTTGGGGAGTTTTTTGATTATGGATTCAATTTCATCACTGTTAATGTGTTCAAATTTTCTATGTCTTCCTGGTTCTGTTTTGGGATCTTGTATGTTCCTAGCAATTTATTCATTTCTTCTAGGTTGTCCAGTTGGTTGACATTTTTCGTAATATTGTCTTATAATCCTTTGCATATCTGTGATGTCAGTTGTTATTTCTTCTCTTTCTGATTTTGTTTGAGTCTTCTCTTCTGTTTTTGCTTTTGTTTTTTGATAAGTCTGGCTAAAGGTTTATTAATTTGTTGATCTTTTCAAAGAACCAGCTCCTACTTTCATTGATCGGTTCTACTGTTTATTTCCTTCCTTATACTGGTTTTGCATTCTTTTTCTTAGCTCCTTTAGGTCTAAAGTTAGGTTGTTTATTTGACATTTTACTTGCTTCTTGAGGTAAGCCTATAATTCTGTAAACTTCTTTCTTAGAATACCTTTTGCTACATCCCCCAAATTTTGGAACATTGTTTTTCCATTTTCATTTGTTGCCAGGTGTTTTTTGATTTTCTCATTGATTTCTTGGTTGACCCATTCATTGTTTAGTAGCATGCTATTTACCTCTATGTATTTGTGCTCTTTCCAGACTTTTTCTCTTGGTTGATTTCTAGTTTTGTAGCGCTGTGGTCAGAAAAGACTACAATCTTTTTAAATTTGTTGAGACCTGTTTTGTGGCCTAACATATAATCTCTTCTGGAGAATGTTTCATGTGAACTTAAAAAGAATGTGTATTCTGTTTTATGATGGAATGTTCTGAATATACCTGTTAGGTCCATCTGGCCCAATGTGCCATTCAAAGCCATCATTTAGTTGCTGATTTTTCTGTTTGAGTAATCTATCCATTGATGTAAGTGGGGTGTGAAAGTCCCCTACTGTTATTGTATTACTCCCAATTTCTTCCTTTATGTTTGTTGTAGTTGCTTTATGTATTTAGGTGCTCCCATGTTGGATGCATAAATATTTGCAATTATTATATCTTGTTGGATTGTTCCCTCTATGATTAGTGTTCTTTGTTTCTTGTTAACAGTCTTTGTTTTAAAATCTATTTTCTCCTGATATAAGTATTGTTACCCCAGCTTTCTTTTCATTTCCATTAGCATGACAAATGCTTTTCCATCCTTTCACTTTCAATCTACATGTATCTTTGGGTCTGAAATGAGTCTCTTGTAGGTTGCATGTAGATAGGTTTTGCTTTTTTATCCATTTTATCACCCTATGTCTTTTGATTAGAGCATTTAGTCCATTTGCATTCAAAGCAGTTACTGATAGGTATATACTTATTGCTATTTTATTACTTTTTAATGATAGTTTTTGTAGTTCTTCTGTTTCTTTTCTTCTCTCACAGTCTGCTTACTTGTACTCCTTTATTTTTTGCCTTTCTATTTCTTGTTTTTGATTTGTGCTTACCCTTATGTTTATATATAACATCTTATACATATAGCAGTCTATATTAAGTTGATGGTCACTTAAGTTTGAACCCATTCCAAAAGCACTAAATTTTTACTCCTCTGCTTCCTGCATTTTAGGTGTGTGGTGTCATACTTTATATCCTTTTGTATTGTGAATCTCTTGACTGATTTTTATAGATCAATTTAATTTTACCTCTTCTATGCTTCTTAATTTTCTTACTCCTGCTTATGGTCTTTCCTTCCCCCTTAATGAATCACATTTAACATTTCTTGTAATGCTGGTTTAGTAGCTATAAATTCCTTTAACTTATGTTAAATGTATGGGAAACTCGTTATCTCTTCTATGCTTAATGACAGCCTTGATGGATAGAGTATTCTTGATTGCAGTTTTGCTTTTTTTTGTTTTTTCTCCCTTTCAGCACTTTGGATATATCCTGTCACACTCTTCTGGTCTGCAAAGTTTCTGCTGAAAAATCAGCTGACAGCCTTATAGGGTATCCCTTGTATGTAACTATTTTCTTTTCTCTTGCTGCTTTTAGAATTCTCTGTTTATCACTACTTTTTGCTATCTCAATTACTGTGTATCTTGGTGTACACCTCCTTGAGTTGATTTTGCTGGGGACTCTCTTTGTCTCCTGGATCTATATTTCTGTTTCTTTCCCACATTTGGGAAGTTTTCAGCTTTTTTTTTTTCCCCAAATAAATTTTTCACTCCCCCACCACCACTTTCTCTGTCTCCTCCTTCTGGGAGAACATTATTATGCTTGATCGTGTCACTGAGTTTTCCTAATCCTCATTTTTTAATTATTTTTTTTCTTTCTCCTATTCAGCTTCATTGCTTTCCTCAAGTCCATTGAGTATCTTTATAATCATTACTTTATTATTTTTATTTTTTATTTATTTTTTTAAAGATTTTATTTGTTTATTTGACAGAGAGAGACAGCCAGTGAGAGAGGGAACACAAGCAGGGGGAGTGGGAGAGGAAGAAGCAGGCTCACAATGGAGGAGCCTGATGTGGGGCTCGATCCCGTAACGCCAGGGTCACGCCCTGAGCCGAATGCAGACGCTTTAACTGCTGTGCCACCCAGGTGCCCCTATAATCATTACTTTAAATTCACTATCAGACATATTACTTATCTCTGTATCAGTTAAGTCTCTTGCTGTGATTTTGTCCTGTTCTTTCATTTGAGACCTATTCCTCTGTCTCCACATTTTATCTAACTCTCTTTGTTTTATGTGTTAGGAAAGTCAGCTATGTCTCCTGCTATTGAAAGTATTGGCCTTATGAAGAAAAGGTTCAGTAATGCCCTTCAGTGCAGTGTTCCCTCATTAGTGGAATCTGACACCTCAGGGGTGTCTCCTAGGTGTGTTGTGTGTTCCCTACCATTGTGGCTAAGCTGAATTTGCTTTCAGTCCAGTCATCTACAATGGCTCTCTCTGCCTGTTGTGGGTGGGGTTTAGTCCCTGTGTTGTTAGTGGGCCACCCGGGCTGCCTTGAGCTTGATATGGATTAGACCAAGCACTTGCCACAGCTGTGGTAGCACCAAAGTTCAGAGCACCGTCCTTGTGTTGTCCCTGAGAAGTTTCATTGGTGGGCAGGGCAGGCAGGCCAGCCAGATCTGCCCTCTGCCCACTGCTTGGGCCACAGTAGATCTCATGTGTGTGGTTTTCTTCCCCTCTCCCTGGGCAGGAGTCAGTTTGGGGTGATGCCGAATCCTGGGGGCTGCTTGCACACTGCCATGCTTGTGTCACCACTTTGGATAGACTCCTGCCAAGGTTAGATTGGATGAGGCAGGTCTGCAGGAGAATGCAGGGATGGGGGCATGCTCTTAGCAAACCAGGTGGAGAGTGTTCAGACTGCACTTGTTCCCACAGGTGTCTACATACCTAGGCTGGGAGCTCCAGGAGGGAATTGGTGCCTTCCAGTTTTGTTCTTCTAGAACAAAAGATCTAGATCTCGATCTCTAGATCTTCTAGATCTCCCAAAGATCCCTGCCCCTCCATCACATGCTCTGAAATAAATAAACAAACCCTCCTCCCATTTGCTCCAGGTGTTTTTCAAACTGCTACTTCTCTGCTGTATCTCAGCAGGGTTGCATTTATGTTGTCTTTTAAAGGGTAGGGACTCAGTTTCTTTTTACCCTCCTGCTGTCCCAGAGCCAACCTCACTGATTTTTAAAATTCCAGGTGTTAAGCCACACTGATTGCAAGAACTTGTGAGCTTACACCCCTCTCATTTTCATAGTTAAACGTTACAGAGATTTGTCTTCCCGGTGCAGGTCTTTCATGCCTGGGGTACCTGGTGTGCCAGATTTGAGGTCTGTTCCTTCCCCCTCTCCAAACTTGCAGCCTCCCTTTTTCCCATGGACAGTCCTTCAGGTCAGTTGGTTCCTGACCACATCTCCACCCTTTTTGCCCTCCTCAGTGTGACCTCTTCTCTACATTTACCTGTGGAGAGTCTGTTCTGCCAGTCTTCAGGTCATTTTCTGGGTTATTTACACTAATGTGGGTGTTATTTAGGTGTATCCAGGGGAACTAGGTGAGCCGAAGATCTTCCTACTCTGCCATTTCCCCCAAAAGTCCTCTTTTCTCATTTATAATTATTATTTTTCTTTCTCCTGTTCAGTGTGATTTCTTTCCATTACTTTGTCCTCCAGATTGCTAATTCATTCTCCTACTTCCCCTAGTCTATTCTTTATTCCTTCTAGTGTATTTTTAATTTTGTTATTGAGTTCTTCATCTCTAATTGTTTCTTTATGTTTTCTAGCTCTTTGTTGAGGGTCTCACGCCAGTAGTCCCTGCTCTTTGAGAGAAAGTGACAGCTGATTCTATCCTAGTTTTAAGTATGGGGTATATAATTGAGGCCTTATCAATGCTATGTAAAGGAACTTTCTGCAGTGATGAAAATATTCTATATCTCTCCTGTACAATACAGTAGCCAGCAGCCAGTAAACTACTGAGTACTTGAAATGTGGTCGTGTCTATCATGGTAAATAGTGTAGCCTCAGCTAATCAGTGTAATATCATCTGACCACAGTGATTACTCCAAGGATGGTCATGTTACCTGATTCAAATAATTGAGACTCATGGAGTTTTCTGAGGATCTTGAGAGAGAGAATTTTTCTGCCTCTTTTGAGAAGATGCTTTTGGCAATCTCCCTAGATGTGGATGACGTGTCATGTAATCTCAGGAGTAATTGGAGCCACTCTGGAAATATGAAAGGTTACTATTTTAAAAATAGGTAGACATGATTAAAAACAATGTAAACAGAAATAAACCAGTTTTTTAATGCTAATCTGAATCCAATCAAGTTTGTTGATCCTACTTCTATATTTTCCAGTAACATGTGCTCTTATTGTTCAACACATCTGAGGTGGGTCTCCTTTTGTATCTGAGTATATCCTGATTCAATATTTGTAACGTTGAATAGCGTGTACCAATTAATATATGATTTATAACTGTTTTAGTTGAACTAAAATGAGTTCTAAGAAATATTTTTAAAGCAAGAAAGCAAAATACAAAAGAGAATACATGATATCACATTTAAATGAATGATTTAAAAATCCCTGCAATTGCCAGTTTATAGACAAGGAGGGAAAGGCTGGGGTGGTCTATATGGTGATGGATTAGAATTGGAAACATCAGTGTCAACTCATGTTTAGTTTAACACAGATAAACATGGATACTAGAAATATTTATAGATATGCATATATACAGGAGTTAGTATACATATCTCTATTTCCTTGTTCTATCCTAAGATTTCAGAAAAAGACATTAGGTAAAAATTAAGGTAATATGAATAATATATGGACTTTCATTAATAATGTGTCAGTATTTATTAATAAGTGCACCACACTAATATAAAATGTTAATACTAGGGAAAACCAAGTTTGGAGTATATGAGAACTCTCTGTACTATGTTTATTTAAAAATCCATATATATATATGTGTTATTGTGGAATTTAAGATGGAGAATGGTATACAATTATGCACAGTAGCCATGTAATAAAGATTGAGGGAGTGAGAAATGGGAAGAAAGAGAAGAAAAAACACTGAAGCAAAAGGGAAAATATCCAAGGCATAAATTAAGGCATGGAATATAAAATACATCAGTGATGTAAAAATAAATATACTTGTGAACAAAAAATATTTAAGGAATAAATGACAATATTGATGAAAGGATGAGCCAGATTTTCTTCTACTTCTATTATTGTAGTATCTGTAGTAAAATATCAGAAACAAACAATGTTAAAGCTCATTGAGAGAAAAACATGATTTTGGACACCATCAACAGAAGTTATGATTCAATAGATGTGGGGTTACTTCTCACAGAAACTATGTTTTTAGCACCCTCCTGATATTTCTTACATACAAACATGTATAAGAAACAAACATAAATGCAATGAATGTCAACATTGTTTGGTAAATCTCACCCTGCGGAGACTACAGATTCTTGAAGAAGAGTGTAATTAATCGTCAAGTTCAGAGGGACTTTCAGGAATTGACACTTTATTGATTTTTAGAGATTGAATAGGATTTTGTAGTTGTGAGGAAAAGAGTGTGGGCTGTAAGTAAGAACAGATCACACAGCCAAGGCAGGAAGGAAGGAAGGAATGAAACACTTGATATATTTGGGAAATAGCAAAAGGGACACTGAGGCTAGAGGGTATAAGTGGTCAGCACTAGAAGATAGGTAAATGTCAAATGTAAAAAATTATTGAATGCTCCTCTGTGGAGCCTTTTTCTTATCGCTAATCCATTTTTGTAGTAAAGAATGAAATGGCCTAATTTGGTCTCTGTCTTAGAAAAACAAATAGTCTGAAAAGATGGATTGCAAGAAGAAAGTCAGGTGAGAGAGTACATTTTTTATTTTTGATATTTGGGAAAAACTCATTTTACCTTTTTTTAAACTAAACTGTTTTATTCTAATAAAATCTATTTTACACATATTTATAACTCATTTTGAGGAAACTTTTTATACAAAGTACTTTCCTAACAAGCATGTACCCCCCCCCCCCACCAAATGAATGAGTATTAAGTGTCAAATGTGTTAGAATTAACAAGAGGTCAAGATTCAGACTGAAGAGCAGTCATTGGCTTTGAGGTTTAGGAAGTGACTTTAGCAAGTACAGATTCAGTGAAAAGTGGAGGCAGGAGCCAAATTGCTGTGCACTGAAGAATGAATGGACTGAAGACAGAGCATTATTCATTATTCTTCTGTAGGAAAAATGAGGGCTAGATAGGGAGGCAAGCTCCAGAGTGACCAAATCATTTTAGCACGAATACAACCTGATTTATCCAAACTATGAGAGAGTGAGTTTATACAATAGTCCTCTGGAGAGAACAGTCGCTCATCACTCACTTTTTGCTGCACTCTTAGACCCTAGATCTATAATGTAATCACATGAGGTAATTGAAGAAGCAGTATCCACTGTCAGCCAAACATTATTTAAAATACTTACTCAGTGTTGCTGCCTATAGCAAACAGCATTTCTCAGAAAACGTGAAATATTGTCATTTCAACTGCAAAGTGATAAATTATCTAAATGTAATCCTATTTTTTTCTTCAAAATGAGAAAATGCGCCCTCCCCCCACTAATGTAGTAATGACTTGCCCAGGTATGTGTGATAAAATTCTTTTTAAAAATAAATTTTAGGTCCTGAGGTTTCTGCTGTCCTCCCCTACATATGTGCTCATATTCAGCCTATTTAGAACTACTTTCCTGAGTTCCCTTCTAAGTTTCCCTAATGTAACCTGTACATGATACTGAATATATTGTTTGCTGGCATAAGCAAGAAAATTTATCCCTATGCCACATACTATGGGGATATTTAGAGTACCCCTACCACCTCTTCCAGGGGCTATAATGGGCCAGGGCAAATGGAAAATTAACTGCTAAGTCTAATAAAAAGTAGAATTAAATAAAAATAAACATTTGAGGGTGCCTGGGTGGCTCAGTTGGTTAAGCATCTGCTTCGGCTTGGGTCATGATCCTAGGGTCCTGGGATCCAGTCCCGTATCAGGCTCCCTGCTCTGCGGGGAGTCTGCTTCTCCCTCTGCCCCTTCCCCCCCACCGTGTGCTCACATGCTTGTGCTCTCTCCCCTCTCCCCCTCTTGCACGCACACGTGCACACATACAAAAATAAATAAATAATTTAAAAAAAAATAAACATTTGACCACTCTCACACTTACTACACACACATAACCGAGGTCTTTTTGCTTCTCTTTCCAGATGATCTTCAATGAGGGCAATACGAAACTCATGATTTTAGTCCTTGTATAACTGCAGTTCTTTTAAAAGGAGGTTGATTATTAATTAGCATCCCTAAAAGGCTGTATATTTTGCCAACCTTTAACACTGGAACTGAAAGTGTTACGGATTGTAATAGGCCCCTACTTAGAACCCTCACTTAAAGGGGCTCTCTGCTCAGGTAAGAGCTTCACTGAGAACCATCAAATCCTTAGCACAGGAAAGTTTAAGGCAAACTTTCCACAAGGCTTTAATTCTCACTTGATGCCATTAGTTTATTTTGCTGTGGTAGTTCTTTCACACATTTTAGCTCTTAGGGAACCAGTACTGACATATTCTTGTAAAAAAATAGATTTGCTTCAGAAGATATTTTACTCAGATAAAGTGAATGTAAATTTGGTTTTGTTTTCAATCTCCATATAGAGATTTTAAAGGTCATTTATGTTGTGTGTAAGTGTGTTGGGGTGGTATTGAGGGACATTTATTCTTTTCTTTGCTAGAGCCATTCTTATATTTAAAAAGTGAATATTAGGAAATAATGGTATCCAACCCTTTATAATGTATACTTGTGTTATCTCATAATGTTCCATAAGACATGTCATGGGTTATCAGGCATAAATTATTGTGCTTTAGCTTTTTGGAGTTCTTCAGTAAGACGGTAATGCTGTCTTACCCATCACTAAAATATAATTTTAAAAATCATGTTCTTATTTCTTAATTTCAGCTGCTGGTTTGTAATAAATATTGATAATGCTGATTAGCTATAGATTTCATTTTAAAGGGAGGGTTTGCATGCATAATATCACTAATATTTTCATCCAAACAGTAGTAATTTGAAAGCATGCACTGTGTATATATTTTCATTAGGAACTACAAAAACAAAGATGAGTAAGACCAAATCATTTCTCCTCCATCCTCTTTTTCTTTTTTAAACATTTGGAGGTAACTGTAGATTCACATGCAGTTGTAAGAATTAACACAGAGAGATTCCATGTACCTTTCACCAAGTTTCCCCAAATGGTAACATCTTGCATAACTCTAATGCAATACCACAAACAGGAATTTGACATTGATACAATCCATTGATCTTACCCAAGTTTTACCAGTTTTTATACTCTTGTGCATATATTCAGTTTTATGCAATTTTGTAACACGTAGATTTGTTTGACCATCACAACAGTCAAGATACAGAAAAGTTCCATCACAAGGATCTGTCATGCTGCCATTCTGTAGCAATAACCACCTCCCACCTCCCCAAACCCTGGCAACCACTAATCTGTTCTCCCCTTATAGAATTTTGCCATTTCAGTAATGTTAAATAAATGGAATCGAGCAATATGGAAAATTTTGAGATTGACCATTTTTACTCAGCATAATTCTATTGAATTTGCATGTTTGTGTGACTATTTCTGTATTCTCTATTCTGTTCCACTGATCTATGTGTCTATCCCTTCACCAAAGCCACATTTCCTTTATGATTGTAGCTATATATAAAGTCTTTGCATCACGTAGTGATTCCTTCCTCCTTTATCCTTCTTAAATTGTTTTAGCTACTTTAGATCCAATGCTTTTCCATATAAAGTAAAAACAAACACACACACAAAACCCTTGTGTGGATTTTGATAGAAAATGTAATGAATTTATTGATCAATTTGGGGAATCTTCTGTCCTCTTTTAAAAGCCCCAGATATTTTGAAGCTCATGTCCTAACAAAAAGCTCCCTCTAGCCTTCCTTATTGTTATCAGCGGCTCTCACTTATGCAGTGATATCTTTAGCTCTGGTTTACTCTTTGTCTCAATTCTTTTTCTAGGTCTTATCAACACAGTGAAGACGGCTTATTATAGCTTTTGGGTTTCTTAACCACCTTTCCCAAATTGACATTTTTCTACATGCTGTCACATCATTTTTATGTTTTACTGCACCACCTGGAAATCTGTGTATTGGGAAACCCTTTTTTTTTTTTTTTTTTAAGATTTTATTTATTTGACAGAGATAGAGACAGCCAGCGAGAGAGAGGGAACACAAGCAGGGGGCAGTGGGAGAGGAAGAAGCAGGCTCATAGCGGAGGAGCCTGATGTGGGGCTCGATCCCAGAACGCCGGGATCACGCCCTGAGCCGAAGGCAGACGCTTAACCGCTGTGCCACCCAGGCGCCCCGGGAAACACTCTTTAACACCCAGTTAATTTACGTTAGTGCATCACTTCACCAGTTCTTCAACTGTATTAAAAACTTCTTTTCAATAATACTGAAACAATAGAATATCAATAGGCAAAAAAGTAAAAAGATTCTTAACTCATACTTCATACCTGTTACAAAATTTAATTCAAAATGAATCAGAGACCTAAATATCAAACAACGGTGATGGGCATTAAGGAGGAGACTGGATGTAATGAGCACTGGGTTTTATATGCAACTGATGAATCACTAAACTCTACCTCTGAAACTAGTAATACAGTATATGCTAATTAGCTGATTTTAAATAAAATATTTTAAAAAATAATACATCTAGAAGAAAATATGAGGAAATACTTGAATACTGGAAATGACATATCCAGAATAAACAAAAATCTCTTAAAACTCAGTATTAAGAAAGCAATCCAGTGAAAGCTTGGCAAAAGACTTAAGTAAACACTTTACTGAAGAAGATATATACATAGCAAATAAGCACATGGAAAGAAGCTCATCACCATTATCATTAGGGAAATACAAATTAAAAGCACACCAGTATATCTCTACATACCTATTAAGATGGCTAATTTTTAAAAATTGATAATACCAAATGTTAATAAAGATCCAAAGCAACTAAAATCTTATATTGTATGTGAGAATACATACAGCTACTCTTGAAAACAGTTTGGCTATTTCTTATAGCTATATATGCATTTACCATATGACGTAATAGTCCTACAAGTAGATATTTATCTATGTGTAATGAAAACCTTTATTCAGACAAAAGCCATAGAGAAATGTTATAGTGACTTTACTAATAATTGCCTCAAACTAGAAAAAAAACCCTTTAAAATGTCTCTCAGCTGGAGAATGGATAAATGTGGAATGGGCAAAATGGGTGAAGGAGGGTGGGAGATACAGACTTTCAGTTTGGAATGAATAAGTCACAGGAATAAAAGGCACAGCATTCGGAATACAGTCAATGATATTGTAATAACAATGCGTGGTGACAGATGGAAGCTACCCTTGTGAGCATAGCATATAGAGAAGTTGAATCACTGTGTTGTACACTGGAAACTAACATAACATTGTGTGTCAACTATACTTATATTAAAAACAATTTTTTAAATGTGGTACATTCACACTGGAATACTACTCAACAATAAAATGGAATGGATTTTCAAAAGATGCAACAGTATGGATAAATTTCAAATGTATTATGCTAACTGTGTGAAACCAGACTCAAACGGCTACATCATATGATCCCACTTATATGACATTCTGGCAAATGGAAAACTATAGGGACAGAAAATAGATCAGCGGTTGTCAGTGGCTGGAGCTGAGAGGCAGGGATTGACTACCAAGTGGTACCTGGAGGAATTTGTGAGCCAAAGGAATTGTTCCATATCTTGATTGTGATGGTGGTTCCATGACCATGTACCTTTGTCAAAATTCACAGAACTATACACTAAAATGGTAAATTTTACTGTATATAAGTTATTTCCAACAAACAAAAATAAAACCCACTTCCAACTCAATGCTCTTAATGTTCTGTCATTATTCATATACCCATTAGGTTGTATTATTTACATTTGATTCCATGTCATTCATAAATAAGTTCCTTGTAAATATTTTTAACTCATTTACTCTCTATTTTTTTAACTTTTAATTTCAGAATCATTGTAGATTCACATGTAGTTTTAAGATCTCTCCACAAAGAAATCTCATGTATCCCTCACACAGCTTCTCCTCAATAGTCACATCTTGCAAATACATAGTACAATATTACAACCAGGACATTGACATTGACAGAGTCAACACACAGAATATTTCCATCCATAAAGGTCCCCCTTGTTGCACTTTTATAACTACATCTACTTCCCTCTCACTTGCACCACCTCAGCCCCTGGCAACCACTCATCTGTTCTCTTATTCTATAATCATGTCATTTCAAGAATGTGATAAAGATGGAACCATACAGTTTGTGATTTGGGGATTTTTTTTTTTCACTGAGCATAATACCCTGGAGATTTATCCAGGTTGTTGAATCTACTGATAATTCATTTCTTTTTATTGCTAAAGAATATTCTATGATTTAGATGTATCACAGTTTATTTCACAATTAACTCTGTTTACTTCCAGGTAGACATAGAAGTCTAGGTTTACCACTCAGAGTGTGTCCAAGAGTGAATGAGTGATGGTTATTGATGGGTAGGGGTAAGAGCCCTAATTCTCTAATAGCTCTCAATTGATACCTTCCTGACCTGAGAGCTATGTTTGTATCATAACTGCTTCCCAGTAGCCATCACTGACACTGGATGGGGAGGGCTTGTTACCACCTGCAGTGATGAAAGCCCTAGCTCTCTACCTAGTTTCCTCTGATGCTACCATAATAAGGGGTAGGCCTTGCTGGAAGTTTAGTCTAATCTCTTGGCCTTTGCTGGAGCCACAGTTTTTTGTGTGTTTTTGTCTGGAGTGGGGTGATTGTTGTTTAAAAGTTTGCTGTCATACTAGTCTGTCTCATTTTTGGTTCTTTGGCTGAGAGCAGACTTTGGAGCACCCATTGGCATTTCCAGTTTGCTTGATTCTACAGCTTTAAGTCTGAAATACATGAAGCACAAAGAAAACCCAGGGAACTCTCCACCATGTCATTCTTTGAATCCAAATATTTCTAGCTGGTCTGCTTTCTTCTTTCCCCTATTCAGCATCTTCTTGTATTTGCTTTATATAACATACAGCATTTTTAGTTGCTTTTAGTGGGAAAAATAGGGGAAAGATGCGTACTCTGTCTTCCCAGATGCAGAAGGATTGTCCTAGTTTATTCTCTTGGGAAAAACTCTGAATACAGTTAAAACCAAATGTCTTCCTAATCTGTGTCTATATGGGGTAATCTGATTTTCTGGAGAAAAAAAAGATCATACAATTACATAACCAATCATTTAATTTCATTAATGAAGACTTGGTATTTGCCTTTCATTCTACATTTCTCTTTAAGTTCTGTTTTTCTCTTTTTTAGAGAACAATTTCCTAACTTCTCTTCTCTTTGAATCTCTAAAGTTTTCTCCCTGTACTCTGCTCTCAACTGGTAGCTTTATTCATTAATACTGTATTTTATCCATTCTAAGTATAAATATCTAAGAATATCCATAAATGAGTACATGTCTTAGAATTAGTGGTGCCTAACAATCACTTTCAGCAGGCGACCATCATAAGATAGTTGTCATTGGTTACATTGGACAGTTTTAGCTATTCATACTGTTATCACTTCTCTAAATCTAAAAGCACACTATTAATAAGCTCAAAATAATATTATAAGGGGTAAAAAGGGTGGAGTGTTTAATTGTCGACATTTTATCTTTCTTGGCAGTATGTAAAATAAAGTTGCGTCTTACAATTTACCATGTCTTACATTTGATGAAGCATAATGTATTATGAAATTATAAACAATCTGAGGTGTCACCCCATTTGTTCAAATACATATATCTATATAGATAGATGGACAGACAGAGAGGTAGATGGATACTTCAAACACATGAGGTGGCTGGGTCACGGAAAAGAGCTTTATTTATATTCACAGAAAGACAGCATTCAGATTAACATTACAACACCTGTCCCCTATGCCCAGCAACTCTGTAGATTGGCACAATGTGAGCCAGATGGAGAAATTACCTACACAATTGGCAGATTTCATTTGGTAGGGGAAGGTATTAGAAAAAAAGGATTTTTTTTTTGCATTTATAAAGAGAAAAAAATAATCCCTGCCCTCTCTCCTGAGAGAGTCTTTTGAAGATGTAATGGAAAGAATCTGTACTCTAGTTCTTTTGTATATAAATGAATCTCTTTAGGGGCCAAATAAGTTCAGTGTGTCCAGCATTCACAACCTAGAGATGTCACCAAGGGCCTGGGATTCATCTCTTTTGAAGTATAAACACCTAGGAGGATAACACTAAAGTCTTATGGAAATCTCTGGGATATTCAGTCACTTTGGGCCTATCCCATGATGTAACCATTTGGCTCTTGGGGAGATTATGGATTTATTAGCTTTTGGTGAGAGCAATTAACTTCATCAGGGAGACAAATGACTACAGATCTAATCTAAATGTTTCTAGACAAAGTGAAAGCAAACATTCTCTGTATTTATATTATATACATTTCGATGTTTCATGGACTTAAGTCTTTGTTGCAGAAACACTGAAAAATCCAGGAAAGATTTATTTTCCCACAGTTACATAATGGTAAAATGAGAATCTTTCTGTCTCAATTTCATCTGCAGTTCCAAGATAGAACATACTAATTTGTTCTAGTGCCAACTTTATTTATTACACTGGGAACTCTGTTTCCTAGAACCTCCCTAACCTGTATATTTCTACCTTAGATTTGGATAAGAGAGGAAATCTCATGAAATTAGGGAGGTTAAAGGGAAATAGTAACCATTACTCTTGGAAGGACCTAAAAGTGAGAGGAGTGACAAAGAGATAAAGTGCTCAGCTTTTGTTCATTCTACCCTGTTCCACATCAAACTCTTCTTCCCAACTGCTGATCCTGGGGACAAGCAGAGGCAGTAGGCACACTGAGACCCCAGCTTCACACAGACCTCTCTATAATTCCCTTTATATTGTCTTTGTAAAGCAGTTGAACTTGCTTGGCTTCCCAGATGTCCTTTGCACCAGTGATTCAGGATTGACAGTTTAGTGACATTTCTGTGATCCTACAACACTCCCCTCTGTAAGTTCACTTTCCCAGCAACTCCCACTGTCATGTAAAGCAGGGATGGGCAAATTATCTACAGCCCCACTGCCTGCTTTCCTTTTTTAAAATGAAGTCCTGTTGAAACAGAACTATGCCTATTTGTTTATTGTCTATAGCTGTTCTGTGTTGCAGACGAGAGTTGAGTAGTTGTGACAGAAAACTTATTGGCCCACAAAGCCAAAAATATGTACTATCTGACTCTTTGCAGAAAAAGTTTGTTGACCTGTGGTGTAAAGTATAATTCTTACAATAAAGCCTATATCCCACATGGTTCTTCCTTCTGGACTGAATCCTTACTGATGCCACCTAACCAGGACAAATAAAGGAGGTGGCTAATCATTGACCTAGTAATTCATCCTTCTGCCTATATTTGCAATACTATCACCTAATGTAAGCGATCAGCATCTTCCATGTGAACTGGAATCGCTTTTTTTTTAAAGATTTTATTTATTTATTTGACAGAGATAGAGACAGCCAGTGAGAGAGGGAACACAAGCAGGGGGAGTGGGAGAGGAAGAAGCAGGCTCCCAGCGGAGGAGCCCGATGTGGGGCTCGATCCCATAACGCCGGGATCACGCCCTGAGCTGAAGGCAGACGCTTAACAACTGAGCCACCCAGGCGCCCCTGGAATCACTTCTTAACTTTCCTGCTTACATTCCTGCCCCCTCCTTTGCTCAATCCATTCTACGTATAACAACCAGGAAAATATTAGATTGTAGATCAGATCATTTCCTCCCTAGCTTAAAACGTTTCTATTAGAATAAAATTCATTCTTTTTATTATGACCTCTAAGAATTCACCTGATTTTTGTCTTTGCTCTCTCGTCTCAATTCCACAAAGGAACAGGAAACAGAATGTTGCAGCTGGGAAACTACAAATACTTTAATATGGTAGGAGGATAAAATATGTGGAAATTTGGAAAGTGATGACACTGGAAATATATGAGGGATCAAAGTGAGAAGGACTTAGGGACTTAAACGTTCTGAAGAATTTGAGCAATACATGACTAGATCAAAAATTACATGAGCATTTTTAAGACCAATTGATTGCAACTAAACCAACTTTTCTTATCTTAAATAGTTGATGTTTTAAACAATGGTTCAGAGTCATGCTTGTAGTAGATGTTTTAAGTGACCCACTTTCCATCAGCCTTCCTCTGATTTCAGCAGCAACTGCAGTGGACAGTTCCTGCACAATACCACCTTTCTCTTTCAAAAGTCTCTCCACTCTGGATTCCCTGCCTCAGTGCTTTCCTGGAGGCAATAGGTCTTTCAGCCTTGGACAGGGAACACTTAAACTGTCCTAACAGGCAACACTCAAGTATCTGCAATCCGACTGTTATGCTTTCAACATATTTACTCAGAGTCCTCCTCTGTCCACAGAGGTAACCAGCTTGAGAACTCATCTTTATTGGTTTTTCTTCTTTTACTTTCTCATTCACCCTGCTCATTCATTCTAAATTCCTGGAATTTTCTCCCAAATAAACTATCTGCACCCAAGTCCTTGTCTTAGTGTCTGCTTTAAGTAGAACCCCAAAATGACATTCTTTTTATTTTTTTATTCAAGAACTATTAATTGAGAACCTTGTGCAGTGTGTTAAGAAAAAGTCATTAAAAAGACGTGTCACATAATAGTGGCAAGTGTTCTAAGTATAATTACAAATCTATGGGACAAAAAAGAAACACCAACAATGTTAACACTCTTTTCTACATTCTGTAGCCATGTCAGTTTTTTTCCCTAGTCATTACACCTGACATGAGGTGGTTTTCAGCTAATCATAGAATTATTATTTGTGCCAAGATTTCTTATGTCATTGCTGTGCCAAACTTCTATGAAACTAAATAATCATCAGCTATGAAAGAGGAGAAAAGAAAATGTATTAGGACAAAAGGTTTACAATTGGATTTTGCTTTTTTATATTTTGCATTTCAAGATTCAAGACTGGTGGTGGTGGTTGGTGGTATTTTTCCCAGAATTTTTTTGTTTTGTTCTTACTCTCCTTCCCTTCCCCTATATGCCTTAATCTATTTTTTTCTTCTGTTCAGTGATGACACTAGACATATGCCGTGTTGAGATTAGCATAGCATAAAACATGTCTTTTAATTTTAGAGTTGTTGTTTCTGCCTAATTGCCTTGGCAAATGGTGTTCTACTATTACATTTTTCCCCACCTTTTATTGATATAATTACTGATTAAGGAAAGGAACTGAATTATGTCAGTTTCAATGAACTAGATCCATAAGACAATTTGGACATAAAGAAGTGGTAATCATTATCTAATTAAAAACAAAAGCTTCTGAATCCTACACTGACTACCCTTTCTCCTCACTCTGTAGCACATGATTTCTTAGTAGAGAATATAAAATTTTAAGATGAAATTAATGGGTAAATATCAAATGACCGTTTGGTAATTTCTAAGACTACCAGTTTAGATGTACATGCATATTGCCACAGCAAGCCAAAATCTAAGAGGAAAGGTGACTTTCCTCATCTTATTAGCTGCAGGAGAACAGGGGCTGTGTCTGGCTTACATGATACATACTAAGAAGCTTGATAATGACTGCTGGTTCTCAATATGCCCTCACAAGGTCGTTGTGAGCATTCTTTATATAAAATAATGCATATAAGATTATTGAGTACCAAGTATATATATATATATATATATGCAAAATGTTTTTTTGGTATCCCCTATTTCTTGTTTGGTGATTAAAGTATCTATCACTGCTCTCTATTGAAGGTTAAAAGTAATTTCAGTCCATGAACTAGTTTAGGTAGGATACAAAGATTTAGACCCCTTTTGTTGTGCAATAAGAGAAAGGTTTTCATTTTTGAAGCCCTCAAAGACTTCTAAGTAAATAGTACTTTAATGATTCAGGACACGATGTCATTAACAACTGTGTTTCTGTGTGCCTATAGGCAGGCTACATAATTTGAAGCTATTCTTGCTACCTGTAATGTTCTGTTTATACCTTTTAGCATATAAAGGCCTTTGGCATATCATTGATAAACTGACAATTAAAAATTCTTAATTTTAAGTAAGGGCATTCTGGAAATTCAGATACTGAAAACTAATCTACAAATTTTTCTGATTTTCTTACTGATGATAAGGAAATAACCTTATGTCTATTTACTTGAATATTTTAAACTGGGTCTCAGAGAAAAAGTTTGAAATTGATTCATTATATTAGTTTTGTTTAGTATTCAGAATACTTTAAAATCACATTACTGCTATAGTATGCCACTCTTCAAAAATGGATTCTCTTAAAGTTATTTTGGTAGCACAGTAACAGCTTATTCCTAATGCAGGATAAATGGCAAAATGATTGTTGGTAGAGACTGAGTTCAATATAAACATTGTAAGATGGTATGGTGCTTCAGAAAGATATGCATCCTTTGGGAACACAAAAATACGTCTTTTAGATGACTAAACTGTTGATAAACTTTGATATGAATATTTAATGACCAAAAAATTAATATTTTTACAGGTCTGTAATTTCCTCATAAACATTGTTAGAAAAATTGGGAGAAAAAAACCAAAACTTTCAAAAAATTTTATTTAGCATTAGAAGAGTGTTAGACTCTATCAGAAATTCCAACTGGAGTTTGAGAGGTTATTTCATGCTAACATTACTTCAGTGATATGCATGGGTATTTTGACATGTGATTTGTGCCCTGAAGGTACTTGACAGCTTGTAGGATTTCGATTTTTAACACTCACCTCTGATCACTGAAAAATCTGAGTTATGGTCCACACAGCTGCTTGCTAGAAACATGGCTAAGACCCCTTAGAGATCCTGTGAATTGTTATACTAAAATCTTTGTTTGCTGCTGTCCCTAGTGCACTGGGAAGAAAATGAAAACAAAATAACATACAAAAAAAAATTGCCATGACTCTGGTGTTTTCCCTGGAAATACAGATATGATTTTTTATTGCCTTCTACTTAGATTGTTGCAAGGGCAGACAAACCAGGCTAAAAATATAACCTAGAAAAGGTTATGTTAAAACTTGAAATTTTGCTGGTTATTTGGGTTGCAAGTGCTAGTAAATGATCAAGCATTAGTAAATGATTCTCTTGTTTATGTAACCTTTCTTCAGTTGTTATGGGTGAAGGCCCCTCTAAAGGATCCTCGAAGATGATTCAGAGAAATAAGCTAACTTTCTGAATAATAAGATAACAAGAATTTGAGAACTTCCCTTAGGCTGAGGATGAAAGGGGATTTGTTTGCTTTCTGGAAGCAGATGGCTAAGATTGGTGGAAGAGAAAATTAAAGGGACTGAATGCAGACAGTAAGAGCAGTTCCCACTGGTTGTTGTTATAGAAAAAGAATTTCCCCCGAGGGAAACACCTCTTCATGGTAGACATGGGTGAGAGACTTAATATTTTTAAAAAATGTATTCAGTTTAAGGGGCACCTGAGTGGCTCTGTCAGTTGAGCTGCTGACTCTTGATTTCAGCTCACATTGTGATCTCAGGGTCATGAGATAGAGCCCTGCATCGGGCTCTGTGCTTGGCTCGGAGGCTGCTTGAGATTCTTTCTCCCTCTGCCCCTCCCCTGCTCACAGGTGTGCGGCATGCTCTCTCTCTCTCTAAAATAAATAAGATCTTTTAAAAAATGTATTCAATTTAAAATTCTTAAATTTTAGAAGAAAAAAAATGGAAGTGAAACTAAAGGAATTGTTATAATTTACTGAGATTTTCTAATCTGGTTGGTGAGAAGCAGCACTCTTCCAGATCTTATATAAACCTCAAGAACCTCTAATCTATTCTTTTGGGAGGGGAAGGAGAGAGAGTTCCTCTTCAGTACTCCATCTCGACAGCACTAGTCACCTTGGTCTCCATGGGTTTCCAACTCCGTCTTCCTAATTCAGGGAGTCCACAGGATTCTGCCGGAGTTCCCATTCTCTGTGCTGCAGTCTCCCAACTGTCTCAAAGCCACAAGCTGTGGCAGGCATAACAGAGCCCATCCCATTTTCTCCATCTCTCAGTGATGACTGTCTTTCCTGCCTGATGTCTGCTATATTTCAAACCATTATTTCAATACATTTTGTCCATTGTTTGGTTGTTTTAGGTGGGAGAGTAAATCCTCCCCATTATTCTACCTTGGCTAGAAGCAGGGGCTCCAACTTGATATTTATGAAAATAAAAGATTGTTTTTCAAATTGTGTTGTTGCTGTGGATGGTTTAGCATTGTTTCTTTAACTGCTTCACTAATCCTCTACCTTTTAAAAGACTAATTGAAGCATTAAATAAAATATCAGATGGTGAAGGGGCACCTGCAGGGCTCAGTCAGTTAAACGTCTGCCTAACGTCTGCCTTTGCTCAGGTCATGATGCCAGCATCCTGGGATGGAGCCCCGCATCGGCTCCATGCTCAGTGGGGAGTCTGCTTCTCCCTCTCCCTCTGCCCCTTCCTGCACATGTGCTCTCTCTCTCGCTCTCAAATAAATAACATCTTTTAAAAAAATTAGATGGTAATGCCTTGATGAAAGATGCCAAGTAAGTATTGGCAATTTTAAGAAAGATGATTTATAGGGCTGTGACATGCATATATTCTGGTTTTAAAATAGGCCATGATATCTGTATTTGCCTTTTTTGAACCTAAAGCTGAACACTGTAATGCTCCTATTGTTTTTGTAGAGTGTTCATATAGCGTACAAGCCTATGTTCTACTAAAGCAACATATTCATGATATGCTTTCATCATCAAGCACAGGGTTTAGTAAATAGAAGACACTTCATAGGTGTTGAATATACAGTTTTGAGAACTGTATATTATGAAATTTATATGCAGTTTTGAGAACATAACAAAATTAAAATTCTTGAAAACACACTTTAAATACTATTTAAAGAAAGCTACATCAATACGCTTTTAATGAAGTCTACCCATCTCTGGAAATTTTGCAAGAACTAATTAGTAGCACATGTATATACATTAGAGATTTGCGGTCTTTCCCTTGTATATTCACGTATTCATTGTACCATTCGTTTGGCCAAAACTTGTCTTATTACTTTGTCTAGATGCAGGAAGCTCAGAAACGTCTTCCTGTCTGCCTAGGAGGAAAACACACACACACACACACACACACACGTGCTGATTAGCATATAGTATTGTCTCTCGATCAGTTGCCAAGTATAATAAGAATTAAGTCAATTTGTACAGGCAACTTAAAAAAGTACAGTTACTTATAGAGTTCTTCAAGTTTTTCCCCTCTCCTCCTCCTCCTCCTGCTTCTTACAGTCCAGAGGTCTTTGGGTTTTTTTATACCTGTCATGGCATGAATTCATAGGAAATGAGTTCCAGTAGCTCAGACTCCTCTGTGTTATTTCTCACAAAGTGTGCTTCTCTAGGTGGAGCAGGCTAGCATTTCAGTTGATCCCAAGTACCTCTCTCTCTGGTTTCCTTCTTTTTCTGATCATTTTCCTTTACACGTTCAGGAAGCTATCTTGGCTCTTTAATGCTTAATATATGCTCAATACAACATTAATTCTCTTGGCAAGAATCATATCCTTCTTTGTTTACAACAATGCCAATAGCATTCTGGGTAACGCTGTAGACTCTTTCAGTTTTGCATTGGTAACATTTGTGCGGCATTCCTTTTTTGAACAGTGCCCATTCCCTTGATGTCCACAATGACACCTTTCTTGTAGGTTCACATGTATGTGGCCACAGGAACAACTCCATGTTTTCTAAAAGGCCTATAGTACATACACAGGTGCCTCTCCTCTTCCCCTTTGTGTTGGCCATTCTGGCAAATTACTGAAAGATGGTGGTTCTGGCCAAAAAGCCTTCAATTTTATTCTTACCACTAACTCCAAAATGTTTTCTTCAATCATTAAATTACAAATATAAAAACCTCACTCCAAGCAAGAAAGCATAACAATCACATACATGCATCTTAGCTCTGTTGAGCTCTTCTTTCATCTACTTTCTGATAAACTGCTGTTCGTAAATATTGTATCAATGTCTGTTGAACCCACATGATGCATCTGTTAAAAATTGATTTAACTGAGATACATAGGGTGAAGTTTATCTTTCCCTTATTTTAACAAGGGTTAATTGGAAAAAAGTCTTTATGCTACTATTCCTAGAGAACAGATGTGTATGGTGAATATATGAGACCAGTACAGAAACATAGAAATGGTACACACAAAGTTAGCAATCTCAAAATGAAAATACTAATTTGAAAACATATATGCATCCCTGTGTTTACTGCAGCATTATTTATAATAGTCAAGATATGGAAGCAACCTAAGTGTCCATCAATAAAAGAATGGATAAGGAAGCATATATGCAGTGGGATATTACGTAGCCATAAAAAAGGATGTGATTGTGCTGAGACAACATGGATGGACCTAGAAGCTATTATGCTAAGTGAAATAAGTCATATTGAGAAAGACAAATCCCATATGATTTCAGTCATATGGAATCTAAAAAATAAATGAAAAAATAAAAAGCAGTATCAGACCCATAAATGCGGAGAATAAACTGATGGTTGTCAGAGGGAGGGGTCTGGGGAGGCTGGCAAAAAGGGTGAAGTGGAATAGGAGGTACAGGCTTCCAGTTTGCAGTGAATAAGTCACTGCAATAAAGGGCAGCATAAGGGGTATAGTCAATGATACTGTAATAGTGTTGTGTGACGCCAGATGGGAGCTACGCTTGTGGTGAACACAATATAACATATAGAAAAGTTGAATCACTATGTTGTACACCTGAAACTAATGCAACGTGTGTCAACTATACTCAAAAATTTTTAAATTATTCATTAATATCTTAATTTTTATTAAAAGGACATGAAAAATGAAAAATGATTAACAAAATTAAGAATTTATTGCAAAATACATAATATTTGAATTTTTTAAAACTTAGCAATTTTAGCACAGACCTACTGTCAGAATTTGTACCTTCAAAATTATTGAAATATTTTGATCCCTAAAAATAAGTTTAGGTCATTTGTGCTTAAATTGTAACTTCATATTTTATATACAAATTTGATATCTAACAATACAGGATAATTTCTCTCAGATAATGTATTTTCATTCTGTGCTTCAAAAAGTAAATTTGTGGGGCACCTGGGTGGCTCAGTCGGTTAAGCGGCAGACTCAGTTTTGTCTCAGGTCATGCTGTTGCAGTTGTGGGATCGAGCCCTGCTTTGGGCTGTGTGCAGTGCAGAATCTGCTTCAGATTCTCTCTCTCAAATAAAATCGTAAAAAAAAATTTTTTTTATTCCAACTATAACTGGAAGTATAAGGAAAACATTACAGAATAAAAGCATGTAGGATTTGGTCTCCATAACATATAAGTAAGTGAAGAAACTGCTTACTACTGGTTGAGTCAGTAACTCAAGAATTAAGTTGACAAGAATTGTGAAGAGGGGCGCCTGGGTGGCTCAGTTGGTTGAACATCTGACTCTTGATTTCTGTTCAGGTCAATGATGTCAGGATTGTGAGATTGAGCTCTGCACTGGGGGTGGAGCCTGCTTGAGATTCTCCCTCTCTCTCTGCTCCCCCAGCCTCACCCCACTGGCATACTCTCTCTCTCTTGCCTCAAAAAAAAAAAAAAAAGAGAAAGAAAGAAAGAGAAAGAAAAGAAAGAAAAAAAATTGTGAAGAAAACTGTACAAACTCTGGATTCAGACACACTTGAATTCAAATTTTGGTTCTTTTGCTAAATTTCTGTGTGATGGTGTGTAAGTTATTTAATCTTCCTAACTCAGTCTTTTCATTTGTAAGATAGGGATAATAATATATGAATTTCAGAGTTGCTGTGATGTTTATATGAAATAATGACTATAAAGCCACTAATACGTGGCTTAATAGTTATTACTACTAAATTTTAGTTATTACTACTAAATTCCTGTCTCTGATAGTAGTAATATCATTTTTTTTCCAGTTTACAGACTTAGCAAATCATCTTCAAACTAAGTATAGGAAGGTTTGCTTGGTTTTGTTTTCCTTTGCATACCATTATTAGTAGATCAAGTTTTGGCAAGGAGGTTTCCTATTAATATAATTTCTTGGAATTGTTTAACACATAAAAAATGTCATTCAAACACAGAGGTAATTGTATTGTAATTGAACATAACAGAGTAGAGATTTGAAAGTGATGTAGACTTCAGAAATTTCCTGCGTAAGAAAACTGCCAGCAGGAAGATGGTTTATTTTAGGGATGTTATCATTTTAAATCATCTAGGCAGAACTCAGACGTCTGAGAGGTATCTTTCTGTGAATTTTCCACTCTCAGAGGTTTATATCGAGAGAAATAGTTCTGTTTTCTTATCAATGACAGTATCCAGTTGCTAAAATATAATTACTTGAAAACAGTCTTCAAGAGCTATTTTTCACTTTACAGGAAAAAGAAATGTCTATGCTATGTCCACTTACTTACACATTAAATAATAAAATTCCATTAAGAAAAGTAAAAAATGCTTGGTCACAAAAATCAGTCTTTGTTCTGCACATCACTTCATTTTATTTTAACAAATTTATTGAGATAATTCACATACATGCAATTCACTGATTTCTGCTTATTACTTCTTGAACAAGAAATACCTAAGCCCATGCAAACTAAGCTTCCAAAGATAAAAGCTAAATATATATCGAATACTAAATCCATTTTTAAAAAGTATAAAACAGTAGGTACACAGGAGGAGACAGATATTTACAACTTTTTTTTCCCCTCCAGGCATTAACATTTAGAGGAAATAGACATATGTACACAGGTATTTAAAATATTGAAACCTGTTATATATAACAGAAGAGAGATAAGATATTCAATGATTAATAATCAACTACATGACATAAAATTGAGTTAGGAATTTGAGGGAAGAATACATTTCACACTAGGTTAGTCAGTGAGAATTTCCTAGATGAGGTAAGATTTATGTTGGGGGTTTAAAGAAGATAAAGGGGAAGGGAAATGTTCCTGGGTAAAGATGAAAGAAGGCGTAAAATCATGAACAGAAGCAAAGAAGTGGGAAACAGTAAAATGCCCTCAAGGAACAATGTGAAAAAAAAATCAGTTGGAGTGAAGTGTTCCTCTTGAAGAAAGCTACAGTATATTCTCCAACTAGGATATTCCTGAGTAAGGTTGTTAGCCAGCACTTCCACAAAACCGCGGGATATGTAGCATAGTTTCCTGAAATGTTGCATTTTTAGAGGAGTTAATTAATTGAAAATATGACTTCTGTTTTTAGAAACTCGGATATGCAGATACATTAATCTTCTAAGTCATTTTTAAGTGTTCCACAGCTCCCACAAAATCCACACCTATGGGCTCATTCTCCTTAACCTTTTAAGAAGTCATTTTGTGGACAAATCTGAGTATTGAGACTTGAAGGAGACACAGCTGATGAGATCCATCGGGTTCTGCTTGTGGAAGAACCTGCGAATCAGATAAATGAGTGAACTTCACTCAGTAGGAGTGAGAAGCCTTTGAAAACAGCTAAACAGCTGGGGAAACATGAAAAATAAAGTATTTTAAGAAGTTACTAACGCTACTTAATATACAGGATGGATGAACAAGGAGAGATTATAGGCTGAGTCCAGCTTAGAAGACGCGAATACCAATGATTTATTGAGAGTTGCGCTGTTCTGAGAGCCAGTTCCAGATCTGATTCATAAAAAACTGTTTAGGGCCCTTTCTTACTAATTTAAAAACAAGAACTCCTTGTAGTCAAAGAGAAATACTACAAAGGCAGTAGCCTTGCTTTTAAGGAAACACAGTGACACTAAGTTAGTGATAGTGCTATGTTATTTCTAAAGTGCACTAATAAAAAATATTAGCCACTGATAATCTGTCAGAAAAAAGTGCCTTCCAAATAAATTTTATCAGATGTCATTCAAGAAATGCATCCCATTTTATATGAGAAATTAAAGTACACTCAATCATAAACTACCCTACGTCACAAATGTTCATCCGATCATCTATCTTTTAAGAAAAATATCAATGTTCTGAAATCATTCTCAAAAAATTAGGGATTACCTCAAAAGGTGGTTATGTTTTTGAGGACTACCGTTCTTGGTGGAATATTTAATAAGTGGTTTAGTTGTGGTTCCTTAGCAGAACGAAGAGGTCTCAGAATGGTAAGAACCACGAGGAAATAAATGGCAAAGTCACGTTTCTGGACCGCTGCTGTAGCCACATAAGCCTTCGGCCACATTTAACTCTCTCCATTTCTGCAGAGAGTAAAACATTCACAGGAAGTAAAGAAGCTACCATGAGGGTAAAAGGTCTTCGGGCCCCACCAGGCCTAAGTTCTCCTTGATGAGAAGTCTGTTATTTTGGGCTGTTACTCATCTTCTTTGGAGCATGGAACCTTGATTCATAATAAGTAGAACCCCAGTTTCTTGAAGCTGCCGGGACAACACATATTCTGGCTGTTCTTCACGAATGCTCACAACATGATGTAAAATCCCTGGTTGAAAATGTGAAATGTTTTTATACATTTCTGAAGAATGGTAACTACCTAGTTTAAATGCTTCTGTGTTCATTTTCCACTCAAGTCATCCAAGATTCAAACTTCATAACCCCAAAGCATATATAGCTGGGAGTGGAATAAAATGGGCTCGGGATGCCTAGGACCAGTTATGTTCACGTTAGGAACGAATCGGAAATAGTTTCTCCTCTTGATTCTTCCCTGGTGCTTCTCTTCATATGGTCTTTCCAGAAGATAGATATAGGTATTGTTAACTGCTGGAAATCAGTAAGTGGGCTATTAATATCAAAGGGATATTCAAGTTAAAGAAGGTTTTATATGCAATGGATATATTGATAGGGCACTGTTAGGTACCAGAGGACATTGGGAAATCTGTTATATTTCTGTAGTCCAAATATTTAAGGATCAACTATAGAAACATATTATGTAAGAAAGAGTTATAAACAACTGTAGTCAAATGGCAATTTTTGTCAGATTTTAAAAGTGTATGAAGCCCTTACAATTAAGTGGTATGATTTATATTTAATATTTTCAAGGGATATATAATTATATCTGAAAAACTTTTACTTAATTTTCAACATAACATATATACTTTGACATGTAAATTTAGGTGTTCAGAAAGGAAACAAAGAACAGCCAAATTTCTGCAGGATTCATAGGAGCACATGTATTTGAGTATTGCTAACTTATCACACGAAGGAAATTCAGTTAAAATTCAGATTTAAGATAACACCATTTCCATTTTAAAGGGCTTCTTCAAATGAATAATATAAAAGTGACATTTAATTAAAATTATAAAATATAAACCATTTTAAATACTATAAAATGCAAATACATGCTTCCAGAAAAAAATATTTTAGAGAAAATACAAAAAAATAATATAATAGATTTTACTACATAAACATGTAAATATTTTTAACCTAAAAACATTGTAAAATTTAAGTTGCAAATTGCTAGCTGGAAATGGCATATGAAATAATATATAATAAAGGGTAAAATGTCTAATAAGAAAGCTTTTAATAACCAAAAATGAGTATTTCATTATGAAAAAAGACAAAAGAAATGAATGGTTCACTTAAAAAATACAAATTCCAAAAATCTGGAACTAAAGTTCAACTTTATTAATATTTTTAAATGTACATTTAAATAAGTTAACCATTTTTTAAAATAGTAAATTGGCAAAATTTAAAAAATTGGGGGGATTCTATTACCTACTATTGGCAAGACAAGGAACTTTTTTTTTTTTTTAAGATTTATTTATTTTAGAGGGAGGGGCAGAGGGAGAGAGAGAGAATTTCAAGTAGATGCCCCACTGAACGTAGAGCCCCACATAGGGCTCAATATCAGAATCCTGAGATCACGACCTGAGCCAAAATCAAGAGTCAGACACTTAACTGCCTGGGCCACTCAGGCACCCCAACAGAAGGAACATTTTTAAGCACCACTGGAATAAATGTGAATTAAGATCAGCATTCTAACAGACAATAAGTAATATCTGCCAAGAGCAGAAAAATGATCATGATTTTTACCAATTCCCGTCCTAAGAATATTCTAGAAAATTCTAATAAGTGATAAAATATCAAAATATTACTTCAATACCAGAAAAGTTGGAAATTTTTTAATTGTCCAACACCAGGTGAAAGGTCAAATAAATTGTACATCTTGTAACAGATCAATTTACCAATGAAAAATTATTCTTGGAAAGAGCGCTTTTTGATATGAACAAAAAAATTCCAGTATATCCTTAAGTGATTAAATGTTAGACATGGTAGATTCTAGACGTTCCTTGGCCATATCCATCTCTTGGAACTTCATTCTGGTCAGTTTCTAACTCTCAAGTTGCCCACCCCCAGCTATGTTGCTTACTTTCATACTCTTAGGAGACCCTCTTTATAGGTTTCCTGACTCTTCCAGTTAGTTCTGGAACCTGGATCAGGTTACTTAACATCCCGTCTTACCTTCTTTAAACACTCAAGTGGGATGCTTTTAGTAACTACTTCATACTGGGAGATTAAACAGGTCAACACATATAAAGCAATTCATATCAAAATATTCAACGATAATAAAGTAATTAAGGTATAATTTAAATAGCATAAAGTACTTAGGATATTCTACTTATTATGCCCTAGAGGGTGAGGTTGTATGGGGTGGTCTCCCATATAAAGGCAATTCCTCAAAGTATTTTTCTAAACGAAACAATTCTTACCCCAATAGAATAGGTTATCTCCTTGAAAATGCTATTATTTTTTTTTCCAGGATATTTATGTAAAAACATAAAGTAAAAAGACTGGTAGGAAATATACTAAAATATTAATATTTTATATTTCCAGACATAAGAGCATGAAAGACTACTTAATTCTCCATGCATATTAGATTTTATAGCTAAAACCTAAATTACTTTTTTAACATCAGAGACCTTACTCATTTTCATGCTTTACTAATAACTTCAAAGATATAAGTAATCAAGGAGCATAATCAAAGAAGGAATGGGACATTAGGGTGGCTTTTTAGGACCCCTCTTCCTGCATCAGATGTTCACTCTCTGGCTCAGAGTAATAGATGAGGTCTCAAACTAAGTTTTAGTCGTATTACCAAACAGCAAAGTGAGTGTTCCATCCATGAAATATCTCCATTTTATATCCCAGTTTATATGACATTTTCTAGGGAGTTGAGTCACACTGCATAAATCCAGAGATGGTGTTTATTTAGTATAAGCAATATTTATCCAGGAATATCCTATTAAAAACTTTAAATAGGTGAAGGCTTATCATCCTAGCAAATATCATGACCCTACCTTGAGCTACAGTTATTATGTCCACAAGAACATTAGTCTGAATCATCAGTCCTCCTCTCTTTCCCTGAGGGCATTCTCCTGATGTCTGGGGATCGGATTACTGGCTGGCTGCTTTAACGTCTTCCACCAATTCTTTCTGACCTCAGTTAGTATTTCTTTGCCACACATTTCTCATTGTTATTATATGTCTTACTCCTTTTTCTTTAATATTTTCAATAGGGAATAGTGTTTCTAATGCCATGATGACCACCGTGATTTGATTTGAAGGCCCAGTGAGAAGTAGGAATAAAGCATGTTCACAGGGACTGTATCTCTACCCTGATATCCTTTTGCGATCTCAATTACTGTTTATCTTCAATTGTGCAGTTACTTGAAACTCTTTGATTTGATGGAGACATTTAATTGTGCAGTTTCTAAAGTCCGATTCTCTTCCTCCCCTGGATAACCAACTTTAACATGTTTTCTATCAGTCAGGCTCAGCTCTCTAATGCATTACCTTATCAGGAGGAGCATCGTTTGCATAAGTCTGGTTTTCATTTAATTTTACCAACGAAATTACAGACCCTCCAGCATACGCGTTAGCTGCAGCAGAGACTCCTGCAACATCTGGCACACCATGCATTAGTAACACTTGCAGTATCCTTCAGGACCATGGCTTTCTTCTTTTTTTCAGATTACAGATTAATGGGAACCCAGTTTTTTTCCAGTGAAAAGAAGTCCACCGATTCTTCCCCCAATATTAGCTATTAATCAGGGCCAGATCGGAGAAAGTGGCACTGGCAAAGTTCCTTCTCCCCTCCCCAGTGCTTCCAGACTTGTTTCTGGTTTTGGTTGGCTTTGCTCCAAGAGAGTGCTGGAATCTCTCCTCAGGAAACCTGTACTTCTACAGAGACTCACTCATCTTCCCAATTCAGCCCTGTCCAGACTTAATCCCATGGTGGTGGAAGGGACTGGGGCCAGTTCATGGGCTCCTGCTGGTTCCACAGCCATATGAGGTCGGTCTGACTCTTACTCAGTGCACAGGTGGGTGAGACAACGACTCCACAGCTTTGGCCTTCGGTGCTGGATCCCACAGCTCCACAGATGGACTTCTGCTCACAGACAGATGCTGAATTTTAAACTCAGGTACAGAACTTATGTTCTACTGGCTTTTAATTATGCTTCGTCTTTTCTACCTCTCCGTTGTTCAGGTCCATCATGAGTGAGAAATGGGACTCAAACTCTTCAGAAAACTGGCATGACATTTGGAGTGTCAATGACACAAAGTATCACCTATACTCAGATATCAATATCACCTACGTGAACTACTATCTTCACCAGCCTCAAGTGGCAGCCATCTTCATTATTTCCTACTTTCTGATCTTCTTCCTGTGCATGGTGGGAAATACAGTGGTTTGCTTTACAGTAATGAGGAACAAACATATGCACACAGTCACTAATCTCTTCATCTTGAACCTGGCAATAAGTGATTTACTGGTTGGCATATTTTGTATGCCTATCACACTGCTGGACAATATTATAGCAGGTACGTTGACTTGTGTACAATGCAAGGATGGTAGGAGGAAATGCCTGTCCCCTGGCAGGGCCATCCGTTCATTTGCAAATATTTATGGAGTTCCAAGAATTGCTCCAGGTACCTGCCCTCATAGGGTCTACATTCTAGAGGAGAAGACAGACAATAAACAAATTGATATAGTATAAGTAGTCAGAAATTAGTAAGAATTGGGGATAAAAATAAAGCAGGTGACAGAGATGAAGAGAAGAAACTCATTTTTGGAGTATTCACTGAAGGTCATCAGAGAATGAGATCTAACATTTCTTATAAAGGCTTTAAATTTGCTTGGTATAGTTCAGGGCACATATAATGTGGTAGAAATATTGGTAATAGTATGCACTGTAAAGTTCAAGGAAGTGGTAAGTCTGGTTTCGGCTGATCCAGTGTCTTCAATCTAACAAGCAGATATTGAGGCCCTCTTGTGGTTAGCGAGGGAGATTTCCAATTGTTTTTGAGGGAGGATGGAGCAGCAGTCCCAATGATTTCTCAAAAAGTGGTCAAAAACTAATGATGTACTGTATGGTGACTAACATATTATAATAAAAAAAAAAGCGGTAGTTCATCAGTGATAATGTACGTATGCAACACAAGTAACTTCACATTGCAGTGGTTAGAGTACTACGTTAGAGTCCTGGCCTGTACGACCACTTCTCTACCTACAGTGCATACTCTGGAAGTACAGGGCAGTGTATCTCCAGCTCCCAGAACCGTTTTGGTGCATTGTACCTGCTTAATAAGTGTTTAATGTATTAATTAATGAACAGTATTCAAGATATTCATATTCCAAATCTATGTAAGAAAAAAAATGATGGGAGGTAGGTAGGGGGATGGGGTAACTGGGTGATGGGTATTAAGGAGGACAGTTGAAGTAATGAGCACTGGGTGTTACATGCAACTGATGACTCACTAAATTCTACTCTGAAGCTAATAATACACTATATGTTAATTAAATTGAATTTAAATAAATTTTAAAAATGATACAATAATTGCATAGCAAAAATATTTAGAGCAGATGAGGCCTGTCATAGTTCTTAGCCTTTCATAGCATTATCGGTTTACTGAAGAATAAGAGGTTTTTCTTTAGAGTTGATTTCTGTTTCCTTCTTTTCCCCGGAGTGGGAGCCAGGGAGAGTTGAAGAGTGCCTCTTCTAGCTAGCATGTTTACTCATAGATTCTGCATTTTTGTGAGGTCTAGCATTAAAAAAATATTAAGAATGTACATTTTTAAAACAAAGAATGTACATTTTTAAGATACTGTGCTAGGCAAAAAGAGTGAAAGAATTGACTCAAATTATTGTTATTGCTCTCAAGAAACTTATTTTGCCAGTAAGAAATGCTCTCAGTCTCTCCCTCCTATAAATATTTATAATGAAATCATCATCTCAACTTCTCCATACATATTATTGCCCTTCTTTACCCCTGATTCCCATTTGCAGGAGGCAGCCACATTCAGCATCTTGCCTTTATTTTCCGTAGTTACTCTCCTATTTCTAAGCAACCTGTTTCCATTATCATGTATTATCTTTGCACCGGGGGAGATGTACTTTAGTTGTCTTAATCCTTTCCTACCACAAGAGGTAGTTTCCCTCACCAGACTCCACTAAAATGACATAGAACAAAAGAACATAAATGCATAAAAACTGTCAGATCCTGCGAATGTGAAGCTGGGAAAGCAGGATTGGCTGGAATTATGTACAAATGCAATCCGACGCATCTATATAGACATACAAATACACATTCACACTCTGCCTCCTCTCATTTTCCCAACGTAATTATAGTTTTGTTAAGTCCGTATGCAGAGTATATATTCCTATTTTTACATGTGTCTTAGCCCTGCTGAGGCATGTTGAGTGCTAGGATATTTCTTTCTTATAAAATGTTTTCTTGGATTTAATAAGGGCATCATATTTTGATTTGCTTCGTTTGGGCTATGCACCTATAAGTAATATATCCTCAAATTCTCTTCCAGGAGTGTTACCTTCTTGTAAATACCTTCAAACATATCAGGCAACCTGTGAATTGCATCTTTTTTCTAGAGATTCCCACACACACACACACACACACCACCAGCACCACCGTGCTCTCTACTCTTTTGTTCCTATTCAGACATCTTGCTCCTCAGGAACAGAGCTCAGCAGCTACTGCGGTGGGATGTCCCTTCCCTGAGCCTCTGCCTCTCTGTGCTCAATTCCCTGTCTTTCTTGGTTTATTTGTCTATCACCTTCCTGAGAAAGTGTGCATGAAGATTCAAAAAAAAAAGATCTTGTTTGTCTGCAATTATCTTTATTCTGCCCTCATATTTGATTACAGTTAGTTGGATAAAGTGGTCAAGGCTGGACATTTTAAGAGATGTCTCTATTGTTACTGCTGAGAAACCCGATATTACTGCTAAAAAATCTAATGACATTAGACTCTTGCTGCTTTTATCCTGATTTGAATTTTGTTTTTTCTCCTGAAAACTCTTAGGGCTTCTATCTTTTGTGTTCTAAATTTCAAGGCAATTATGGCTTGGAAAAGTCTTTTTTTCACTTATTGTGTTGGACACAAACCAGGTCCTTTCAATCAAAAATAGAATGCCTCTTAATCCTGGGAAATTTTCTTGTATAATTCTCCTCCATTTTACTTTTTTCAATTCCTATTAGATATTGGAGGTTCTGGGTTGCTGTTTTTTTTTAAATCTTTTTCATTTTCTGTTCCTTATTTTTCCATTTTCAAAGATTTTCTCATCTAGACATTATAAGTCTTTGAGCTATTTTTATTTTCTGCATGTTTCTTATACTATCATGCACATTTCATCGATAAAACATATCTAAGATTTGTTTTTATTTTAATTCCAGTTAAGTGTTATATTACTTCCAGGTGTACAATACAGTGAGTCAAGAATTACATTACGTGGTGCTCGTGATGCCGAGTGCACTCCTTAAGTCCCATCACCTACTTAACCCATCCTCCCACCCACCTCCCCTCTGATGACCATCAGTTTGTTCTCTATAGTTAAGACTCTGTTTCTCCGTTTGTCTCTCTTTTGTCCTATGCTAGCTTGTTTTGTTTTTTAAATTCCACATAGAAGTGAAATCATATGGTATTTGTCTTTCTCTGACAGGCTTACTTCGCTTAGCATTATACTCTCTAGGTCCACCCAAGTAGTTGCAAATGGCAAGACTTCATTCTTTTTTGTGGCTGAATGATATTCCGTTGCATGCATATAGATATACATACACCACTTTGCATGTATAGACACCACATTGCATATATAGACACCACATTGCATATATATAGACACACATAGCATTTTGCATATCTATATATACATCGCATATATATACCACATTGCATATATACCACGTATACATATACCACATGTATCTACCTCATTGCATATATATACATATATATGTGTGTGTGTGTGTATACACACATAACACATCTTTATATCTATCCATCTATCATCTCTTTATATACCACATCTTCTTTATCCATTCATCAATCAACGGACACTTGGGCTGTTTTCCTGATGGTAATGCTGATGAGCATCTTTTCATATGCCTATTGGCCACCTGTATGTTTTCATTGGAGAGATGTCTGTTCATGTCTTTTGACCATTTTTTAATGGGGTTATTTGGTTTTTTGGGTAAGTTCTTAAGTTCTTTATATACCTTCTCCAATCACATAGGTTGCCTTTTAGTTTTGTTGATTGTTTCCTTCACTTTGCCAAAGCTTTTTATTTTGATAAAGTCCCAATAGTTTGTTTGTTTCCTTTGCCTCAGGAGACATATCTAGAAAAAAGTTGCTATGATGTCAGAGAAGTTACTGCCTGTGTTCTCTTCTAGGATTTTAATGATTTCAAGTCTTTAATCCATTTCAAGTTTATCTTTGTGTATGGTCTAAGAAAGTGGCCCAGTTTTCCCAACACTATTTGGTGAAGAGACTGTCTTTTTCCCACTGGATATTCTTTCCTCCTTTGTTGAAGTTTAACAGACCATACAACTGTGGGTTTGTTTCTGGGTTTTCTATTTTGTTTCATTGATCTATGTGTCTATTTTTGTGCCAGTACCACACTATTTTGATTACTACAGCTTTGTAATACAACTTGAAGTCCAGAATTGTGATGCCTTCATCTTTGCATTTCTTTTTCAAGATTGCTTTGGTTATTTGGGGCCTTTTGTGGATCCATACAAATTTTAGGATTGTTTGTTCTAGTTCTGTTTAAAATGCTGTTTGTATTTTGATAAGGATTGGGAGTATAGACATTTTAACAATATTCATTCTTCCAATCCAGGAGCATGAATGTCTTTCCATTTCTCTGTGTCATCTTCATCAGTGTTTTATGGTTTTCAGAGTACAGGTCTTTTACCTCTTTGGTTTCTTCCTAGGTATCTTATTATTTGTGCTGCAATTGTAAATGGGATTGTTAATTTCTCTTTCTGATGCTTCATTACTAGTATATAGAAATGCAACAAATTTCTGTATGTTGATTTTGTATCCTTTACTGAATTCTTGTATCAGTTCAAGCAGTTTTTTGGCAGTCTTTCAGATTTTCAGTATAGAGTATCAGGTCATCTGCAAATGGTGAAAGTTTTACTTCTTCCTTACTGATTTGGATGTGTTTTATTTATTTTTCTTGTCTGATTGATGTGGCTAGGATTTATGGTACTATGTTGAATGAAAGTGGTGAGAGTGGACATCCTTATTCCTGATCTTAGGAGAAGAGCTCTCAGTTTTTCCTCATTAAGGATGATATTAGCTGTGGGCTTTTCATATATGCCCTTTATTATGTTGAAGTGTATTCCCTCTAAACCTACTTTGCTGAAGGTTGTTTCCATGAATGGATATTGACTCTTGTCAAATGCTTTTTATGCCACTCTTGAAATGATATGGTTTTTATTCTTTCTTATTTATGTGATATATCATGTGATTGATTTGTGAATATTGAACCACACTTGCAACCTAGCAATAAATCCCACTTGGTTGTGGTGAATCATTTTTTTAATGGATTATTGGATTCAGTTTGCTAGTATTTTGTTGAGGCTTTTTGCATCTGTGTTCATCAGACATACTGGCTAGAGTTCTCCTTTTTTATGGTGTCTATCGGGTTTTGGTATTAGGTTAATGCTGGCCCCATACAATGAATTTGGAAGTTTTCCTTCCATTTTTTGGAATAGTTTGAGGAGACTAGATATTAACTCTTCTTTAAATGTTTGGTAGAATTCACCATCTGGTTCTGGACCCTTTTGGGAGTTTTGTGATTACTGATTCAATTTCTTTGCTGGTAACTGGTCTGTTCAAATGTTCTATTATTTCTTCCTGTTTCAGTTTTGGTAGGTTATATGTTTTGAGGAATTTATCCATTTCTTCTAGGTTGTCTAATTTGTTGGCATATAGTCTTTCATAATATTCTCTTATAACTTTTTTATATTTCGGCGGTGTTGGTTTTTCTCATTTGTGATTTTATTTGTGTCCTTTCTCCTTTTTTTGGATACATCTGGCTATTTTCATCTACCTGATTTATGTTGGTTTTCTAAGTTTCTTTTTTCCTATTTGTTATATTTGAGGTTTCCCTCATGTCAATTGCTACTTAGCTTGTGTTTCAAAGTGAGACACAGTGTGGCTGTCTGTGTGCCTTAGGTTTGAGGTTAGGCCCACTCTCAGCTTCATTAGTTTGGGCCATTCACTGGGAAATCCACAACTGTCAAAATCTGCACATCAGTGTTCTTGGAAGGATCACATTCCCCAGAAGGAAATTCTCTGATCTACTGCCATAGGAATCATAAGACTGGCTGCTGTATTCCAGAGCTCAGTGGGTCCCTGGGCAACAGTACTGCATGCAGAGCATATATTTTTACTTAATCCTTGTGCCCACTCCAATTGCACCTGGTGACTCAGAGTCTAGAACCCCTGTGCTTCCATTTCCTCAGTAACTTCCATCCCTCTGCTGGCCAGAGGAAAAGCAAGTGGCATCTGGTTACATAATTCAGCCAATTGTGTTATTTTCCTAGCTTCACATTCTTTCTATTCGAGCTCTCTTTTCCCTGGTGCTTTCATTTTAGTGGAATTTAGTGAGAGAGGTGAGATAAATCATATGCTTGTTATTTTTGACCAAAGGCTATTCACACTCCCTTTTGTTTAATATTGTAACAGCCAAATTTTAGGACTGGGAAAACATGCTCTCTCTTGGTTTCTATTCAGTAGAGTCACTCAAGAATTTATTTTAAGATGGTCTGGATAGATGACAATTTTTTTTTTAGATATACTTGGATTATATATATTTGGGGGAATATTTTAAATTAGGTAAAAGTACTTTTTAAAAATAAATTGCATGATCTTTTATATTTCTCAGATTCTTAAAATTTATCTTTTGGTAACTAGAATAGTTACTAGTGGAAGAATATTACTTTCCTATAATAGCAGAGGGGTGGTTATATCAACCTGTTATAAACATTCCAGTAAATGAGGTTTGATTAGGAAGTAATTCAAATAGACTGCTTTCGTTCTTGAAAAGTGCTCTATGTTTTAGTTAGCTCAGGCTGCTATAACAAAATACTGCAGACTAGGTGGCTTAAACAACAGACCTTTATTTTCTTACTATTTCAGGGGCTAGAACTCTGAGATCAGGGTGATAACATGGTCAGGACCTGGTGAGGGTCCTTTTTTTTGGTTTGTAGACAGCCACCTTCTTGCTGTGTGCTTGCATGGCCTTTCCTCAGTGCATCTTCATGGAAAGGAAAGCTCTCTCTCTTCTTCTAATGGCACTAAACCCATCATGTGGACACCACCCATGTGGCAATATCTAAATATATTTACTTTCCAGAGGCTCCTCCTCCAAATACATTAGGGCTTAAGGTTTCAATCTATGAATTTGAATGGGGGGGGCAAACATTCACTCTATAACAATGTACCTCTGAGGTAGATTGTCTCATTACATTATGTATGAACACTAATCTTATTCTACATGTGTCTCCTGTTCCTCATAATTTATGGGGTATATTTCCAAATTATAAAACCAAAATATTCTTCCTGTCTTAAAGGGCTTTATTGCATAAGGGTTAATGGTTTAGGCTCTGGAATCATACACCTGGCACCCTAAATATGCTAACTAGCCATGGCAGGGAATGTGATATTTGTGTATTTATTACCTAGTCTATATCAGGAGGAGAATAAAGCCTTCAAAAGGCTGTTTGGGGAATTAGATAAGTTAATAGATACAAAGCACTTACTACAGTGCCTAAAATGTTATCACTAGTGTATTAAGTTTTGACATTATTATTAGTATACTAGAAAAGGAGCTCTGGACATATTAATGAAAATGATGATTGTTCCCCTGGATATTATTTAGTTGTATCAGTCTTGATTTCATGCTTCTCTGTTCATATTTTTGGTGAAAAATTATATGATCTGTTCAAAGACTGTTTCGCATCCTTTTCAGGATGGCCCTTTGGAAGCACAATGTGCAAGATCAGTGGATTCATCCAGGGAATATCAGTTGCGGCTTCGGTTTTTACTTTAGTTGCGATAGCTGTGGATAGGTAAGTCAGCACTAAAATCTGAATCTAGTGAAAAATGTATAATCTACTAAATTTGGTTTTATCTGCCCAAAATTACATCTATAATATCGACTCCTCTAAGGGCATGGCATATATCTGCTAAAGGCTCTGTAATAAAACTACTAAAATTTCCATTTTTAAAATTAAATAATTAGGGACAATATGTATCTTAGTTTGGGCTGCTATAACAAGATACCATAGACTGCATGTCTGAAAAACAGAAATTTCTCAAGTTCTGGAGGCTGGATGGTCCAAGGTCATGATGCCGGTAGCCTCTGTGTCTGGTGAGAGAGAACTTTTCCTGGTTTGCAGAAGGCCATCTTCGCTGTGGCACCAAGAGCTCTAATCTCTTTTTAAAAGGTCACTAATCCCATCATGAGGACACCACCCTCTTGATCTCATCTGAATCTAATTACCACCAACTACCATCCAATCAGGGTTAAAACCCTAACCCTTATTCAAGGTATGAATATTGGGGTGACACAAGCAAAGTCCATAACATCATAATTATACTATTTTTCACTAGAATCTTGAATTTTCTAATTGTGGTGAAATAAATCTGAAATTTTATCCAGATTTTAAGAGAAAATTTACTAATACATTCATTTATACATAGTGTTGAGATGTGCCTGCACTGGGCTGGGCGTATATCATCTAAAACAAATTAGACAGGGGTGCCTGGATGGCTCAGGTCATGATCTCCAGGTCCTGGGATTGAGCCCAACACTGGGTTCCCAGACCAGTAGGGAGTCTGCTTCTCCCTCTCAAATGAATAAATAAAAAATAAACCAAAGTAGATCAAGTGCTGCCTGAAGAAGTCCACACTCTGGTGTGGTAGGTAGGTAGACAGACACATTAACAAATAATACTCTCTAATAAAACTGTACAAAGGAGAGAGCAATCAAGTTACCTTTAGGACAGAGAGTGCTGGGTTCACAGAAAAGGTCATATCTGATCCCTTAAAATTTAGAACTTAACCTTGGGAAGAAACAGAGGAAAGAGTATCTGTTAAGACAGGGATGTATATATATAGCACTTGAAATAGGAGGATACTTATCAAGAGAAGTGCAGAGAGGCAGGCCAGCTAGAACATGGGAGGGTGGAATGACACATTAGGTCATAGAAAGAGGCAAGTGGGTTTTCTATGGGCCTGTCTTCCATTTGTCCTGAAGACAGCAAGGAGCTACTGCAGTCTTTTATACAGAGGAATAATGACTAGACTTTCATTTTAGAAAAACAAAGGATTTGGGGTTGTATAAGATTGGAGAAAGGAAGAACAGTTAAGAGATATTTGAGAGGGAAACTGAACAATGACCTAAAAAACAACTTGGTAGATTCTATTTTCAATATTTATTAATCTAAGAACCCATCTTATAGATCTAGCTTCTTGGTTTCCATGTAAAGAGAATAGAATTTACAATATACGCTAACCAGCAAATGCCAAAGATATCTTTTTACATTTAAAATTAATTTAAAATTTGCATCCTGTTACTAATATTATACTAATTTTTTGCATACTAATTTATACTAGTAAATAATGCTACTATTTTGTTGTGAATATTTATAATACTATACCTTAAATTGGTTATCTCTACAGTGAATAAAAAATATCCTTTGCATTTTCTACTTGAATCTTAAGCTTATCAGGTTTACTTTCTAATTACATTTAGTATTAAATTTCTCTTTCACTGTTTCTAGTATGCCTCCTAAACAGGGATTTCTTTTAAAAAAAACAATATTGTGCTATATTTAGTTCATGGATAACTGTATGCTGGCTAAAATCAATTAACCTCAGTCAATGTGTACCAAAATGCATAAATTTCGAAAGCATACGATCGCAAAGCAGTACAAAGAGACATATAATATGGTGCCATAATAGAGAGTTTAAAATGTTGTAAATGCAGACTAACAGTGTCAAAGCATAAGAAAGTTGACAGGAAGGATATACAGCAACTTTACGATTTCTAAGGAAAATGGAACAGGATTAAGATTGAATAGACCTACCAAAAATTTTTCATCTCTATCTGCCATGTTTTAGGTCTTTAAAAAAGTGATGAAACTCTGGTCACCCGCTGTGACGCACCCTTGCTCTCTGCCTTCCCATCCGTGTAGCAGTTCTCTAGTTCCAGTTACCTGTTGCAACAGAACAAGTCACCTCCCAAAACACTCCAGCGGCTCGTGACGCTCATGAATCTATGATGAGGGCAGCTTCACTGATCGGGAATGTATACCTGTCTCTGCTCCACTTGGCATCAGACCAGGAATCAAGTCTTCCCTTGGGTTGGCGCCCAGACTGGGAAGACCTGAACAGCTAATAGACAGATCTGGGGCTTCTCAGGCCCTACAGGGGCTCCACAGCACGGCAGCCTCAAGGTAGCTGAACTTCTCAGGTCAGTCCAAGCAAGGCATGTGTGTCCTAAGAGAGCGTGCTGGTGAAAGTCATATAGTGTCCCTTCTGCATCCTATATATTAGAAGTGAGTCACAAAGTCCACTCAATGGACTTGGAAGGCATGTTCAAGAATTTAGACCTGGTTTAAAACCCCCACACCTTCATCTCTATCTGAACTACTGGCATCCAAATGCCTTTCTCAGGATCAGCTCTTGGAGGAAGCCAAACTACAACAAAAATCTCCCAAACCTATTTCTCCAGATTAAGTCTTAAATTTCATGTTTCTGAATAACTTCACCTGCACATCCAACAACAAGTACCTCAAAATAAACAGACCCAGAATTGAACTTTCTTCCCTACCAGTCCTCCACAAAACAAAAAGCTCATTTTCCCCAGCCAGGGAATGGCAGGATCACACACCCAATCTAAGTGAAAATCCTTGATTTATCCTTGAACCTTCCTTCTTTCTCCAACCTCTTTCTGGTCGCTCTTCAAATCCCCTCAGTTCTGGGGGCTCACTGGTCCTGAACAAGGCACCATCCCCCATTGCTTGAAATAAATGGAATGCTTTTTTTTTTTTTTTCTTAACTGGTTGTGGCAGTTAATTTTATATGTGAACTTGACTGTGCCACTGGGTGCCCAGATATTTGGTCAAACATTATTCTGGGTGTGTTTGGTGAGATGAACATTTGAATCAATAGGCTGAGTAAAAGACTGAATAAGGGCCACGCAAATTAGGGAGGGCAATCAGTTGAAGGCCCAAATACAAACAAAAAGGCTGACCTTCCTGCAAGTAAGAAAGAACTCATCCTGCCTGCCTTTTTCTGTCTTCAGACTCGAACTACAACATTAGCTCTTCTGTGGTTTCAGCCTGATAGCTTTTAGACTGGAACTTTTATCAGTGGCTGTCCTGCTCTCAAGCCCTCAGATTTGAACTGGAACCATACCACTGGCTCTACTGTGTCTCCATTTCGCCAACTGCAGATCTTAGGCCTTCTCGGCTTCCATAACTGCATGAGCCAATCCCTTAAAATATATCTTTCTATATGTTTATACATACTGTTGGCTCTGTTTCCCTAGAGAGCCCTGACTAATGCAGTGGCCAAGTCTAAACTCTAGCATGATTTTAGCATAATTACACAATATTTTCATTGACTATTTCCTGGCAGAGAGCATTTTCTATCATGTTTATCTTTGTTTAATAAATGAAAAAATATTTGAAGCCCCAATAGTTGCTTTAAAAAAAGAAAAAGATACCTAGAATTGTGCCTATGAAGTTACCCATAACTTAAAGGTGAGTAGATGGGGAGACTCATTAATTAGAAGACTAAAAGAAAACTTGGAGGTTAAGGCAGCAGACTTTACACATGCAACAAAGGACAACAGAGCAATCAATGTTCAAGTTAATTACTATATGAAGATATGTCAGATAAATTAACATGGAGCTGCTGCTGAGCCACTAAAAGGTTTAAGTTCTCTGCAGATCGACCAAGATTAAACAGGTAATAGTACTTTGAAAAATATGATATAGTTGTGTATGGTATGATTATAATTATCATAGTGATAACACCAAAACTCACAATAGCGAAACTTCAGTGAAATGAAATCAGAGTTACGCTATATACTGACCTTGAATTTCCATGCTCACCAGAGGACATAGAATGTCTGGAAGACATGTAATCAGAACTTGTAATGGAAACTCTCAGACTATTAGAGTTGTGAATTATGCCACCAAAACAGTGGCTTGAAACAAAAATGCTTAAGCATTTCTCAAGAGTCTATGGTTTGGATGGTTGCCTCTGTGTCATCACTCAAGCTTCTATTTATGTCATGCTTGCTAATGTTCAGTTGGCCAAGCACAAAGATGACATGGGAAGGGAGCACAGAAGGTGATGAAGGAGAGTTTAACAATATGGACTCTGGAGCCAAACTACCTGTGTTAATATCATGTGTAGTTGTGGGAAAGTTTTTTTCACTTTCTCTAAGCCTATTTTGCCATCTTTTAAGTGGGGAAGTTTAAAGAGACAATTAATGCAAACCAATTAAAAAGAGTCTGGAACAGATTACTAAATATTCATGTTCAATATACACTAGTTACCATGGTCACTTTTATTATTAATAGTGACTAATATAGTGTCTGATACTCGTTCATATTTTGAGTTGAAATTTATATCAGTCACAAAAAATATCAGTGCATGCCTCTTTATTGCTAATGGTAACTTTTATGTTTTTGAGGGGAACATGAGTGGGAGAATTAAATTTAATTCACAACTTGATCAAAGTTATAAGGCAGTGCTCCATTAATACTTGCCTTTAATTGCAGGTTCCGGTGTGTTGTCTACCCTTTTAAGCCAAAGCTCACTATCAAGACAGCATTTGTCATTATTGTGGTCATCTGGGCCCTGGCCATTGCCATTATGTCACCATCTGCAATAATGTTACATGTACAAGAAGAAAAATATTACCAAGTGAGACTCAACTCTCAGAATACAACCAGTCCAGTCTACTGGTGCCGGGAAGACTGGCCAAATCAGGAAATGAGGAAGATCTACACCACTGTGCTGTTTGCCAACATCTACCTCGTTCCCCTGTCCCTCATTGTCATCATGTATGGCAGGATTGGAATTTCACTCTTCAAGATGACAGTGCCCCACGCAGGCACACCGAACCAGGAACAGTGGCACATGGTGTCCAAGAAGAAGCAGAAGGTCATTAAGATGCTCTCGATCGTGGCCCTGCTTTTTATTCTCTCCTGGCTGCCTCTGTGGACGCTGATGATGCTCTCAGACTATGCTGACCTGTCTCCAAATGAACTGCGGGTCATCAACATCTACGCCTACCCTTTCGCACACTGGCTGGCCTTTTGCAACAGCAGTGTCAATCCCATCATTTATGGTTTCTTCAATGAGAATTTTCACCGTGCTTTCCAGGATGCTTTTCATCTCCAGCTCTGCCAAAAAAGAGCAAAGCCCAAGGAAACCTACACCCTAAGAGTTAAAGACAATGTGATCATAAATACATCTCCTCCGTTAGCCCAGGGACCTACCATTCAAAATGCACATGAGGAAAATTTGCCTTGTAGGAAAAGTGCTGAAAAACCCAAACAAGAATTGATGATGGAAGAATTAGGGGAAGGCACCCCCAGCAATGAGATTTTAAAAGAGCTGGTATGATGAATTTAACTATACTGTATGTTACATATAGAAATACTCTTGCTTCCTGTAGCTTTGTACTTCAATTCTTCCTGAGAATGTTCTAAAGAAAACATGTACTGAAAGCCCTCACTAAACAGAAGTGAAAAAAGCAGTCTTATGTTCATATTCAATCTTATGGTATATAAAATATACACTCACATACAACTTTGCCTGGATAAATCCATTTTCTAGGAACAATTTTCAGAGCTTGAACTTTTCCATTTTAGCCATTTGTGTATGAGTCAAGCATGTGTCTTATGGGTATACCAATAAACACCACACACACACATCCATTTTCCCCAAATGGTGATGAATGGGCAGTTCTTTGCATAAGAGTACATTTTGTCCATTCCATCTTTGCTTTTGGAGTTGGAATTTTAGACTACAAAATTAAATTATCTGTCCTTTTAAAATGTACTTAGCTTTCTTAGAAATAAGAACTGAAATAGCATATAGACACTATTTCTTCGTGTTTAAGGTTGATTTTTTCCTTTTAAAGAGTACAAAGTTGGTGAAATCATAACATTGTTGGCTTTTTAATATTTTCATAAATAGGGATGCCTGCGTGGCTCAGTCCGTTAAGTGTCCAACTTATGTTCAATTAGCCAACATATAGCGCATCATTAGTTTTTGATTTCAGCTCAGGTCATGATTTTGGGGTCCTGAGATCCAGCCTGTGTCAGGCTCCCAGCTCAGCAAGAAGTCTGCTTCTCCCCCTCCCCCTTCTCTCAATCTCTCTCTCTCTCTCAAATGAATAAATCTTTAAAAATATATTTTTATAAAGAGAATTCATGCCCTACCTGAACCCAGGTTTCTTACAGAGGTGACTCAGGACCCCAATTTGACCACCTCTCTTATAGAATCTCTGACATAAAGCAGCAAATTCTTTAATAATGCAGCAGTTGGCAGAAGAATGACAGCTCTCCTTTGTAGTGCTTAGCCAAAGATGTTCAACAATCATTATAAGACTCCCATAAAGTCTGTACAGAAGAGGAGCAATTATTCCAGATTTCCTGCTGGGCACAACATTTAAATCCGGCACTCTTACTGAATTTGTAAATTAGTACCACTGTTGCAAACCCTTGAATTCTGCTATATTTCAATTATGTAATGATAACAGCTGTAAATGCTTTTATTCCAGGGTGAGATTAGTCCCTAGAAATTTTGAAATATAATAAATAGTTTGGCAAACAAAAATAAATCTCTTGGTTCAGACCTATTGTGTTTTTCCAGTCCTTTATGTGGTTCAAGCTGAAAGCTTTTCAACATTATAGGCCTTTGAGAAAATAACTGTTGAATTTTCAACTGAATTGAGCTCTGTGATATCTGAACATACAAGTGTTATTTCCTGCAACCAGAAAGGACAACTTCTGAAGTTTATGTATAGAATTTGATCTTACATTCCTTTGGCCTCATTTACTAAAATACTATGTACAGATGTTGAAGATTATTTTTGTTAGACTATACCAGAACCTCAAACTCATAACTAAGCCCCAACCCTTACCTGTCATCAACCTTTTATCAACTTCAACCCCCTTTCACATGTGTGTTTCCACCAATAGTCCGCTTATGACAATGCAGGTATTACCTAAGGTGATATATTTTCTTCACCATGCTCATTTTCTGGAGTTCTCCCAACCAGAGTTGTTAACATCCAGCCTATTCAAGACAACCTAGGCCACAAGCCACAGAGCATTGTTTCCAGACCTTTAAACCTAATGGAATTTGCCTGACTGGATTTCAAAATTTCTTGGGATTGGTGACTCCTTTTTTCTTTCCATTTTCTCCCTTTTTGAACAGATATGCCTATAATTTCTCCATGCTTGTACCACCGTTGTGTTTTGGGAGCAAATAACCTGCTTCTTTAGTTTCAGAGGTCCATAGATGGACAGAAATTGTGCCACTAAATTTGTGGTAATTTGTTATGGCAAAAATACATAGTAAATACACTTCATTTTCTTTTTTATAGTTAATTCTTTGGTACATTTGAAGCGTATTTTTCATAGGAGAAAAATTTTTTTTATAGTATTTAAGCAGTTTTTCCATTCACATCTCTCGGCCTGGTTTGTGCTCTAGCTCCGTAAGGGATTCTAGATAGAGAATGCCCTTCTAGGTAGCAGCCGGCTCCACCAGCTTTACCTGACTGGTGGCCTGTGCTGTGATACATGGCCTCCCTCTGGGTAGGAAGTTTGGTGTGGGGGGGGAGACGGGTGGGATAACGGCCATTGAATTATACCACGTACAGATTAAGCACAAGTTCACTTCAGCAAGCAAATTCATAAAATAAGAAAAAATCCAGCTTTGATGAATTTATACAGAAAGTTGTACTCCAAAGAACATAAAAAGCTATATGAATTTCAGTATAGATATGTTTTGTGTTTCAGTTTCTAATCACAACATGGAACAACGATCAGCAGAATGATCAGTGGTTAAGGCCAGCATGGCACAAAGGCAGTATGTGTGGTAGTTGGGATGGGAGATATTAGAGAAGGGCAGACAGGCTCAAATCAAGGGTTCCCTGCTTGTTAGCAACTACATGAATATGTGCAAATTAGTCCCTCTGTGTGTTGGTGTCTTCATCTGTAAAATGGGGTGATAATAGTACCTGTTCATAAGGTTGTCCTTGAATGAGTTACATTACATACGGCATTTGAAACAGTGCTTAGTCTTCGAATAATCATGTGTGTAACTTTTGTACCAAATATTCAGGTGGAAAAATAAATTTCTTACTGGATAAAAAAATAAAAGTAAAGGGAGTTTCTCCACTTGATACATAATCCCTGAATAATGTGTGTAAGCTTTTACCTACGTCACATAGTGACAGACTTACAGAGGCTGATATATATGTAACATATAAACACTAATTAAAGTGAAAATGGAAAAAAGTAAATGTAAGTGAAAGTCTCGAGCCTGGAGGAATGACAGTGGGCTAAAAATGGACAAGAACTATGTACCACTTCTCTGTACATAGCATCTGTGTTTTCTCAGGTATTTGTCTTCCTCTTTAAACTATGGGCTTTTGAGGTCAAAGGAGCAGCTTTTTAATCTTTTTATCTCTAGAGCTCAGCATGTTGTCCTGAACATGTAGGTGAGTAATAACTGATTTTAAGTAAATTGAATATCAGAACAAGTATTCTTATGAATTTGTTACTCTACCATCTTCATTACCTCTAGGATAGAACATTATGATCTGTAACTGTGAATTGTAATAAAATAAATAAAACATTTCCCTGATAAGAACGATTGTTTCTCAATTAAATATTTCTCATAAGCAAATACATTACTGAAGGGCTTAGAATGGTACTTTTGATTTTACTATGAAAGACAAAGTATTATGATGAGTAAAATTTCAGATAAAGAACTTTGCCAGGAATTATATTACTAGTTTCTAAAATTGGTTATTTAGTATAATTTCTGAAAATATATTTTAAAAATTTTAGAGTCTGGAGGAGGGAGTTAAGATGGCAGAGGAATAGACCCCTTTTTCAGCCGGTCCCCTGAGTCGAGCTGGATAGGTACCAGACCAGCCTGAACATCCATGGAATCAGCCTGAGATGCAGGAAGATACATCTGGATCTCTACAAATGAGCATCTCCAGCAATGAGTATTGAGATATGAAGCGGGGAGCCATGAAACCGCGCACAGATATCGGAAGATAAATGGAAGGGGGAGGGAGCCGCCGCGCTCGGGCGCCGGGAAGCGGTAGCCACCTGCACGGGGGAGCGGGCGGACTCACGGACGGCACCCTCGAGACAGCAGACTGAGACCGTGAGCCGGGGAGCGCGAGCCACCAGACTGTAAACCGGAGCTCCAGAGCGCTCACTGGATCCAGACTGAGAACAGGAGCTCCGGGAACGCGCGCGTGGGGCGGCTGGCGGTGTTAGAAACACAAAGGACAGAGATGCGCCGGCCCTGGAAGTGAGGGCTGGGACTCCGGGTGTGGGGCGCACATCACGGGACGCTGCAGGGTTGAGCAGCACCAATAGTAACAGAGTTATAGTGGCCAGAACATCAGCAGAGAACGGTCCGCGATCCCTCTGTTCTGAGACAGAGGCTGAGATTAGGCTACTGCTGCTCTGACTCTCAGAAGAGGCACAGCAAACCGCCAGGGAAAGCCGCCAGAGAACAAAAGCCTGGAAATACCGGATCAGAGAGTGCCCATCCCCATTCCCCCTCGCAGGGGACACGGAGACTCTACCCAAACAGGGTTGCCTGAGTATCGGCGCGGCAGGCCCCTCCCCCAGAAGGCAGGCTGAAAAATCAAGAATCCCACATCCCTAAGATACCTACAAAGCAACGGCGCACGGCCTGGGTCCCAGTCAATAATTTGGGCTCTGAACAACCCCACAACCTCTCCTCATCAGAATGACGAGAAGGAGAAATCCCCCCCAGCAAAGAAAAGACAATGAGTCTATGGACTCTGCCACAGAACTAATGGATATGGATATAACCAAATTATCAGAAATGGAATTCAGAGTAACAATGGTTAAGATGATGTGTAAACTTGAAAAAATTATTAAAGAAAATATTAATGAGAATATAGAATCTCTAAGGGGGGAAATGAGAGTGAATCTGGCAGAAATTAAAAATTCTATGAGCCAAATGCACTCAAAACTACAGGCTCTGATGGCCAGGGTGAATGAGGCAGAAGAAAGTATCTGCGAATTGGGAAGATGGGTTAGTAGAAGAAAAAGCTAAAATAGAATCTGGACTCAAAAAAATCCACGCTCAGGAATGTAGGTTATGGGAGATTACTGACTCAATGAAACGTTCCAATGTTAGAATCATCGGCATCCCCAAAGGGGTGGAGAAAAACAGAGGTCTAGAAGAGAGATTTGAACAAATTGTAGCTGAAAACTTCCCTAATCTAGCAAAGGAAACAAGCATTCATGTGCAAGAGGCAGAGAGGACCCCTCCCAAGCTCAACCACGACAAACCTACACCATGTCATGTCACAGTGCATTTCGCAAATCTTAGATCCAAGGATACAGTATTGAAAGCAGCCAGGGCAAAGAAATTTCTCACGTACTAAGGCAAAGTTATCAGAATTACGTCAGACCTGTCTACACAGACCTCGAATGAGAGAAAGGGTTGGGGGGGGCATTTTTAAAGCTCTTTCAGAGAAAAACATGCAGCCAAGTATCCTTTATCCGGCAAGGCTGTCATTCAGAATGGATGGAGAAATAAAGACCTTCCAGAATCGCCAGTCATTGACCAATTTTGTAAGCACAAAACCAGCCCTACAGGAGATATTAAGGGGGGTTCTATAAAAGTAAAAAGGCCCCAAGAGTGAGACAGAACAGAAAGTCACAATCTATAGAAACAAAGACTTCATTGGCAACATGGCATCATTAAAGTCATATCTCTCAATAATCAGTCTCAATGTAAATGGCCTAAATGCTCCCATAAAACGTCACAGGGTTGCAGATTGGATAAAAAGACATGACCCATCCATTTGCTGTCTACAAGAGACTCATTTTGAACCTAAAGATACATTCAGACTGAAAGTAAAGGGATGGAATACCATCTTTCACGCCAATGGACCTCAAAAGAAAGCTGGGGTAACAATTCTCATAGCAGACAGATTGGATTTTAACCTAAAGACTATAGTTAGAGACACAGAAGGGCACTATATTATTCTTAAAGGATGTATCCAACAAGTAGATATGATAATTATAAATATATATGCCCCCAATAGGGGAGCAGCAAGATACACAAGCCAACTCTTAACCAGAATAAAGAGACATATAGATAAAAATATGTTAATAGTAGGGGACCTCAACACTCCACTATCAGCAACAGACAGATCACCTAAGCAAGAAATCAGCAAAGAAACAGGAGCTTTGAATGCCATACTCGACAAGTTGGACCTCATAGATATATATATAGAACACTACACCCCAGAACCAAAGAATACTCATTCTATTCTAATGCCCATGGAACATTCTCAAGAATAGACCATGTTCTGGGACACAAAACAGGACTCAACCGATACCAAAAGACTGAAATTATTCCCTGCATATTCTCAGACCACAACACTCTGAAATTGGAACTCAACCACAAGGAAAATTTTGGAAGAAACTCAAACACTTGGAGACTAAGAACCATCCTGCTCAGGAATGACTCGATAAACCAGGAAATCAAAAATCAATTTAAACAATTTATGGAGACCAACAAGAATGAAAACACAACAGTCCAAAGCCTATGGGATACTGCAAAAGCAGTCCTAAGGGGGAAATACATAGCCATCCAAGCCTCACTCAAAAGAATAGAAAAATCTAAAATGCAGTTTTTATATTCTCACCTCAAGAAGCTGGAGTAGCAACAGAGGGACAGGCCTAATCCACTCATGAGGAAGCACCTGACCAAGATTAGAGCAGAAATCAATGAATTAGAAACCAGGAGTACAGTAGAGCAGATCAACAGAACTAGAAACTGGTTCTTTGAGAGAATCAATAAAATTGACAGACCGCCGGCAAGACTTATCCAAAACAATAGAGAAAGGACCCAAATTAATAAAATTATGAATGAAAAGGGAGAGGTCACAACCAACACCAATGAAATTGGAAGGATTATTAGAAACTTTTATCAACAGCTATATGCCAATAAATTAAGAAATCTGGACGAGATGGAGGCCTTCCTGGAAACCTATAACTACCAAGACTGAAACAGGAAGAAATTGATTTTTTAAACAGGCCAATGAATTATGAAGAGATTGAGTCAGTGATAAAACAACCTTCCAAATAACAAAACTCCAGGCCCGGATGGTTTTTCTGGGGAATTCCACCAAACATTCAAAGAAGAAATAATACCTATTCTCCTAAAGCTATTTCAAAAAACAGAAACAGAAGGAACGCTACCAAACTCATTCTATGAGGCCAATATTACCTTGATGCCCAAACCAGGAAAAGACCCCATCAAAAAGGAGAATTACAGACCGATTTCCCTAATGAATATGGATGGCAAAATCCTCAACAAGATCCTGGCTAATAGAATCCAACAGTACTTTAAAAGGATTATCCATCATGACCAAGTGGGATTCATACCTGGGATGCAAGGGTGGTTCAACATTCACAAATCGATCAGCGTGATACATCATATCAACAAGAAAAGACTCAGGAACCATATGTTCCTCTCAATTGATGCCGAAAAAGCATTTGACAAAATACAGCATCTTTTCCTGATTAAAACCCTTCAGAGTGTAGGGATAGAGGGTACATTCCTCAATCACATAAAAACCATCTATGAAAAGCTTACAGCAAATATCATTCTCAATGGGGAAAAGCTGGAAGCCTTTCCCTTAAGATCAGGAACACGACAAGGATGCCCACTCTCGCCATTATTATTCAACATGTACTAGAAGTCCTTGCAACAGCAATCAGACAACAAAAAGGGATAAAAGGTATCCAAATTGGCAAAGAAGAAGTCAAAATGTCTCTCTTCGCAGATGACATGATACTCTATATGGAAAACCCAAAAGAATCCACTCCCAAACTATTAGAAGTTATAGAGCAATTCAGTAATGTGGAGGGATACAAAATCAATGCTCAGAAATTAGTTGCATTTCTATACACGACTAATGAGACTGAAGAAAGAGAAATTAGGGAATCCATCCCATTTACAATAGCACCAAAAACCATACGCTACCTTGGAATTAACTTAACCAGAGACGTAAATGATCTATATTCTAGAAACTACAAATCACTCTTGAAAGACATTGAGGAAGACACAAAAAGATGGAAAAATATTCCATGCTCATGGATAGGAAGAATTAACATAGTTAAAATGTCCATGCTACCCAGAGCAATCTACACTTTCAATGCTATCCCGACCAAAATACCGAGGACATTTTTCAAAGAACTGGAACAAACAGTCCTTAAATTTGTATGGAAACAGAAAAGGCCCCGAATCGCCAAGGAAGTGTTGAAAAGGAAAAACAAAGCTGGGGGCATCACAATGCTGGATTTCGAGCTGTACTACAAAGCTGTGATCACAAAGACAGCATGGTACTGGCACAAAAACAGACACATAGACCAATGGAACAGAATAGAGAACCCAGAAATGGACCCTCGGCTCTTTGGGCAACTAATCTGTGATAAAGCAGGAAAAAACATCTGGTGGAAAAAAGACAGTCTCTTCAATAAATGGTGCTGGGAAAATTGGACAGCTACTTGCAAAAGAATGAAACTTGACCACTCTCTCACACCATACACAAAGATAAACTCCAAATGGATGAAAGACCTCGATGTGAGACAGGAATCCATCAAAATTCTAGAGGAGAACATAGGCAGCAACCTCTACGACATCAGCCAAAGCAACCTTTTTCATGATACATCCCAAAAGGCAAGAGAAACAAAAGATAAAATGAATTTATGGGACTTCATCAAGATTAAAAGTTTCTGCACAGCCAAGGAAACAGTCAGAAAAACTAAGAGGCAGCCCACGGAATGGGAGAATATATTTGCAAATGACACTACAGATAAAGGACTGGTATCCAAGATCTACAAAGAACTTCTCAAACTCAATACACAAGAAACAAATAAACAAATCAAAAAATGGGCAGAAGATATGAACAGACACTTTTCCAATGAAGACATACAAATGGCTAACAGACACATGAAAAAATGTTCAAAATCATTAGCCATCAGGGAAATTCAAATCAAAACCACACTGAGATACCACCTTACGCCGGTTAGAATGGCAAAAATAGACAAGGCAAGAAACAACAATTGTTGGAGAGGATGTGGAGAAAGGGGATCCCTCCTACATTGTTGGTGGGAATGCAAGTTGGTACAGCCACTCTGGAAAACAGTGTGGAGGTCCCTTAAAAAGTTAAAAATTGAGCTACCCTATGACCCAGCCATTGCACTACTGGGTGTTTACCCCAAAGATACAGACATAGTGAAGAGAAGGGCCATATGCACCCCAATGTTCATAGCAGCAATGTCCACAATAGCTAAATCGTGGAAGGAGCCAAGATGCCCTTCAACAGATGACTGGATTAAGAAGTTGTGGTCCATATATACAATGGAATATTACTCAGCTATCAGAAAGAACGAGTTCTCAACATTTGCTGCAACATGGACGGCACTGGAGGAGATAATGCTAAGTGAAATAAGTCAAGCAGAGAAAGACAACTATCATATGATTTCTCTCATCTATGGAACATAAGAACTAGGAAGACTGGTAGGGGAAGGAAAGGATAAAGAAAGGGGGGGTAATCAGAAGGGGGAATGAAGCACGAGAGACTATGGACTCTGAGAAACAAACTGAGGGCTTCAGAGGGGAGGGGAGTGGGGGAATGGGATAGACTGGTGATGGGTAGTGAGGAGGGCACGTGTTGCATGGTGCACTGGGTGTTATACGCAACTAATGAATCATCGAACTTTACATTGGAAACCAGGGATGTACTGTATGGTGACTAACATAATATAATAAAAAATCATTAAAAAAAATTTTAGAGTCTGAATTCTGGGTAAGATGGGGGAGTAGGGGGATCCTAAGCTTACCTCATCCCATGGATATACCTAGATAACACCCACATCAGTGTAAATAACCCAGAAAATAACCCAAATATTGGCAGAACAGACTCTCTATACCTAAATATAGAGAAGTAGGCCACATCGAAAAAGGCAGGAGGGGCTGGTGTGCAGTCGGGAATCAAACTGACTGGCAAGACTGTCCGCGGGAGAGGGGGGCACCACAGGCATGAGAGAGGAGGAGAAGCAGACCTCACATCAGCCACCCAGGCACAGTGGACCCACAGGGGAAGATGAATCCCCACAACATTTGGCTTTGAAACGAGAGGGGCTTAACTTTGAGTTCCTACAGTCAGTGGGGCTTAACAACTAGAAGTTTTAAAATTGTGGACTCCCCTCTGGGAGAGCTGGAGGGTGACAGGAAACCGAATCCCTATCCTTAAAGAGACAGCATAACAAACAGCCCCACTGATCTACAGCATAGAAACAGAAGTTTGAAAAACACTAGGGTATATGGGAAAGATATTTGTTTACTAATCTTAGAGTATATGCTAGAAGGGCAAGGATCTTTAGGAGACTTTAAGAACAAAATTGCTGACAGGTGCTATATTCCTCACTCACCTCAGCTCACCCAGCCCCTGCACTCTTCCCCAGACCTGCCCCTCCAGCTGGGCCTCAGCAGTTCTTCAAAAAACCACAGATCCCTCCCACAGCAGACCAGCACAGACCTTGCTAACACCACATTTTCCTGTAAACCGGACTCTTCCAATCCACCATGAGCAAGAGTCCATCTAAAGCATGGCATTGTGGAAGCAACACCTAGATGGGCTGGCACCAGCCCCAAGAGACTCCTACCCAGGGAGAGGGGAAGAAAACCACACACAACACTTTAGGTCCCAGACATTGGTCTGACTGCAGGCCCTGCCAACCAACAAAAGCTTCTCAGGGCACAACACAGGGAGAGTGCCCTGTAGATGGGTGTGACCACAGGTCTGACAAATCCTGCTCTAACACAACTTAAGCCCAAGGCAGCCCACGTGGCCCACAAACACCACAGGGACCAAACTGCTCACAACAGGCAAAGAGAACTATTGTAGACAATTGGACTAAAGACTAATGCATCTTGGTCATAACAGTAGGGCACACACACAGCACACAGAGGAGACAATCCTGAAGCACCAGGTTCCAGTGATCGGGGGCATTGTACTTCCAGGCACCTTAGGGCCTCTTCTTCATATGGCCACTACCTTCAAGAGCAGGAGACATAGGTGACTTTACTAACACACAGAAATAGAGACAGAGAAGTAGACAAAATGAGGAGACAGAGGAACAGGTCCCAGATGACAGAACAGGACAAAATCACAGCAAGAGCTAAATGAAATGGACATAATGTGCCTGATAGAGAATTTAAAGTAATCATCATAAATATACACAATGGACTTGAGAAAAGAGTGGAGGACCTCAGTGAGACCCTCAACAAAGAGAAAACATAAGAAAAGAACCAATTAGAGATGAATTCAATATGTGAAATTAAAAATACATGAGAGAATAAATAGTAGACTACAGGAAGCAGAACGGATCAGCAACCTGGAAAATAGGGTAATGGAAATTAAGCTGAACAGGACAAAGAAAAAATAATAAAAAGTGAAAATAGACTACGGGAACTCAGTGACACCATCAAGCATGATAACATTTGCATTATGGGGATCCCAGACAGAGGAGGGAGAGAAGGGGCAGAAAATTTATTTGAAGAAATAATAGCTGAAAACTTCCCAAATCTGAGGAAGGAAACAGAAATCCACATTCAGAAGGCACAGAGAGTCCCCAACAAAATCAACCCAGGGAGGTGCACACCAAGACATACAGTAATTAAAATAGCAAAAAGTAGTGATAAACAAAGAATTCCAAAAGCAGAAAGAGAAAAGAAAACAGTTATATACAAGGGAAACTCCACACTGCTAATAGCTGATTTTTCAGCAGAAACTTTGCAGACCAGAAGAGAGTGACATGATATATTCAAAGTGGTGAAAGAAAAAAAAAAAACATACAAGCAAGAATACTCTATCCATCTAGGTATCATTAAGCATAAAAGAAGATGAAGAATTTCCCAGAAAAACATAGGTTAAAAGAATTCATCACCACTAAACCAACCTTACAAGAAATGTTAAATGAGATTCTTTGAGTGGAAAGAAAAGACCAGAAGCAGGAGTAAGAAAAGAAGGACATGCAGGGGTAAAATAAGTATACCTATAAAAAGGGATTCACCAAATAAAATGATGTAAAGTATGACACCATATATCTAAAATGTGAGGCGGAAAGAGAAGTAAAAATTTAGTACTTTTAGAATGGGCTCAAACTTAAATGATTTAAATGACTGCTGTGTGCATAAGATGTTATATAGAAACATAGTAAACACGCACACGCACACACACACACACACACAACCACCCAGAAATAGATACGCAAAAAATAAAGAGAAAGGAATACATCACTAAAGAAAGCCAGCAAACCACGAGAGAGCAAGAAAACAAAGGAAAGAGAACTACAAAAAATAATCATAAAACAAGTAACAAAATGGTAATAAGTACATATCTATCAATAATTTGAATGTAAATGACTAAACACCCAATCAAAAGACATACAGTGACAGAATGGATTAAAAAAAAAAAAAAGCAAGACCTATCCATATGCTACCTACAAGAGACTGATTTCAGACCTAAAGACACATGCAGATTGAAAGTGAAGGAATAGAAAAGCATTTATCATGCAAATGGAAGTGAAAAGAAAGCTGGGGTAGCAATACTTACATCAGAAAAAAATAGACTTCAAAACAAAGACCATCACAAGAGGCAAAGAAGGACACTACACAATCATAAAGGAAACAAAAAGATATAACAATTGTTAATATTCATACACCCAAAAATGGGAGCACCTAAATACATAAAGCAACTATTAACAAACATAAAGGAAGAAATTGATAGTAATACAATAATAGCAGGGACTTTCATCACCCCACTTACATCAATGGATAGATTACCCAAACAGGAAATCAACAACTAAGCAGTGGCTTTGGATGACACAATTGGACCAGATGGACCTAACAGGTATATTCAAAACATTCCATCATAAAACAGCAGAATACACATTCTTTTTAAGTTCACATGGGACACTTTCCAGAACAGATTACATGTTAGGCCACAAAACAAGTCTTGGCAAATACAAAAAGATTAATGTTTTTTCTCACCACAGTGCTAACGAAACAATCAACCAAAAGAAAGTCTGGTAAGAACACAACTACATGGAGGTAAATAACATGGCACTAAACAAGAAATGGGTCAACCAAGAAATCAAAGAGGAAATCAAAATATACCTGGTGGCAAATGAGAATGGAAAAACAATGGTCCAAAATCTGGGGGATATAGCAAAAGTTATTCTAAGAGGGAAGTTCACAGCAATACAGGCTTACCTCAAGAAGGAAGCAAAATGTCAAATAAACAACCTAACTTTAGACCTAGAGGAACTAGGGAAAAAAACCCAAAATGCAAAATCAATACAAGGAAGGAAATAATAAAGATGAGAACAAAGTCAAACAAAATAGAAATAAGAAAACTGCACAATAAAACAGATCAATGAAACCAAGAGCTGGTGGTTCTTTGAAAAGATCAGCAAAATTGATACACTTTAGCCAGACTCAACAAAAACAAAAACAAAAACAGAGAGACAGAGAGAGGACTCAAATAACCAAATCAGAAATGAAAGTGGAGAAATAACCACAGACACCACAGAAATATAAAGGATTGTAAGAGAATATTATGAAAAATTATATCAACAAAGTGGACAACTAGAAGAAATGGATAAAGATAGACACATACAACTTCCTAAAACTGAATCAGGAAGAAATAGAAAATTTGAACAAACCAATTACCAGCAATGAAATAGAATCAGTAATCAAAAAAATTCCAACAAACAAAACTCAGGACTAGATGGCTTCAGAGGCAAATTCTAACAAACATTTAAAGAAAAGTAAATACCTATTTTTCGCAAACTATTCCAAAAAATAAAAGAGGAAGGAAAGCTTCCAAATTCATTTTATGGAGCCAGTATTACCCTGATACCAAAACCAGATAAAGACACTGCTAAAAAATCAAACTACAGGCCAAAATCTCTCATGAACATAAATGCAAAAATCCTCAACAAAATACAAGCAAATCGATTCCAATGATATATTTTAAAAATTCATTCACCACAATCAAGTGGGATTCATCCCTGGGATGTGAGGATGGTTCAATATTCACAAATCAATCAGCATGATACATCACATCAACAAGGAAAGGATAAAAACCATATGATTATTTTGATAGAGGCAGAAGCAGCATTTGACAAGTACAACATCCATTCACGACACAAACCCTCAACAAAATAGGTTTAGACGAAAACATGCCTCAACATAATAAAGGCCATATATGAAAAACCCACAGTCAACATCATACTCAATGGTGAAAACCTGAGAACTTTCTAAGATCAGGTTCAGGACAAGGATGTCCACTCTCACCACTTTTATTCAATATAGTCCTAGAAGCCCTAGTTACAGCCATCAGACAACAAAAAGAAATAAAAGGCATCCAAATTGGTAAGGAAGAAGTCAAACTTTCCTTATTTGCAGATGACATATTATATTTAGGAAACCCTAAAGACTCCATTAAAAAACTACTAGAACTGACAAATGAATTCAGTAAGGTCACAGGATACAAAATCAATAGAGAGAAATCTGCTGCATTTCCATACACTAATAATGAAGTAGCAGAAAGAGAAATTAAGAAAACACCATTACTTACAGTTGTACAAAAAATAATAAATTCCTAGGAATACACTTCACCAAGGAGGTGAAAGACTTACACTCTAAAAACTATAAAACACTGATGAAAACAACTGAGATGACACAACAGACAGAAAGGTATTCCATGTTCACAGAGTGGACGAACAAGTAGTGTTAAAATGTCCACACCACCCAGAGCAATCTACACATTTAATACAATGCCTGTCAAAACACCAACAGCATGTTTCACAGAACTAGAGCAAACAATCCTAAAATTAGTATGGAAGCGCAAAAGACCCTGAATAGTCAAAGCAATCTTGAAAAAGAAAAAAACAAAACTGGAGCTATTATGATCTCGGATTTCTAGTTTTATTACAAAGCTGTAGTATTCAAAACTTTATCGTACTGGCACAAAAATAAACACATAGATCAACAGAACAGAACAGAAAGCCCAGAAATAAACCCACAATTATGTGGTCAATTAATCTTTGACAAAAGAGGCAAGAGTATGCAATGTGAAAAAGACCATCTCTGTAACAAATGGTGCTGGGAAAACCAGACAGCTACATGCAAAGAATGAAACCAGACCACTCTCTTACACCATACACAAAAATAAACTCAAAATAGATTAACAACCTAAATGCGAGACCTGAAACCATAAAATCCTAGAAAAGATCACAGACAATAATTTCTCTTACATCAGACATAGCAACGTTTTTCTAGATATGTCTCCTTAGGTAAGGGAAGCAAAAGTAAAAATAAACTATTGGGACCATATCAAGATAAAACCTTCTGCACAGCAAAGGAAATAATCAACAAAACTAAAAGACAACTTACTACATAGGAGAAGATATTTGCAAATGACATATCCAAAAAGGGATTAGTATCCAAAATGTATAAAGTATTTATACAACTCAAACCCAAAAAGCCAAATAATCCAATTTAAAAAGGGCAGAAGACATGAACATTTCTCCAAAGACATACAGAGGCCAACGAACGCATGAAAGGATGCTCAACATCACTCATCATCCGGAAATGCAAATCAAAACTTCGGTGAGATATCACCTCAAATCTGTCAGAATGGCTAAAATCAACAAAACAAGAAACAAGTGCTGGCAAGGATGTGGAGAAAAAGGAACACTCATGCACTGTTGGTGGGAGTGCAAATTGATGCAGCCACCACGGAAGGCAGTATGGAGATTCTTCAAAGAATTAAAAATAGAACTACCATATGATCCAGTAATTCTACTACTGGGTATTTACCCAAAGAAAATGAAAACACTAATTCAAAGAGATAGATGCACCCTTGTGTTTACTGCAGTATTATTTACAATAGCCAAATTATGGAAGCAGCCCAAGTGTCCATCCACAGATGGATGGATAAAGCAGTAGTATATATATACAACGGAACATTCCTCAGCCATAAAAAAGAATGAAATCTTGCCATTTGCAACTACACAGATGGATCTAGAGGGTGTAATGCTAAGCGAAATAAATCAGCCAGAGAAAGACAAATACATACAATTTCTTCCATGTGTTGAATTTAAGAAACAAAACAAATGAAGAAAAAAAGAGGCAAACAAAAAAATAGACTTGACTTTAGAGAACAAACTAGTGGTTGCCAGAGGAGAGGTGGGTGGGGGGGAATGGGTGAAATAGGTTAAGGGAATTAAGAGTACACTTATCTTGATGAGCACTGAGTAATATATAGAATTGTTGAATCACTATTTGTACATATGAAATCAGTATAACACTATATGTTAATTATATTGGAATAAAAAAATTAGAATCTATGTTTGGAGAATTGTCTTTAAATGCCACAATAGAATAGTTTCTCATTTAAAATTACAGTCATCAGACATTATTCCATGTAAAGTTTTCTCAGACAAGCCCAAGTAGTTTTTATCATTCAAGTCTGCTATAAAAGGAAATGAAGCCCAAAGCCTTCGTGGCACCACTCTTAATAAGAGCTATGAATTGTTTATGACCCTCGAATCTCCACAGCACTACCATGCAGTAGCAATTAGTACCCACACCGTAGGGATGAGGAACTGGCCTCACAGAGCTAAAAGGACTTGACCAAGATCGCATAACAATTGAGCAGTGGAACCAAATTCCTATCCATGTCAGCATTTAAGGAGTGGTTAGCATGTGCTAAGCACTGTTCTAAGCTTTCTATAGTCATCATCGCATTTAATCCTTATACAGTGTAGTAAGTGCTATGGTTATCCACCTTTCGGACAGACATAGAAGCTTAGAAATATTAAATATTAACATAGGGGAGTAATTAAGAATGTTTATTCAGAATTCAGATTGTCTGGGTTTGCATCTGCCATGTATATATTAGTTACAAAAACTCAATACTTCAGTTTACTCATCTGTACAAGGGATACAATAATAGGATTATTAAGAAACTTCATGCAATACTGTATGTCAATAGATTGGAATCATACCTACTACTCTTCCATTTACCAAAAGGAAATACGTTTCTTATCAGTCTATTACCAACTGTTAAGAGGCTGGTACTACTTAGATAAAACTGAGATTAAGGATGACTTTTAAATTGGCCACTTGGACAATCACCACAACAAACATAACAAAAATTCGATCTCTTATTGAGCCTTATGTGCCAGAAAGATTAAGTAATTTTCTATTTGGCCTCAAACTATCAGATAAATTATTATTTAATCTCCATTTTTACAGGTATAAACACTGGAACTTAAAAACAGCAAGTAACTTAAACCTAAATTGTACAGCCAAACTCAGAGTAAGCTCTGAATGGATCATAGGTCCATGTACTCCAAAGCCCATGCTCTTATCAGTTCATACTTCCAGACGGAGCATCCTTAAATGTCCCAACATCATACAAATTTCTTACCTCTCAGTATTTCTTATAAATACCCACTAGCAGCAGAGTAACCAGAAAGATGTGTTTCTCACCAAAATTGCAGGGGAGAGAACACAGTGATAAGCAATGCATAATTAATCTCAGACTAATCTGACACTTTACTTAGAATACATTTGTTAGACCATTTTTCCCCACATAGTCATTTTACCTCTGACAAAGACTACTAAGAGAATAAAGAAACAAAAACAAAGTGAAAACACTAATTCAAAAAGATATATGCACCCCTATGTTCATTTGCAGCTTTATTTACAATAGCCAAGATATGGAAGTGGACCAAGTGTCCATTGATAGATGAAAGAATAAAGAAGCAGCATATGTGTGTGTATATGTGAGTATTATTCAGCCATAAAAGCTTGCCATTGACAACAACAGGGATGGATCTAGAGTGTATAATGCTCAGTCAGAGAAAGACAAATACCATGTGATTTCACTTATATGTGGAATTTAAGAAACAAAGCAAACAAAAAAAGAGAGAAACAAAAGAACAGACTCTTCACTATAGAGAACAAACTTGTAGTTACCAGCGGGTTACCAGATGGGTGAAATAGGTGAAGGGGATCAAGAATACACTTACGATGAGCACTAAGAAATGCACAGAATTTTTCAATCATTATACTGTACACCTGAAACTAATATAACACTATACATTATACTTGAGTTTAAAAAATTTAATTAAAAAATGAGTTTTATATCAAAAGTAAGCTGAGGCAAAACTAAAATTTGTTTCTTCTGTTAAAAGGAAAATGTTTTACAATTATTGGTCTTTTTTATAGGAAATTATAAACAAATATTTTTCTTTACCTTTTATGTAATCTACCTAGAAAAACAAAGATTCCGTTTTGTCTTTATCAGGCCTTTGATGACTTAGTGGAAAAACACAGTCTCTTCGATATTAGAAGAACTAAGACCTTTTAACGATTAGTTAACTTTCTGAATTTGCCTATGTCTTTAAATGCCACTTTGGTTAAATGGATAACCAAGTATTGTTTCATAATGACCAGTGATCCTATTTAATCAAATGTCCAGATCTTTTGGTATTTTTCATATACTTCCTAAAATCAAATTCTAAAATAAAATTTTATAATCTCAAAAAGGGTCCCTGGAACAAGTCAAAGGATTTGTTCTCCTCATAAAAGAGTGATATTAAATAGATGTATTTGATACGTTAAATTACATGGGAAGCACTGTCAAACAATTGATGCTAAACCTTTTTAGATTATATTTGTAGAAATAAATAAATATTAAAATAAGCGATCTAGAAACTGTAGGGAACTCCTAAAAATCTGATCTGTCCTGGTACGTTATCACTTATAACTTTAGTTATTATCCTGAAGTTCTGTGTGTCCCAGAAATAACCAAATTGCCTTGTCAATTGCATATTTAAACATCGCCAAAAAAATAAAAATAAAAAACCCTTTTCGGAATTCTTGTTGGCTGGTTAATCTCCTAAAGTAAAAATAATGTTATTGCTCATTCAAGGCAGTTGGGTGTAAAGGGCACAGACTGGATTTGTAGGCCCTGGGATTTTAACTCTGCAGCTTGCCACCTGCATAATTATAGGTAATTTGCTTTAGCTATTCTAGGACTTATTTTCCTTATTGATGAAAGAGAAATAACACATTTATCACATTATTTAGAGAGAATAACAGTATTTCATACATACAGAAAATTGTGGCTATTACCAGTATAAAAGCAGCAATTAATTTCCAAATATTTGAGTTTGTATGTGCATAAGTAACAACTTATTATTTAAGTCCAAGGACCAGAGACATTAGTGCAAAGATAGTCTATCAATATTTAAAAGCCTTAAGTAGGCTTACTGGAACATAAGTAAATGTTTTCCAGTCTTAAGTACTTAAAATCGATCATGTTCTGATTACAGCATATCTCATCTTATACTGTTCAAAAAAATTTCATCTTTCTTCTTACAAAATTTCAGTTTTTCTAAAGGAAATGATACTTTGTATGTTCAGATGTTTGTTTGATTTTTTTTTTTTTTTGGACTGACTGTATTGTACTCTGTTACCATGGTACAGCTCGTGAATAATAGAAAGTGTATGTGCCATTAGAGAAATATTCCAAAGCACTCTTTATGAAGACAATGTTGAGGGAGGCTGGACAATTACAGGTCATCTCCAAGTTTTATTACTCTAGCAGACATATCTGTGTAAGCATTTTAATATAAATTTAAATTTACAGAAATAAAATTACACCAAACTGTCAGAAATAAAGCCACATAAATTACTCTAATTTTGTGATTTAAAAATTTTAAAAACAAAAACCCAATCTCTTTAAGGGGGAAAAAAATTGCAGATCCTGAGAAAACGTTTTCTAATTTTAAGGATATGCAATTTTTTCCCCTCAAAGAGTCATGGAATATAGGAATCTGAAGGAAGCTTAGACAGCATGTCCTTATAACTCCAAAAAATTTCTCTTACTCTTAAAAACATCCAAGCTGGCATAAAATAGTTTACTAGCCTGAATCTCTGAGCTAAAACACCTATATCCTTTGGGAGAAAAAGGTTTTATTTTGAGGAAGAGTAAAGCAATAAGAACAGATAAATTCCATAGATGAGGGAAGATAAATTCTATAGATGAGGAAGAGGATAATGTAGAAACATTCCCCTAAAGAGAAACCGAGAAAGTTGAGGATTCCTTGACTATAATTAAGGCTTTGCATATGAAGCACCTGTTCCCGAGATTGGAGCGTTACTTGCGGAGGAGACAGTCTTCAGTTAAGCACTGGGAGGCCACGTGTTATTTCTGCATCCTTAGCCTGCTAGTCGCCCCTTTCGTGGGGCTAGAGCCTTACTCAGCTGCGCGTTGACTAGTCTTATCATTTCCGAGGTACTGCCCCACCGCTAGCTGGGCTGCGTGGAAGAAGTCTCTGGTGCCAGGAAGGACAGCAGGAGAAAAGTTCAGGGCCACTGTCTAATTCTGGGTTGGAAATCCCACTCGTTTCTTTATTCCTGTTACTGAGAGCCTTGAAAACAATGAATAAATGGAGGTTGGTGCTTAGCAATGACCTATTCTAGCTGTGTGATTTCTCCCTTCTCCTGCCATTAGTCAGCTGCCTAATGATCATTGTCAATTAAGTAAATAAGCACTCTGATCGCCTAATATATGTGAGGAACTATACCAGATTATACCAGATTCTGTCGATTAAAAAATACAGAAGACACAGAGCTATCTCCAGGCAACTCAGAGTTTAGTGGATCTCAGAAGGTACGCATGGGGCATCTCCTGATACAACAGCTGTAGGGCAATAGGGAAAATGCATCCACAGTGAACTAGGCAGAGAATAACAACCCAGAGAAGGCAGAGCGCAGAATGTCCAACTCAGCCTGAAGGGGATAAAGACACTTGCATCGAAGGAGGACACTGAACCAATGCTGAAGGCAGAAGTGGCGGAGGCGTAGACAGGCATCGGCAGCCTTGAACTGGACACAGGGCGGCTGGAAAGGAGCCTGGTATGCTCAGGCAAGAAGGAAACTGTGGCAGGAACATGACAGGCAGACAAAGCAATTCGTGGGAGAAAGGAAGTTGGAACCAGATTCAAATGGTCTTCTGTAACCAGGTAGACAGAACAGATCTTTCTAGTAGAGTCTATTCTTCTTCTGTTTTCTTATTATTTTCATACATTGCATCTTTGGTTCTCCTCCAACCTTCTTTTCATTTCTTCCTCTTGATATCTTTTCAGAGAAAAGCGTGGCTACATTTAATCACAGTATTATGTTTGCTTTTGGCCTTCTTGCAGAATGGATTTGATGAAGTAAAAATACACTTGCTGCCTTTGCACAGCCATTGGCAAGAAAGCCCTTCTCAACTGGAGCCCGTGATGTATTTAGCTGGGCAGCAGCTGGTCCCCACAGTCTGAACCAATTGAGGACAAACAGAAACAAAGTATATTTCATCAATGAGCTGAGCTCAAATAAAAGGAACCATATTTGTTTTCCTGATGCTCTCCAGACTCAGTCTATGGACTCATTCTTCCCTGTGCTCTAGCTGGTCCCACAGCCTTTCTGGTCATTCTCACTTAGTAAGTAACCTATTTTTCTGGGCAAAATTTTAATCCAAGCAAGTACAACTTTAAAGCCCTCTTAAATTAAACTGCTCCCCTTGTAGCTCATGGGCACTCAAGGCAGAGAAATATATACTGAGCAGTGGACGCCTCTTCATTTCTTCTTCTCTCTCCTGCCAGCGGCTGTTTGCAGCTCCTCCAGGATCAGTGAGCCTGGAGAAATGGCCACGTTAGTGATGGAGAAGAGGTAGGGAAGCAGAAAAATGTCCTACTTGAATGGTGAAAATTTCTTACTGTGATCTGGTTTTATGTGCCTTGTGTGTGGGGATTTATGCTTGCTCTTCTCTTTGCCTCTAAGTCTCTTCCTTGGAAGTGCATGGCTTGCTCCCTTACTTTTTAAGAAACATTCCCACTTACAGCAGCTTTTCCCTGGAAGACATCAAAGCTGAATTCTATGTTTCATTATGGCTATCCTAGCAAGCTAAATTTAAGCTTGGAGGGATCCTGGTATGCCAGACTCTTAACTGGACCTAAATGAAGACCCTTTCCCAACCAGTGGCCTGGGGACACATTCCCTTCTCTCCAAAGTGATAGTTTTCAATCTTCCATCAGCATGTCCATCATGACCGTCCTGGGGTAGAGCCACGATAAGGAGCACTGGACAGAGACTCGTTGAACAAATAACTGAAACGATGTAAACCAAGTTTTGCTCCTACCCACAAATGTCAAGTGTTTTCATGACAGGTTTTAATTCAAAGAGTAAATTGGGAAGGAAAATAATGATGTTGCTTTTAAATTGGATTGCAAAAAGTATTTACAAATGTTTGACAGATTTTGTGATGATGCAGATATTCGCTCTTTGATACCGTTATCATGTAAGAAGCGAAAGAGAGCTTTCCAAAGAATCATACAAGTTACCCAATTGACTATCTACCACTACAGTTTGATGAAATGAAAAGGTACAAATTTGTACTAAAACAGTAAACGGGATCTTTGTTTTAAAATATTGTCCTTAACAGAGACTCTGTAGCAGAACAAGCTGAGCTAATTTACATTGGCAATTACGTTGAATCTAGTTCATTCAAAATTATACAGAATGCTGTGCGTATATTTGCATACATGTGTTTTTCTGCAAAATTCCCAAATATCTACTGGTGTCTTAGCTTAAGGAAAACATTTTCAACAGAGATATCAAAACTTCCTAAGTTGAAAAAAATCTACTGGTTTTAGGCTTTACTGTGAGCTTACCACATTTGTTTTTTTTTTTTAATGATTTTTTATTATATTATGATAGTCACCATACAGTACATCCCCTACATTTGTTTTCTGACCTCCTTCTAAACATCTACAACCCCCTTTTGAAAACACATTTTTGATCAGTCCATTCCCCTACTTAATGATTAATGATAATTTCCCCACATCTACATAATAAAGGTCTGAACACATTCAAATGTACAAGGCAACTCTCAAACCATCAGTAACCTGCTTTGCAAAGCTCACCGCTTGCTATTTCTTGCCATGTACCAGATTAGACCAGCCCCAAAGCCTGCCTCAAGCTCTTTCGCATGCCTGCATTTTTGCTCATGTGGTCTTTGTTAATAAATAAATAAGCAAAAAATGATTTTAAAAAGTTTTTAAAAAACGAAAACTGGTAATTCTGTTAATAATCTTGCTATTTTAGAGATGAAATTAAAAGGGTCAGAAAAGATCTTCCACGTACAATTACGACAGAATTTATCAATTTTACTGCCATTGACTGCTCTTGTCCAATTATCTAGGGGCAAACTTCCCACGTGTGCACTGCCTGTCATCCCTGTCACCCATTCAAGGACTGTCTCTTGTGACCATCTGCCTCTCTGTCACACATCACATTCCCCACCTCATTCTTTGCTGGATTGTTTTGAGAATCAAACATACTGTATAATCTGCAATCCTTAAAAACACCACACACAAACTTTCTCCTATCTCTCATCTCTTTCCAGGTCCCTTTGCTTCTCTTTACAGCGAAATCCTCAAGAGGTTTGTTAAAGTGAGTGTGTCTCCACTCTCTCTAGTCAATCTCTGTGGGATGACGTCAGTCAGTCAATCTTTCACCTCTTCCACTCCATCAAAAGCGCTCTAGTCAAGGTCCAGTCAAGGACACCACTGACCACCATGCTGCTACCCAATGGCCCATGATCAGGCCTTATTTATTATCAGTAGCATTATTGCCAGTTGATCATTCCTTCCTCCTGAAAACACTTTCTCTATTTACCTTTATTTATTATATTTAATTATAATTATATCCCAAGGAGTTTATATCCTTCCTTATTTAAAACACTTTCCCATTGTCCTTTCTGGCACTTTTCTCCTATTAGAGACCAGGAACTCAATTTTTTTTCTTTGTTCTTTTTTTTCCGAGACTTCAATTTCATATGCCAGACAAGAGAAAATTTACATGGTAATTAACAGCATTATATGGTAGACCTGTGGAGGTGATGTGATTAGCAGACAGATTATTTCCACTTATATGGAAGTAACAGAAAAAACCCAATCCGGAAAAAGGAAGAACTTTTTACTTGCTTTGCAATGAGTTTAACTGACATGGAGAGAGAAATACTTGAAAGCTTATAGAGAGAAAAATCCATAACATTGAGAGATTGAAAGGCAGTGGGAGGAAAAAACAGAATAATCTAAAATAATTGTTCTTTTGATAAACTAATCCAGTATGGTTTGAAATATTTTTCGCTTTATACCTTTATATACATAAAACAATTGGGGCAAACCATTTGTAGAGAGAAATCCCACAGTCAAGTAGAATCATAGTAGCAAATTAAATGTGCCTTGGCTTACTGGGGTTTGTGGAAGAAAGGGGTTGAAATGCTTTTCGCAGATGCTGCTGCTGGCAAATTGGGTTGAAAGGAAAGAAACATACTTTCATAGAATAGCCCACATTGCTTTTTATTTTAAAAAATAAACGCACATTTGATATTGTTACTGCTGTCATTTTCAGCCTACGGTGAGACCTGCAGGTGGTATGTCCACTCACTGTGTAATCTGGGCTTTCTTCAATGAACACCTGCCAGAGCTCCCGGACAAGACGTTAAAGGGCCTTAGCTATTCTTTTCTAAGTTTTCTGGTGGGAATTAATTAAAAACTGTCCCGCATCAGTTCTCAATTTCTGGCGGAGAGTGGAAGAGGTCAGCCTGACATCAGTACTGCGCTCCTGACAAAGGAGAAAGTGAAGATGTAAGGGACTTGGGGAAGTGGTGAGGTCACCTCTCAGTGCAGAGTGGAAGTCGGGTATGAGTATTGAAATTCAGCCTAATAGGAATATTGGGCCATTTTCTAACATCGCTATTTATCTGTTTTACTGCACTTGCAAAGCATATTAAATCTGACATCTATTTATATCTGTCTCTAAGTTAGAGATGAAGAAACAGGCCTGCCTTTTCCTTGTTTCCCATTGTTTCCAGAGACAGCAGTTTTCCACGGACTCTGCCCTCTTTTGTGACTCTGCATCTATTGAGTTCTGTTAGATTTCTGGTTCTGTTCTTGGCTCAGGGTCCCTTTGCTTCCCTTCAGACTTGGATGCCAGTCCACACACAGCGGCATGGAAAATGATTTGTTTTAGTTATAAGTGAGTATACTCTGGGCACACGTGCTTTGGATTTATACCAATGCTTCTCACAGCAGCCTAATCATATCCTCCCCCTCAAAATCCAGTTCGATCTGAAGTCTCTGCTGAGAAATCCAGAAATAAATGATCCTTCCATGTTGTGGATTATGGCAGCAGGTATTCTGAGCAGCAGATATACTGGAATCCATCATATGCTGTCATCCATTGTTTCCTAATGGGCGCGTGAGCTTTTCTTGTTTCCCCAGTGAAACTGTAAGTTTGTTGATTTAATTTTTTTTTCTTTTTTTTTTTTTAATGCTTTTGGCTCTACCCCATGCTGAACATACAGCAGGAACTCAACAGGTCCTGGACTGAATTATGCATTCTGACTGATTTCAGAAGAGAATCTGGTAAAATCACAGAAATGCACACTTCTCTGTGTATATCCTCCTTGGGATGTTTCCTTCAGAGGGTCCTAGTATCTATTGTTGTGAAAGAAGGGAAAGAAGAATTAGGGTTTCTGTGGCACAAAATTTTGAATTTTTCTAGGGTGAGTTAAATAAGTGTCATATAAACACAACAGGTTATAAGAACACTGATTTCACATAGAAAACATTGTATAGATATAAAGAACCTTGAAATTATGAGCTCAAAGCGGCAAAGTCAAAGGCTGCTCAGACTGGCAGGCCTGAGCCAAGGGCTGCCAACAGAATTCAATATGGCGCATAAGTGAAAAAACTGGGGACCAAGAGGGAGGGAGCTTCATTTGGGGCTCTCCGATCAAAGTCAATGCTTTATAACCTGTGTGCCAAGAAAGATTATAGATGAAGAGAGGAGTGAGAAAATTGGGCTGCCTCTTGATCATCCAGACTTATCCCAGTGCTCCAAATAAAGTGTGAACTGCTAGTCGCTGGACTATTATTCCTGCCAACTCTAGAACTTTATCTTTTGTCCTTGAGAATTTAATAAACCGCAAAGAACACTAATGTCAAATAGATTTATGGTCTTATGGCTTTATATGGACACATAAAGACAAGTCCTTATGTCCACAGCATTTCCCCTTTCATTTCAAGGAAGTGAAAACCTGAATTTGATCTTTAAATAATTTTGCGATTAATTTGCTATTATTTAATATGCTTGGGAAGTCGATGTTACATGTAACATGAAATAAGGATGCGTAATACATTTTTTAAAAATTGAACATATTTTAAATATTTAAAGTTTTTAGAGAAACAGTTCTGATTACCTTCCTTATATCTCATAATGACTATAAAATTTTAATACAAAACATGCAAAAAAGCGATAAATGTATAATATTGCTGAGGACAGGAGATTATAATCAGCATCAGGTACTTTTTGCAAATATATGGAAGATGGGAAGTGAACAGAATCACACTGATGGAGAAACTACAAAAGAATACAGACCACACAGAGAGGAAGACCGCAGAGAACCGAGAAACATTTTTCCTGAACAAGCAAGGCTTTCCGGCCCTGACAACCAACTCATCACCTTTCATGTCCTCTCCTCCTACCATCAAGTACAGAAGCATTTGTCAATAAGCTGAATTATAATTGTAGTATGTATGTGCTGCTGACAAAAACAGAAACATGAACTGTTTTGGTTGTTAGTTTTAAAAGTGTTGAAATAGGTCCTTTAAGATCAATGCCCTATAAATTCAAATCAGATTTTTAAAAGAAACATAAAATTGATGGAATTGAGGTTTCCTAGCACATGCAATGACAACACGTCAAGGACCACAGAAGATAGACATGCCTGTTTCTACTCTGTCCTGGTTCGCTACTAACTAGAAAGTCACTCACACATCTTCTGAAACTCTAGCTCCAAATGAATTATTCTACGCATCAGCCAAAAACCCTTGTTTTCCCTTTTCTCCAAATATGAACATGAGCAAAGCCTGTCACAGGCATCAAGGAGGACCATGTATGCTAAATCTTCCCTTGCTAATACCTCGTTAAGTTCTTTGCTTGCAGTTCTTGCTTAAGTATGGCTTTGCTGGTTCCAGCCCAATGATATTGGTACTGTATGATATTCTCAACCACTACAGGGGAGAATTTTAGAAAGATCACAAGGCCATCTTTTTGCTCCTACTGTGCAGATCGATGTCTTATTTTCTCCTCCCTGAGAGAATCAGGATAATTATAAATAATAGGAAAAATACTGTATACCGTAATTTCTAATTAGTATACAAGTCTATAGTGCTTAGAACCGCGGGGAGATAGGAAAGGGCGTGACAATATCTGCTTTGCTTTGTGCTCATTTGCTGAGCTGTTGGGCATCTGCAGACAACGCAGTCTTTTCATTCCCTGGTTTATTGCACTATTGTTTATACGCTTAGAGACTTATGAATATTTTTGTGAATTGCTTCCATTATGTCTTTGATGACTTATCTATAAACAAACACCAATGTGACAGACATCTTAATGACACTAAAAGCAAAATTACCAAGAGATAGTTTCATCCCATTTTATATTGTAAACTTAGCATGTCAATTTAGTATTGTCAGTGATTTTTTTTATTCTCAGAAACCTTACAAATTTGTTATTGAATATTTAATAAACTTAAGTACATAACATTCAATACACTTAAGTGCCTCAAGTTTTTCATCTTCGAAATCACAAAAGGAGTGGTTTTTCTATAATTTTTTCAACTGAAAAACCTTTTCAACTGAAATATCACACTGAAGGATAACACAAAAAACAAAAGTGGAATTTCCCCATTGGAATGGAGATGAGGCTTCCAGCCTTGTCTGCACCTCTCACACCTCCCAGGTGTCCCTCTCAGGCCTTTCTGCTCTAGAAAGCACATCTGAAATCACCAGCCAGTTCATTTTCAGTTTATTTTCAACTCTTAATATCCAGATGGTATAAAAATAGGAAGTCCAACGTCACAACTCAAAGGGATTATGCTATTTAAGAGGAGAGAGATACATCATGTCCATAAAATTTGTACTTGATGAATAGCGATAAAGGCGACATATTAGGAGAGACATGTTTCAGTGTGAGATTAAAACCATTAAGAAGGATCCAAGAATTTCAAAAGCCTTTCTACTCAAAGTGTGGTCAACGGAGCAGCACCACCTACTAGAAGTGCACGCTCAGGCCCTGCCCCACATATACTGATCAGAATCTGAATTTTAACAAGATATGTAAAGGATTTATTTTATCCTAAGAGTGTGAGGTTGAGCACACTAAAGTTGTGGTTCTCAGTGCTGGCTGCCCTTAGGATCACCTGGAGAGTTTTAAAGAAACACTGACACTTGCTCACCATCCCCAGATATTCTTCTAGTTGGTCTGTAGTGGGTCAGTGCTAGTTTTACACAATTTCCAGGTGACGTACATATGCAGCCAGGAGTGAAAAACACCATGCTAAATAAACAAGAGAACCCCCTACTCAAGACGACCATGAAAATTTCCCAGGCAAAACCAAACAGACAGGTTTCCATCTGGCACCCGGAAGGGAGAGCTATGTATTGTGATTAATGACTGAGACACTATTAAAAAGCATACTTGTCACCTAATAGTGATCTGACAAGCTTCAGTGGGATGTGTGCTGGCATTGTGAAGCAAGTATCTGAAGATGTCAAAACTCATCTGACAAATTGATGGCTGAGCCTTGTGGAGACAGAGATATAAAAACATTAACTATGAAAAATGAAGAGATAGATGGCTAATTAAAATCGTTTCAAAGGATTTTGATTTTCAGATCATAAGCTATGAAGAGAAATTCAGACATGTGCTGCTAACCAGCTCATGAAGGATGAAAGAAACTTTTTTTTTTTTAAGTTAAATAAGAGTTAATTTGTCCATGACTGATTCCTCCCAGGTTCTTTATTCAGAGAAGATGTTGGCCTCCAACAGAGCTTTATGGAAACCAACTAGAGCCAAAACCTTAAGGCAATTAATTCAAGAATATCAAGGAGGCAGAGCAGGCCACTGGCCCATCGCGCGGTATAGCTAAGAAGGCAACACGTAAAGCACAGACCATTCATTATACCAGAAGAGGGGTTCATGACCTTCCAAGCAATAAATGTGAAGTGGCAAAACTGGAATGGGTCCTAACGCATGGAGTCCGCTAACCACGTAGGTGAAGTTCCACTCCATGACAAAGACGTCTCTCTCCTGCCATCTGATGTCTGGTGTGACAAGATCCGTATTCCAGAATTTTGTGGGCAGCAGTATACCAACACATACCTCATACTGATACTCTCTCTGTGAGTTTGTCCCCACAAGACTATTCCATAGGACTGAATGTGTGTGACTCGCAGTGTTTTCTCAACAAATATGTTTGCTAGAGAACTGTAAAAATTATCAATAAAGATATAAAATGAAATCTGTAGGAAAGAGATGAAAATATCCAAAGAAAACTGGAAGATAAACATCATGGTTTCCATAGTGCCCAATTTTATGTATCAACTTGGCTGAGCCCTGTGTCCAGATATATGATTAAACATTATTGTGGATATCTCTGTGAAGTGTTTTTGGATGAAATTATCAGTGGATATTGAGTAAAGCAAATTGCTCTCCATGTTATGGGTGGGCTTCACCCAAACAGTTGAAGGCCTGAACAGAACAAAAGACTGACTTCCCCGAGGCTACAGAGAATTCTTGCTAGCAGAAGGCTTGCATGGGTCCAGCCTGCCAGCCCACCATGCAGATTTCAGATTTGCCAACTTGTATAATCACGTAATCATGTGGGCTAATTCCTTAAAACACACACACACACACACACACACACACACACACACACACACACACACACCCTATTGGTTCTGCTTCTCTGGAGAACTCTGACTACTACAGAGAGCAGGTACAACATAGGGGGATAAGTTTTCAAGTAATCCTAGTAGGAAATAAAGGAGCCAAGTATCAGGAGCAATAATTTGGAATTTAAAGGTCTACATGTCAATTCACAGAATGTGGTGATAAACCTGAATTTGAAGTGTTTACTCCTGGTGACAAATAGGTCATTGGTATCACTGAGACGGTGACATTGAACTTAAAATGGCAATATGACATAGATCAAGTGTTGGTTACTTACAAGAAATCAATAAAATTCTTCATAAACAATAATTAATGATTAAGAAATAAAAATTCTAAAGCAAAAAAAAATGTTATTCTGTTTCTTCATCTATAACAAATGAACTTGAGCCAGATAATTTTTTAACTAGACACCTACAAATCAGAAGATCTTCCCTAGTATCAAGCTTTACTGATAGTTTTAAGGATATAAAGCATTTGTGAGGCCCATGTGAAGCAGGAAAAGTCTGGAGCCTCCAACCCAACATCTAGATATGCTATGGCCCCATACCATATGATGTGGGTGATCTGTGTAAATATCTCTTTGCCACATATTTCTCAGATGTCTTTTCATTATTTGTCTTACAACAACTTCTGACATACTTTAAGGTTAGATTTCCTCTATAAAGGGTTTTGATCATGACCATATCCCTTCACAAATCTTTTGATATTCTCTCAATAGCTCAATTTTTTTTTCCCTCCATCAGCCAGAGTAATTAGAAAATTTTTACAAGTATTTTTGGAGACGTTGCATCAACTGTAATTTTCTTAATACTAAATTTAACTTCTGTTTCTGATTGTAGAGAGCAAGATGGGGTCACTTATGTCAAGCAGTGATGCAAGCAGCCAAGGGTGTTGAGCTAAGACCAGGTATGGCCGAAACCAGCATGGACTGACAAGACAGCACACCCAGAACTATCCGGCAGAATCAGAGGAGGTCTGCAAAGGTTCAAGACTGATGAAACTCCTTTAAAAAGGGACGATTTTCGAGCAAACTGTTGGACTTTCTAGATGCTGACCTTTTCATGTCTGACCACATCAAGAAGATACCCACTGTGGAAGCCTCTGCCCAAGTGACCTCTGAGCAGACCAGATCCCTCACCGATTGAATGTAATAAGCAGCAAGTGCCAATAGCTGCCTCAGATCCAAACAAGACCTCATCTCGACTGCGTGCTCACATTGGGTTCATTAACCTCCTAGCCCTTGTTCTATCTTATTTGTTGTGTGACTTGTCTTGTGCTTTGCTTTGTGTGATGTGTAGGAAGCCAAGTTAAACACGTGGTGAAATGTCATTGAGTTTGGAATTCTGAACCTGCTTTACAATTAATCTTGCTTAATGACTGAATAAAGTGGACATTGTGGAAAGACACAACTCGTGTGTGCGCCTTCACAGCATACTCACGATACTGACCACTTAGCTTCTTTGAGTATTACATGAATTGGGTCTTCAAATCGACTTTCTTAAATGATGTCTCTTCCTAGAAGAAAACCATCTACACATGAATTTACCGAGTTTTGTCACACTATAGAGCTGCGGCATAGGAACTGAAATAATACTTTATGTACCATACATCAGTTAAAAGGATCCATTCCTTCCCTAAAGAAACATCTTCCATGTATGCACAGCCTTGGTGACTAGAGTAGTGACCAGAGGTCAATGTTTGGTAATTTCTGTATTCTATGTTGTTTGTTGACATAACCATACCATTGATATCACTGTATAGTTTTCTACCCTGATAACACCTTCCAGATGTTATTACGTAACGTCGCTTATTTACCCTTGTAGACAATGTTGCCCCTTTATCTACCTTAACCACAAAGAAGGCAAATCTATAGTACTTGGGCCGTTAGTTAAAAATCATAAAGGCACAACCATCCAATGGTAACTGAACTAATGTGAGTTTGCTCCTTCGTGAGCTACAGATAGAGAGGGTGGACACCAGGAAGAGTTGTCACACAAAGGAAACTTGATTTGCAGCAAATCATGTTCCAAGGCTGTGACTCCCCGTGCAGGGGTGAGAGGGTTCTTTTGATTTAGGATTTAGGATGAATATTCAGAAAGGAGACCTTTGTCCTGGCACGTAAAGGTGGGCATAAGGTTACCCAGACAAACTTAGAAAAATGGTGTCCACGCATCCTAGGTTATGTGGATGAGCGTGTGCTCCTCCGAGGGCGGAGACTTTACCTCTCATGACACAGAGGTCACTGGGGTAAGAGGAAGGGACTACAGGCACGGTATGAACTAGATGGGGTCTTGGGCTCCTTACCTTGGGTAAGGAATGCAGTGTCATGTTCACCTCTGAAATAGCACGGGGAGTTTTTACCGCGGGGAGTTGTTCGCTCTGATACGGTGAGGCTATTTCCTGGTCTGGCAGAGGCTTTCATAGTTTTCGCATTCCCTGTGTTCCCTTGAAATCCTTAACTACTGAGGGTTTTGCATTTCTTGTAATTCTGACACCTCCTAAGAAGTTCTGCAAGCAGCATTTTTGGGCAAGTAGGGCAAAGCTCGTGGAAGGAATGGGGTGGGGGGATGGATAGCTGGGGGACTAAAATGACTTGTGTCACAAAGCTATGTCCGTCTTTGTCTGGGGACCCCTAACTCTGTTGACACAGAAATATCCCTCCCGACTTGGGCTTACCACATAGCACTCTCATCAATGCACCCACTGGCCTGGCTTTAATTGAAAGTCTTTTTTCCTTCCTATGTAGGGAAAACACAGATATTTTCTGGGTGCTTCTTCCCTGTAAGTCTCCTTTACTCTCACCCTGCCAACTCAATTCTGACACCATCTGCCCAGAGATGGCATCAGAGCCCACGTTAAGGCTCAGTCCCACAAGACTGCTCTCTATCCTGCTCCCTCCCCTTCGGACTGGAAGGGAAAACCTAAGTTATCACCTGAGCTTAAGACCTACCCGCTACAGACTGGAGGTTCCAACAACCCCCTCCTTAGGTTTGCTAGAGTGGCTCATAGAACACAGGGAACGAGTTACTTAAATTTCCAGTCTATTAAAGTGATGTGGAAAACAAAGGCAGAAGGAAACGTAGATAAAATTAAATGTCCTTAGAACCTGCAGCCCATTGACAAATACTTGTGGCAGGCAGATACAACATTCCTCCAGGAAGCTCCCAACTGTCTTGATGTTAATGCCTTGCTGGAGGGAAAAACAACCTTGGCTGGATAATAGCAAAGGCCTCCAGTATCTGGGGAGTCTTCTTTCACATATGAAAATCCTTTTGGAAGTTCTCTTATCTTTACTTCCCCCCACCCCAAAGTATATAATCAGTTGCCCCTCACAATCTTGAGGCAGCAGCTCTTTCTGCCCATGGGTCCTGTGTCCGTGCTTTAGTAAAACCACCTTTTTGCACCAAAGACGCCTCCAGGATTCTCCCTTGGCCGTCGGCTCCAGACCCCACCAAACACACCAACATTCCAAAACTACGTCAAAAGGATATGATAAAGGATTCAGATGACCAGCCAGACGAAGAGATAAATGAGTAAGGTCAGGAAGGGCCTTAAGAACAGGAGCTTCTGTCATCCTGGAGTTGGGGTGCGTCATATGCCTGGCGTGCATGTGCTCACCAACCTGGAAGTTCTCCAAACCCTGTCCTTTTGGATTTTTAGGGAGGAGGCTTCATTATATAGGCATGATTGATGACATCATTGGCCATTAGCTATTTATTCAACCTCCAGCTACTCTGCCCTCCCCAGAGGTTGTGTGGGTGGGGCACTGAAAGTTCCAACACTTAAATCAACTAGCCCCCCCCCCCTTAGGTTACCTAAAAGGCTTTCCAAAGGTTACCTCATTAACATAACAAAAGATACCTTGAACGTTCTTATCACAGGAAATTCAAAGGGTCTTAGGAGTTGGGTACATGGGACAGGGTCAAACATCAACTCTGTGTGTGTGTGTATTTATCTTATTATAAATCACAATATCACACACTGCTAGATTGACCTTTAAAGACATAAGATTCCATAGTGTTCAGAATAGCCAATAGTCTGTCCGTGGTTGAGGGTACGTTATCTCCCAGCACCAACTCATTTTATTAGTCCATTCACTTACAGGGTTGATTATCAGAACTATGAGCCATCAGGCAGCCCTGTGTCACTACATTTATCCAGAAAATTGTCATGGAATCTTTAGATTGAAGAGGGAAACTGCCCAGAGCAGGCCCAGGCCAGGAGGCCCCAGAAGATGGAAAGTTACTAACAATAAGCTAGAAAGAACCAGAAGCGCTACTGCGAGCAAGAGATAACCAGCTGTTTCCGTTTCTGTAAACAGGCTTCCTGCCACGGACTCCCTGCACTCCTGTTCCCGCCTAAAGCAGCCCCCACTCCCCCAGTTTAAACCCACCTACCAGCAGTCAGCATAGCCCTCGGAAACGGACTGCCCGCAGTCCCCTATAAAAGCCCTGTAACCCTGTTGTCCGGGGCCCAGAAGCCCATCTGGGAGCAGGAGCCCATCTGGGTCCCCCTGCGTAAAACAAATCCGAGTTCTCCTACTTCTCTGAGTATCACTTGGTCTCTCGCCGGTCTGATTCTTATTTTTCCGCAACAAGAGAAAGCTTTTAAGTTCTCTGGAGAATACAGTTCCAGCAATTTCCCTAGCATCAGCCATCAGTCATAGTCAGTTATTTGCTCCTAATAAATTTTGTGTAAACTATTTTTATTAACATATTGTAATAATGCTAACTGAATATATTTATGCCAATAAATAAGTAAATTATCTATCAATAACTAAATAAAGATATTAGTATTATCTCCTGCTCTGAGGTACTCCCTCAGAAATTCCCGACTTCATTCCTTCCCTCAATCGGTCAGGCACTCTTCGCTTAGGAGCACCTCTTCCATTGGCTGTGATCTCTAGTTTCCAGGGATAACAAGTCCTCACACTGCTCCTTCCCTCAATGGTCCGCCTTTTTGGTGCTGTTTAAACATGGAACCAGCTATACTCTCATTCTTATGAATGCTTCTCCTCGACCCTACCAAAGACAGTTGTAGAAGCTACATTTGTACAAGATTTTAGCCATTAATCCCAGCAGTTCCTAACTGCAACTATTCTGACTTCTGACTTCAATACCACTGTCTGCAAAGTTTTTCTCTGTCATTAATTTATGTTGTGCATTTTCTATTTCTCTCTTTGTGTTCCCCTAGAAGTGGAGTCTAAATTCTTGTTTGCTTGTGCTTATGGAGGACTCTAATTTCTATGTCAGAGGATTCCTCAAGGGTTTCAGGACTCTCCCACTATGTTCTTTAGTCATTAAAAAAAAAAAAAAAAAAAAGCAGGAGGAGAGAAATCCATCCCACTGGAGGGATTTACAATTATTTGAAATGTAAACGATTGCTGGTAGCCTCAGGAAGGAGAGAACAATGCTAAATTGATTCTCTGGCTTTGGTACGATCCTATGTTTCCCAGGGCCACAAAACTTCACTAGACAATTTGTAATGTTACTCAACTGAGGTAAAATATTTATGGTATATGTTATCAGTGATGAGCCACAGAGCCTTACAATCCAGGAGTCAGCCCATTTTGCAGATATAATCACTTGCTAGTAAACAAAAACAAAACCAGACAATTTTGGGCTGAGTACAGAGTAGTAGTGGCGTCCAGCTTTGGCAGAATGAACAAAACCTCTGACCAAGCAAGTAATTGCATGATTCTCTGGAGTCTCTGATTTTGTCCCTAGAATCTCAAGAGGCTTTTTACACAGTGAAATTGACCATAGCCTCTCCCCAGCTTTAGTAATTCCAAGTTAAAACAAACACTTGCCTAACTTATCTACAGGACAGTAAGAGCCCAAATCCAGAAGTCTGTCATAAAGATTAGAAGTTTTGTTTTTTTTTTCCTTCGGATAAAGCCAATTAGCTAACACGAATGGTTACCCTAAATACCGAGTAAATTTAGGATAAACTTTGTGGGACATACGATGCTGTGAAGTCCTCTTGAGGATCAGTTATTGTTCACCTGTGAGCATGCATGTAACGGGTTGTATCTGCTTGGCTATATAGGAGGGTGAGATTTCTTTCTGTCTTTACAATCTCTGTAGTGAATGGCCTATCATCACCTTCTGATTTAATGCTTATTCAGTAATAAAACTAATCTTCTCTCTCCTCTATGGCTTTGAAGAGGTTTTCTGGTTTGACAGATTGTATTTTTAATTATGTTTCCCTAGTACATACAGACTGCTCAATGTTTCAGAACAAGTATTCAATTTGTGGGTGGGGGAGGTGTGTCAGTTACCCTTCCTAGGGTCAGTCAGTCAATGCCCCATCTTTGTCAAATGGAGGAGGTCAGCTGTCATCCCATCTGCAGAGATCTGCCCTAGGTAGTTCTCAGGCACTACACATAAGTCACCAAACACAGTGCCTTCCATTCTGCAGTATCCGTCACACTAACGTACCAATAATGATTCGCCAGCCGTCTGCTGGTACTCTCTGTAAAGAGGCCTAGCTCTTAACAGAATACCCTTGGGATTCTACAGTCACGTAGCTGTGGCTTCCTCCTAGCTGTTTAGATTTTTATCAATTTAATTACTTCATGAAAGAATATAATATCTTTGCAGGTGGCCAAAAGAGCATTAGAAAGCTTTACAATAACAGGGGTAAAGCAATATTACTGCGTTTTTCTTCTCCAACTGTCACATCTTTTAGAAGGCTATTAACAAAATGTTCACTATTTCCTCTCTGCCTGCTTTTTTCTGCCTGCTTAGGTATCTCACCCAGGTCTAAATCTATTTCCTCCAAATCCCATGGTTAAGATTCCTTCCTTCCTCCCCCTGTAATCTGTCTAAGGCCTTTCCTGCTTCATTCCAAAGCTGGGTAGGCAGCTGTCCTGACATCCAAGTCTACATTATGTTTTTACATCTCAGTCTGTTTGAGCTGCTGTAACAAGACACCACAGACTGGAGGCTTAAACAACATTTATGTCTCGCAGTTCTGGAGGCTGGGAGGTCGAAGATCAAGGTGCTGGGAGATTCAGCTCTTGGTGAGGACCCTCTTCCTAGCTTGCAGACTTTCACTGTGGCCTCTCGGGATGGAGAGGGCACTCTAATCTCTTTCTCTTCTTATAAGGTCACTGACCCCATCATGGAAGCACTACCCTTGCAAGCTCATCGAAACCTAAATATCTCCTACAGGCCCACCCTCTAATACTTTTTTCTTAACAAAAAATGTATTAGCCATTGTGATTCATGAGTCTAAAAAACAGTCCTGTTGTAGGGACAATCTGATAATTGAAAGAACTGGATTGTCCAGATACCTACAAATCCAAAATCTTGCTCCAAATTAAGAATTACTAATTATTTCAAAGGTATAAAAATTAAGAAGTATGGGTAAAGCCTGGAGAAATCCAGGATCTCTGCTGTAGCTCCCCAGGTCCTATCTTGCTACTCCAAGATGGGAGAGTGGTTGATGCTGAAAGCATAAATTATATGAATACAGGATGGTTGAGACTAGGTTTTCTTTGGCCATGAAATAATATGTACTATGGTTAAGAGTCTCTTATGGTTTGTCTCCCTCTCTGATTTCATCTTGTTCTATTTTCCCTCCCTTCCCCTATGATCCTCTGTTTTGTTTCTTAAATTCCACATATGAGTGAGATCTTTTGATAATTGTCTTTCTCTGATTGACTTATTTCACTTAGCATAATACCTTCTAGCTCCGTCCATGTCATTGCAAATGGCAAGACTTCATTTTTTTTTTGATGGCTGAGTGGTATTCCATTGTAAATGTATGTACTACAGGGACTGTAAACTAAGGGAAACATGGGTACATTTTAGAACATCCAAAAGGAAGCAAGGAGAACAATGAAGCCATTTTATACGAAGAACATTTGAAGACTTCAAGAATTAGTTAATCTGGGAAAGGACCAAAACAAGAATCAGGCATAGAAATTAACAGAGAAAGATTTTACCTTAGAAACAAGGACACACTTTTCAAGTAATCAGAGCTCTCTAGACAGGAACAAACTTTCTGATTTGTAAGCGAAGCTGGAAAAGATGGTGCTCAAAGCCCTTTTTCTGATAGTCTATATTTCATTCCAATATAGAAAAACTTACATAAGCAAAATAACTCCCAAAGTCTAGGAAACCTATTTTTTGTTTAGCCAAAAAATTCATTTGAGACTTTGCATAACTTCAGAGGAAATGTTGATATAAATATAGTTATTGATAGCACTGAAGGTGAGAACACAATAGTGACTAGCATTTAACAGAAAAGAAGAAACATTAAGTGTCAAGAAGTTTTTATGTCTTTTTATAATGTATGCTTAACTATTCAGTATAGATAATAAAATATCTTCCTCCCTCTGAAGATCATTATTAATATAAACTATGACCTCTCTGACAAATAACCAACTCTAAGGAAATCTACTAATTTTGTGGACAAAGTACCAATTTAATTTCTTTTGACAGTATAATGTTTATAGAGAAATATCGTAACTCACCACAGTAAATTTTACTACTCCTTCATAAGCAACTATTTTCTGTCATCCTTAACAAGCAAATCAATAGCTATTCCTTTATTTCTGCATTCTCTTAGCACACATCTTGGAGAAAAGGGTACTAAACTATTTTAACGACATTTGAGAATAGTTACTTGTAAAAGCTCACTCACAATTTGAGAATTCTTTCTTTTGTGTATTCATCACTTAGCATGTTGAACCTTTGTCACAAGTCGAAAATTCCAGAACTGTGTACTACTAGAATTGCAACATACTGAATTGGGCCCAGAAAACATATAGAGATAGTATACAACCATGCACCTGCGGCAGGGGGATACATCATAATTAAGCGTAGGCGATTCAGGAAATTGTTTGTCAAGATCACTAGAGGGTGTAAATTCTATTTGAGCCTTATAATATTTTCTGGGCCTTACCTACTTTTATGAATCCACTTCCATTTTTCCCCCAATTCCTTTTTGTGACTAGGAATTGTTAAGGGCTTTTAAACAAGGATACTGTGGTGTCTCATGGAAAATTTAGGGCATCTTTTGAAGTGTCCATCAAGTTCAAACCCGTATTTTTTTTAAACCCTTATCGTAGGTGTAGCCACCGACATTCATGTTTGTACCACTGCATTTCTGGAAATAATTGAGCAAGCCAGGATTGCACACCTGACTCAAGATGGGTTAGTGAGGGGAGAGGCAAAGAATCCAACAGGGTTCTTGGTCTAATGACAGACCACGAATCTCTAGGCCTCTGAACAGAAGTGTCGACAATTTGAGGAACCACCTACTCTTCCGCCTGTGTAAACTACACTCAGCCTCTCTGGGCCCTAGTTTCTTCACCTGTAACCTGGGTCGCTCTGACCTGGAGGTGACCTCATCAGGCAGACAAAGAACACGCAGAGAGAATGCCAAGTACCTTCTCTGTGCTGTCTGGCTCAGCTTGGGCCAAGAGTGCAATCTCTTTCCCCAAATTCCTCAATATTATTCAACATAGAGGATTTAATGACACTGTGTTCACGGACTTGAAGATGTTCATCCTGTCCGGATATAAACTAAGACTCTGAAAAATGATGCCATGCTCAGAACGATGTCGCTGGAAGCACTATGAGGGCCCCATCACGTATCTCCCGACTCCTGGCTGCTTTCTCTTCGCTATATGGCACTGTTTTTCTCTACTATCAGATGCACTTAATTGGTGATAAGGAAATGAAGTGGAATGACAAGCTGTGTTCTACAGAGAATGGAGAGGCTGGAGATACAAAATAAATTTCTACTGAACTGAGAGTAAACAGCAAATAACCTTCATTAACTTTGTCTCCATTAACTTTGGATTTTTCAATGGCACAGATTTCTCCTAGAGAAACCTAATTTTTATATAAATATATGTAAGATGAATACAAGAACATTATATCATGGGATTCCAAATGAAACCTCTAGGGAAAAGATGTGAATGGCTAGAATCCAAGTGAACCTGTAAAATCATCTGCAAGCTCTCTGCCTGTTAAGTGCTTTCTCCTTCAGACAGTGAACCAAATGCAGAGACAGCAGAACCCGGCATGGACTGCATTCACCCTCTACTGAACACCTGAACTGAGGCTAAAACACGCTCTAACATTAAAATCACGTTCTTCAAAGTGCCTTCATTTTTTACCTCATTATTATCTCTTTCTTAGCTCCCACTAAGAAAGACAGGCTTCATGACACTGACTAGCAACCTTTTAAAAACAATTATGGCTAAATTTTATGAGTAATCAAAATTAGCCTCCATTTTACAGATAAATTCCTCAAGGTCACACAGATAGAATGTGGTAAGTCGAGTCTGGGAATCAGGTCCCCTAATACAAAGTCGAATGCTATTTCTACCATAACTCACTGTCGTTGCTGAACCGAGAGTAAAACAACACAAATAAAAACATAGGGTACTATAAAAAAACAAACACATAATTTTGGTGAATTAGCTTTTAATTTCAATTATTTCCTCAATGACACACCTTAACTTGTTTTCATAGCTAATTATGTGCCAGACACTCTTCTAATTGATTTTATACTAACTCATTCAATACTAATATGCCAGATAATTAGATTAAAGAAGTCAGAGAAGAACATACCGATGAGGTAAGCAGTATCGCTACCGCCATTTTACACAGGAGGAAACAGAGGCTCAGGATGTTAAGCTGTCCACAGTCACACAGACAGGGAGTGGTGGCTCTGTGATGTGACCCCAGAACCCCCAAAGAACTACTATATTAGGCAGACTCCCCGGTGATCCCATCAATCATTCCCTGTCTCCTACTTGAAATGCCCCACTTCAAGACAGGCTTCACAGCTTCATTGTTTAATCATATTTTGCACACACTTGCAAGTTTTTAAATTTCATATCTTAAAACTTGAAGAGACACTAAATAGAGTCACCTAAATAATTCTACCAATAACCTAAAAGCTAGCTCTGTTCTCATCTTCATTTTGGAATATTTCCGTCTTTTCTCATACTTTTTTCTTTTCTTGTTCCTCTTTTTCTTTTTTTTACAAATATGAACTATTTTTCATTCAAGCTTCTGTGTCTGTGGGTAGAGATGAAATCCTGTTTTCATAAGATCCCAGTCCCAAGTACTTCTGAAAGTCCCTACGGGGACCTAGCAACTGCCAGCAGGTAAACTAAATGCCCAGCATTATGTCCCAGACAACATGGTTCTCCCACTGGGTGCTGCTCTCCTGCAAATGCCACCATACCGCATGGATGTCATTTCTTTCCACTGGTCACCATGGTCTCCACTGGCCACCACTGCCACCCTACCATGTGTCACCACTGATGTTTTAGACCCCTCAAACTGCCAAAGTGCACAGCAAACAAGCTGAGGGAAGTAGAAGACCCTTCCCTGGCAGAATGAATGTGTGAATGAGGGAACCAAGAGACCTGCTTGGTGGTTTGCAAAGGTTCCCGCTAGCAATTGTTTCAGTTTCTCCTCCAGTTTGCATGCAGCGTGGATCTGCAGAGTGTCAGCCGCCATGCGAATCACGGGTTCCAGCTGGGCTCAATGCAGTTTTGTATTCATAGAAGGGTCCTGAATCCTCTAGCACAGACTTCTTGGCCTAACTGGCTCATGTGTCAGAACAAACAAGCTTGAGTACCCCCCAAGAGGCCCCTTACTTGCCGGCAAGTAAATGATTGTGAACTTGTGTTGTTGTCTTCTCCTCCTGGCCTGGGTCGTATGCCCATCCACACTACACCCTTTAACACATTCCCTTCTTGGCAGCAAGTATTCCCGTGTTTTAGATTTTTCTCTGTTGCTAGACAAAAATGATATCACAGCCATTTTTAAGTATTTTCTATTGTCAGTGACACTGAACATTTGCTGTGTTAGCCATTATTATTTGCTCAATAATCTAAATATGTCTTTTAGACATCTTTTAAGATACTACTGCTCAGCTAACTCAATGCATAAGAACTCTTCATATGCTAAGAATTTATTATTTTACTGGCTTCATTAATTTTTATATAAATAATTTCCTGCTCATTTCGAAATAGAAAAGGATCATCTCGTAGCTGAATGATATCTTGTATTTATTTAAGCAGAAGTTTACATAAATCTTTGTTTTAGGAAATTGAAAAATTCTGTTTGTGAGCAAATAACCATGGTGTGATTTTCCTTCAGCTGAGAAGAGATGGAATTGATAACCCTGAGCAGTTAACTCCAGAGCAAGGACCCCACAAGGCCTCTGAATGAGTCCTCCAGGAGAAAATACAGAAGGGCTGCAAAAACATTTGAAAGACAGATGGCAGAACGCAAAGTAATCACTCACAAAATTCATATTTTTCTTCCCAGGGCTAGAAAAGTTATACATCTTGCTCTTTTTGTGACATGCCTACTAGAGAAAAGAGGTAGGGCTGGTTCTCAGTGACCCCTACTCAAAAAAGAAAAAAGTAATTAGGAATGATCACCATTAGTCATTTGGGGTATAAATGGGTGGTTAGGACAGCTTCCCCACTGGAGCCAGGCTCTCACTGTCCACAAAGTTTCTTTGTGAACAGCAGTGACTTTCTGTTCCTACATAGAAGGACCCAAGCGCAGGGCATTTCAACTAAGGCGGGACCTGGGCCACCAGTCCACACAACACCTGGTAGTTACCAAGTATTATTTATATGACTTTGGGTAGAAGTCTTCCTTCTTTTGTAATCTCTCTTTTTTGGTATTCTGAATATATTCTCTAACACTTTTAAAAGAATCAAATGATTAAGGAAGATGTGGTAAAGGAGTGACTCTTGATTGAGGCAAGATTTCTAAAACAGCTGTATTTTGCATATCTGAGACTATTCTCTTCACACATGAATGAAAATTGACTAAGTATAAAATGACATCGTAAATTTCCTCTCAGCATTGCATTTTCTGAAATTTAGCACTGTGCAGGAAAATAGACTGAGTTCTGCCACATGGCCATCTATTTTGGTCTTGGTTTTTTATTGCTTATGTTTTTTAAACTGAATTCTGGGTGAGTTTTTTGTTTTTAAATTCCAAGAATAATGCTTTCATCAAATTTAATGAGAATATGGAGTATTCTTGCATTGTCAAGACTCAAGGTTACTGTTTATATGTTTATTTTAATCGAAAAATTTTTCTTCTCTCCTAGATTTCATTATTATTTTGGCTTCATTTTTTTCCCTCAAATTTGCTTGGGAGTGCTTGCTTTCTAAGAGTAGATGCCCATTTTATGCCTCACTCCTATGATTTGCCTCCTCTTTGTATTCATCATGGGTCTTCTGCTGCTATGGCTAATTTTAGCATGAGACAAATCAGATGTTAAGGCAAACAGCATTACTAGCAATAATATCAGTAATTACAGGATGAGAAAAGATGTATTTCACAGGAAACTTTTAAAAATTCTGATGTTAAAAAAATAAAAATAGAAAATAAAATTCTGATCTTATATGCAAGTGTATGCAGATAACAATATAACCCCGAAATATATAAAGCCTATATTGACAAATTTGCAGATCTCTGTAAGATAATCCTCACAACCGGTGACTATGTTACCTAATATGGTAAAAGGGACATTGCAAATGTGATTAAGGTTAAGGACCTAGAAATGGGGAGATTATCCTGGGTTAATACAGGCGGGTCCAATATAATCACATGAGTACTCAAAAGAAGATCTTTCCTAGCTATTGTCAAAGAAAAATGGCAGCATGGGAAAGATTTGATACCACCCTATTGCTGTTTTTGAAATGTAGGAGCCTATGTGCAAGGACCAGGGAGAGGCTCTAGAAGCTGGAAAGGCAAGGAAATGTAGTCTCTTCTTGAGCCCCCAGAAAGGAATGCCTGCTGACACCTTGATTTTAGCCCACTGATTCATGTGTTGGCCTTCTGACCTACAGAATGATAACATAATAAATTTGGGTTGTTTTAAGCCATATGCATATATAAAATATATCTATGTAAACGACACAGATATGTTGTTACAGTAATTTAACAAGGAAGCCATTAAATCGAGGTGGTTCTAATGCCTTGGTAAACTATGTAAGCAAACCAAAACCTAAGCCAGAGTCGATGCACTCACCTAGGCTTTCCCAAATAAGGCAAACTCTTAAGCTATAACCAGTCAAATAATTTCCTTGCTTTGTTTCTCTGGCCTTTCTATAAAAACCTCTCTCCTGACTCCTGTCCAGGAGCAGCCCTAACCACTTTCAGTTTGGTGCTGGCATAGTGGACCAGCTGTATGCTCACACTCCTGAAAATGTCACTGTGCCTCAGCTTCTCTTTGAACAATATCTATACCTTTGTCCACATCTTTGTATCTATTCATATTCCTGTCTCCCACTCCAATCCAAAACCAGAGAGTCCATTCTAGCATTCTAGCACCCTCCTTTGCTCATTTAGAACTTCTTTCTCTGACAACAAGAAGCCTGGCTCTATTTAACTAAAATATATATAGCTACGTGTTCAATAATAGTACCTGCGGAAAGTAATTTCAAAAATGCTAACTCAAACTTCCATGAGAAAAAACTTTACCAACTGTTTACATACAGTTCCTTCTGGCTTTGGCCCAGGGTATCTAGTAGAAACGTTGCTTTACCAAATGACTAAAGTCAGCTCCTTCCTTCCCACGTCAGGTGGCCTTCTCAGCCTCTTGGGAGCCACTTCCTAGTCGGCATTTCTGCCTCTGGGTTAGGATCACTTAAGAATCACCAAATGCCTATAGCAAAAAAGCAGCTTAGGCCATTGGGCTCACTTCTCTGCGTTTCTTTCTCAGGTATTTTCACATCATTTTTGGGTTGCCTTGTCTGTTTTGAGCTTTTTCTGGTCAAAGTCCCAGAAGATTGCTAAAACCTCTCTTCAGCTTCTTAAGTTTTTAACAACCATTTTCTGCTTGACTTGTAAGCATCTCTAACCATGCAGCTTACAAAGCAACAGATGCTTCAAAAGAAAGGTGGTAAAGAATGTCAAGCTCAGGGCGCCTGGGTGGCTCAGTCCGTTAAGCGTCCACCTTCAGCTCAGGTCATGATCCCAGCGGCCAGCGGGGAGTCTGCTTCTCCCTCTCCTTCTGACCCTCCCCCCCACCCCCCGCTTTTGCTCTTCCTTGCTTTCCCTCAAATAAATACATAAAATCTTAAAAAAAAATGCCAAGTTCATCTCAGTGAGTTTCATTTTTCTCTGGAATCTTAGATTTTTTTTAAAAAGATTTTATTTATTTATTTGACAGAGTGAGAGAGCACAAGCAGGGGGAGCAGCAGAGGGAGAGGGAGAAGCAGGCTCCCCGCTGAGTATGGAGCCCAATGCAGGACTCTATCCCAGGACCCTGAGACCATGACCTGAGCTGAAGGCAGATGCTTAACCAACTGAACCACCCAGGCACCCCCGGAATCTTGGCTTCTTAAGTGCTGGCTGCCTTAGCTGCGTTCCAAAGCTTTCAAACAGATCGAATGTTGTTTTGTTCTCCTTCAGCTTTTCAGTTGTTCGTGGGAATATTGATCAGCAATCCGCTCGTCCTGCAGAACTAGAAGGGGAAATCTCTGAAGCCTGTAACTATTTCCCTGGATAGTATTCTTAGTGCTTAGCTTGTGTTTCTCAGTTATCCAAAGTGAACAGTCTGCAACTGTAACATCTTCTGTCCCTATTTCATATGCAGGATTATCTTTGGTCTTAAATGGTATTGTACTTCCTTACCATTTTAGAACATTTTTTTAAAAGATTTTATTTATTTATTTGAGGGAGAGAGAGAGCATAAGCAGGGGGAGCAGAAGGAGAGGGAGAAGCAGGCTCCCCACTGAGCAGGGAGCCTGACATGGGGCTCTATCCCAGGACCCTGGGATCATGACATGAGCGGAAGGCAGACGCTTAACCATCTGAGCCGCCCAGGTGCCTCCCCCCCATTTTAGAACTTCTGATAGCAACTTTGAGGAGAACTTATGAGTCCTTCTTTGTAAGCAGTTTATCGTATTGGTCTGAAAGTCTCTACAGGTTTGGAGTCGTTTGTTTCTGTCTTACTCAAAGACTAGAACACTTTTTTTTTTTAAGACAAAGTTTCATGATTAATCTGGTTAATTCCAGAATTATTTTCATGAAGTCATTTGCCTTGGGGAATATCTTCAATTAGAGATGTTTTACCAAAAGCAGTTTATGGGCTTTAGGAAAAAAATTAGAGTGAATTAATATATGAAAAGTGTTTACAAACCAGGTAAACACATAAACTGATGAGCTTTCATCTTTTCAAATCTGCCATTAAATAAAGGAATTATTTACTCAATTTTATATTCCAAAAAACGTGGTGAAAAATTATTTTCTATATAGACAAATGTAATAAGTATTCTGAAAATGGGAGTGCCTGGGTGGCTCAGTTGTTAAGCGTCTGCCTTGGGCTCAGGGCGTGATCCCAGAGTCCTGGGATTGAGCCCCACATCAGGCTCCTCTGCTGGGAGCCCGCTTCTTCCTCTCCCACTCCCCCTGCCTGTGTTCCCTCTCTCGCTGCCTGTCTCTCTGTCAAATAAATAAATAAAATCTTGAAAAAAAAAAAAAGTATTCTGAAAATGATACTATGTGGCTCACATAGGCACATCCTCCTTTGTGTAACCCTCAGTTTCCCACTGAGTATCCCAGTGGGTTAGCTGCGACTCAGGGAGGCAGCAGAGAGTTAAATAAATGATCATGGGCCCCCAACAAACAGAAGTCCGGAACCAGATGGCATCACAGGCGAATTCCACGGGACAGTTAAAGAAGAGTTAATACCTATTCTTCTTAAACTATTCCAAAAAATAGAAAAGGAAAAGTTCTAAATTCATTTTATGAGGCCAGCATTACCCTGATAGCAAAACCACAAAAAGACACCACTGAAAAAGAGAACTACAGGACAATATCCAGATGCAAATATTCTGCCTGAAAAACTAGCAAACTGATTTCAACAATACATTAAAAAATCATTCGCCACAATCAAGTGGGATTTATTCCTGGGTTGCAGGTGTGGTTCAATACTCACAAAGCAAAGGGATACATCACATCAACAAGAGAAAGGACAAGAACCACATGATCTTTCCAATAGATGCGGAAAAAGCATTTGACAAAGTGCAACATCCATTCATGATAAAGACCCTCAATAAAATAGGTTTAAAGGGAACACACCTCAACATAATAAAGACCATCTATGAAAAGCCTACAGCTAACATCATCCTTAATGGGGAAAAACTGAAAGGCTTTCCTATATGGCCAGGAAGGAACAAGACAGTGCCCACTCTCACCATTTATTCAGCACAGTACTAGTAGGCCTAGCCACAGCAGTCAGACAACCAGAAGAAATAAAAGGAATCCAAATTGGTAAGGAAGAATTAAAATGTTCACTATTTGCAGATGACATAATACTATATCTAGAAAACCTGGAAGACTGACAAAAAAAACCTGCTAGAACCAATACACAAATTCAGTAAGTCACAGGATACAAGATCAATGTACAGAAATCTGTTGCATTTCTATATACCAACAATGAAGCAGGCAAAGGAGAAATTAAGAGAACTACAATTACACCAAAACTAATAAGATACCTAGGAATAAACCTAACCAAAGTGGTGAAAGACCTGTGCTCTGAGAACAAAAACACTAAATTCAAGAGGACACAAAGAAATGGAAAGACATTTCATGTTCATGGATTAGAAGAAAAATATTGTTAAAATGTCTATACTACCAAAGCAGTCTACACATTTAATGCCATTCCTGTCAAGATACTAACAGCATGTTTCACAGAACTAGAACAAACAATCCTAAAATTTGTATGGAACTACAAAAGACCCCGAATAGCCAAAGCAATCTTGAAAAAGAAAAGCAGAGCTGGAGGCATCACAATTCCAGATTCATTCAATTCAAGTTATACTACAAAGCCCAAAAATAGACACATACATGGATAGAACAGAATAGAAAACTCAGAAATAAAACCATAATTATCTGGTCAGTTATTCTTCAACAAAGCAAGAAAGAATATGCAATGGGGAAAAGACCATCTGTTTAACACATGGTGTTGGGAAAACTGGACAGCAACCTCCAAAATAATGAAACTGGACCAAATTTCTTACACCATACACAAAAATAAACTCAAAATGGATTTAAGACCTAAATGTCAGACCTAAAACCATTGAAAAAAAAAAAAAAAAAAAAACCCTGGAAGAAAACACAGGCAGTAACTTCTCTGATATCAGCCATAGCAACTTCTTTCTAGAGATGTCTCCTGAGTCAAGGGAAACAAGAGCAAAACTAAATTACTGGGACTACATCACAATAAAAAGCTTCTGCACAGCAAAGGAAATAATCAGCAAAACTAAAAAGGCCCCTTTTGGGAGATGATGGGAGAAAGTATTTGCAAATGACATCTGATAAGAAGGGTTAATTTCCAAAATATATAAAGAACCTATAAAACACAACACCCGGGGTGCCTGGGTGGCTCATTCAGTTAAGCCTCTGCCTTTGGTTCAGGTCATGATCTCAGGGTCCTGAGACAGAGCCCCACATGGGGCTCCCTGCTCAGCGGGGAGCCTGCTTCGCCCTCTGTCTCTGCCCCTCCCCACTGCTCATGCAAGCGCATAGGCGCAGGCTCTCTCTCAAATAAATCTTAAAAAAAAAAAAAAAAAAAACAAACCCTCAATACCAAAAAGCAAATAATCCAATTAAAAAATGAGAAGACAAAAACAGACATTTCTCCAAGGAGACACACAGATGACCAACAGACACATGAAAATATGCTATCACTCATCATCAGGGAAATGCAAATCAAAACCACAATGAGATATCACCTCACACCTGTCAGAATGGCTAAAATCAACAACACAAGAAACAGCAGGGGTTGGTGAGGATGCAGAGAAAGGAGAACCCTCCAACACTGCTGGTGGGAATGCAAACTGGGGCAGCCACTGTAGAAAACAGTATGAAGGTTCCTCAAAAAGTTAAAAATAGAACTGCCTTATGATCCAGCAATTCCACTACTGGGTATTTACCAAAGAATACAAAAACACTAATTCAAAGGGATACATGCACCCTATGCTTATAGCAGCATTATTTATAATAACCAAGATATGGAGGAAGCCCAAGTGTTCATTGATTGATGAATGAATAAAGAAGATGTGAGAGATATGTGTGTGTATACACACACAATGAAATATTAGACATAAAAAAGAATGAAATCTTGCCATTTACAATGATATGGATAGAGCTAGAGAATATAATTCTAAGTGAAATAAGACAAAGACAAGTAACATGATTTCACTCATACGTGGAATTTAAGAAATAAAACAAACAAGCAAAGGGGAAAAATAAACCCACAAAGGAGGGGGATGGAGGGTAGTTTAAACAGATGATGGGGATTAAGGAGTGTACTTGTGATGAGCACAGGGTGATGTATGGAAGTGTTGAATTACTATATTGTACACCTAATATAACACTGTATGTTAACTAGCTGAAATTAAAAACCTTAAGTAAAAAAAAAAAACAAACAAAAACGACCATGGGCTATTTAATGTGACATCTTGGAAACTCCTCTTTCACTGTTCCCATTACCTTGACAAAATACAGAACGTAAATTAATATAAAGAATACAGATCAATTCTATTAGCACTCATGCACTTCTCTTGTGACTTACGTCCTTCCTTTCATATGCAAAGCCACCAGTCATGTTTCTTTAGCCTGATTTTGTCAGATGAGTCACAGGCCAGGGAGTAAAGGAGGTGGAGCTGGCTATGAGATTTCAGAGTCCTCGAAGCATGTGCTTACTTACTTGCTCATCAAATATTCATCCAGCATTGCGAGAGTGTGAAGAAAATAAAAGTGGATATGACATAATCCATATTTTCAAGCAGGCTTGTTGTTTTGGAGGACAGATCTCTTTATGAAACAGATTTTACACAAAGTATAAAAATACTTAATTCCTATGGTGCTTCACAGGTTACACCATATTCTCACATGCAGTATATAAATTAACTCTTATAGAAGTGGTATTTTAAACGTCTATCTTCAATGTATGAAATACTACATGTAAATGTTAGTAAAGGTGGTTGCTCCTAGGCAGCATATAAAAGTAAGAGAGAATTCACTGAGAGGCAAGGAGAAATGCCCTTTCCTCTAGTCCAACAGAATCATCAACAGACAACAAAGAATAGTGAAAACACTACTTTACATCTTTTCCATCCATTTGCCATACCATACGCCTTTTTTGTGCACTCACACTTTGGGGGAGTAAAGTCTTTTCTCCTCTACTATTCTTAGGCAGATCTGTGTCCAGTGTTCTCTGGGATATGAGACTTATAAACTGATCCACAATCTTATTCCATTTGGAAGAAGACAAGATCTATATAAAACTCTTCAGGTTTCCTGTTTTAACCTGCATTCTGCCTATATTCCAGAATCTATTACTTTTACATATGGCAAAAGTGTCTGCCTTTAAGTAGCTAAGGCAGAGTAGAAACCTAATAAAGATTCAACAAATGGATACATTATCAGCCAGTAGTTCATAATATTAGCCACCCATTTCATAAGTGCTCACTATGTATCACATAGTTCTAATGTTTCTCTTAGATGGTGTCAACTAATCCTCAGCCATGAATATTTTCACTATCATCATCCTCATTTTACTAAGGAGAAAATGAGAGCACGGAGAGATAAAATAGCTTAACAAAGGTCACATAGCTTGTAACTGAGAGAGGACCAGGAAGTCTGACTCCAAAGACCATGCCCTTAAACACCACACTGTATGCTGCCATTCTCACTTGAACAACTATATACAAATTTCCATTAAGAATGTCTTAATTTGATTAGTTACTGAGATCCATGTTTTTTCAAATGTATTACACTTTTCAATTTTATTTTGAAACAAAACTTTTAGTGCTTCAATAAATATCTAAAAGTGTCAATCATCTTCAGCCTACATATACTGCAAAAATCACATCAAGGCTTCTTATACCTCGAGCTCCAGATCCTGGTAAGATTCAGCTGCAGACAAACAGAATATTTCTAACGTCAAAATAACAGCTAGCTTGAGAACACTAATTACTACCACTTTGAGTTTAATCCTCCAACATTGAGATAAAACCCACAGTGAGGAAAATATTTTCACTGAAATTTTCTCCATTTAATCACTTATCAAAGTAAAAATTTCAGAAGCGTGTAAAATAATCTTTTTAAATCGACTACTATATCAGGAATGTTGACCACTGTTAAACAGTTCGATAGAGAAAAACACCTTGAAGCAGTTCATGTTTTGAAAAATTATCTTATAAAGATGGTTGACATAAATTTTTCTTTGCCATCAAATATCACACAAATAATCTCAAATGTCACAACAGTTTCACTGAATTCTTTAAAACACACATGTACAAATAAAGTTCCACCAGTTACTATTATATATACGTAATATATATGATTACTATTTATTCACAGATTTTTCTTTTCTTTTTAAAAATATTTTATTTATTTGAGGGAGGGAGGGGGGAGGGGGAGAGGGAGAGGGAGAGGGAGAGGGAGAGGGAGAGGGAGAGGGAGAGAGAGAGAGAGAGAGAGAGAGGGAGAGAAAGCACGAGCAGGGGGAGGGGCAGAGGGAGAAACAGGCTTCCCACTAATCAGGGAACCCAATGCAGGGCTTGATTCCAGGACCCTGGGATCATGACCTGAGGCTAAGGCAGATGCTTAACCCACTGAGCCACCCAGGTGCTCTCAGAATTATTTTTCTTGATTCTTTTTTTTGTAAAGTCATTGAAAATCATGGACGAAATCATTTAAGTTTTTACATGAAATTGTGAAATTTTGCTTTTAAGTAGATGTCATTTCATATTTTATTTTTGTTTCTAAATAAATACTGATTTTAAATAGTATCCATTCTGCATTAATGTTTGCAAGTGTTTTCACTAACAGCTCATTTAGTTTCAGAGAATGGAGACTTATTCAAGTTACTTGGAGAAATGGAGGTTATCGTAAGGCTGCACATGGCCATTGTAAGGTACATAAGCATCTTGGGAAAAGCAAAGATACTGGTAGTTCACGATCCAATTTCTTCTTTCCCCCAGCAGCAAGAGCTCGTGGAACTGTACATGGTGCTTCATTATGAACGTGATGCTGAGACTGGGAAGACACTCGTTTCCAATTAAGGTAACTAAGAGTATATCCTAGGTTCTAAGAGCTAAGAAAACTCTTATCCTTCGGTGTATTATATTGTAACCAGACTGTCTCAAATAAGAATCAGGCAATGTTGCTTCAGAGACATGAACTAACATGTTGTCTCTGATAGAAAATATTTTGGATAATATTAATTAAGGTATGATGTTCAGGATAACAGAGGAAGGGTGCTATAGAGCCTGGGAGAGAAGGATGTTTAGAAACAGATACTTTATACGTCACTGTCTTTTTTTATACATCTATTTTAGCTTGCTCATTGTAGCTCCATGCCAGAACTCAGTAGAATTTTGCAGGACATTTTGGCTTGACTTGGTCAATCTTCTTCACCCATATTGAAACAACCTCCCTGCTACCACAGAACAATGCAGTCCCAAGGTCATAGTGTGTTTTGAGGTCGCTTTATTCCTCTAATGAAAGTAATTAAAAACTTCTATTTTGCCATCCAATTTTAGCCATCTTCTTAGCTGCATGTTATCTAAAAATTAGCAGCACAACAAAGAGAAAAACATGAACTTTGGATACTGCCTGACCTTGCCAGATTATTCATACCACTTGGGTGGCAAAGAACAGTCATCCTCAGGTGTACTTACATGAATAAAATGGAAAGCAACATGGTGTTATACCTTCATAGATTCCTAATATGATGTCCCTATTTTGCGTTGTTTGTACACTACTTTTCTGTGGCTGCTGTAATTGATTGCCACAATCTTGGTGACTTGAAACAACAGAAATTTATTCTTTCACAGTTCTGGAGGCCAGGATCCAACCTCAAGGTTTTGGTCGGGCCACAATTACTCCTGAGACTATAGGGAGTATGGCCTTACTCCCATTTATCGCTTCTTCCGGTTTCTGGGGGCTACCAGCATTTCTTGACTTGTGACCACACCATTCCAATATTCAAGGCCACATTCTTCAAATTTCTCTCTGTTCCATTATCGTGCCACTTTCTCTTCTGTGTGTGTAGTCAAATTCCCTCTTACAAAAATACGTGGGATTGTATTTAGGCCCACCCCAGAATCCAGTTTACTCTCTCCATCTCAAGATAATTTAATCCTATCTGCAAAGATCTTTTTTCTTATCATATGAGATAACATTCACAGATTCCAGGGATTATGACTTGGAAATACTTGGGGAGGGGGGGCAATTTTCAGTCTACCCCAATTTGTTAGTTGGTTAACAAGCAAAATCAAAGAAATAAAACCTCAGCTGGGTCTAAATTATCCATCAAACTTCCTCAAGCAGCCTCGGGGTCTGACCCAGGTTGGAGACATACCAGGATCCTAATGGTGGATCTGTGAAGTACTATTGAAAAGACTTAGGGAAATGACTCAACTGCCCCATTTTGTAAGAGAAATATTACATTTATTTAACCTATGTAACGGTCTTTTTTTTAAAAATGAACCCAGTATAGTATAACCTTGATTCTAAGTTCTACATTCATTTTCCTTACCAATGTTTTTGAAATCAGAATGTGTCTTTTCATCAATGAATACCTTTTCTGTGGTAGTTTTAAAACTCTGTTGCCCATGAGAAAGCTGTAATTAAATTGATGATGCATCAGATTTGATAGACTCTCATTAAAAGAAAGTATGTTAATATCTATCTTCCAAAATAATTATGAAGACTTCGCAAATCAATGGCCACATAAATATATTATATCCAGTAGAAAGCATTTCTGTTACAAGAGAGGCACATTCTACTCTGTGTCAAGAATAAGTCTCAAATTGTCCTATAGTTTAATGAAATATCCCTCAAGGTAATTCAACTCCATTAACTTTGAATACAGTTACTCCAAGAAGCTTTCTGATAATCAAAAATGTTTTCTTGATACAGTATTAATCCTAGATCTACATTATGTGGTTATATCAACAATATTCAGATCTGCTTGAAATTATTTCCATAGTACACTAATGACCTGAGAAGAAATCTCATGACCTTGAATGTGGAATACTCGGAGCTGTGGAAACAGGAACGAATCTATTCATTCATTCATTTTTTTTTTTTTGCTTTCTTTCTAATTGGCAATGACTCTATATGCTAATAGCTATAGCCAAATAAATGATGCTTTAGGGGAAATTCAATCCACCAGTTATACTGAGTTAATGCTGCCTATTCAAGCTGCTATATGTCACAGAATTACGCATTTCCATAGCTGTTGAACTACTAAATTGGCGGTTCTCCATTGATAAGCATGGTGATAAGTTCCTGAAATCATTAAAATCTAGCACTTGTTAGAAATTAAATGCCAAATATGTAAAATCTATCCACATTTCCCAAGCCATACTCATGATGAGGGAACGATTATATTATTTCTGGTTAAATTAGCATCCTGTAGCTATAGAATTGAGGATTTAACCCTTGACCCCAGTGACATCTCCAGATATAGCTACCATTGTTGAGAATCAGCTTAAAAAGCCAGTTGACCCTTCTCTTTACATCTTTCCAACTATAATTTTATGCACTAATTGAATATTTATTGGGAAAAGACACAAACATTGGTTTGTTTACAAACCAACTTACAGAGCAGCAACTTCCATTCAAAGTTCTATAAGAACAAGGAACTTGCCTGTTCTGTTCACTATTATGTTCTGCAGAGCCTAGCACAGTTCTTATACAAATACTCAATAATTACTGGGTGAATCAACTAACCAATTAATCAAGCACTCATAGTAAAACACTAGGTCTTATAACTGAGAAAAAATGTAGATACACATACATTGTTTAGCCTGGGATAATTTTCATCTTATCCTTACAATTCAGTGTCGATCTGCATATAATTTATATGTTGAAAATTAAACAGCAATTTAGAAAACTGTGGATATTTTTAATATGTATGTTTAAACAATCTGAAGCCTACTATCTGTTGCAAATGTATTGGTATAAAATATATTTTTTTCTAAAAATCCTGAATAATTGATTGCTATAATCAGCATGGAGATGAATGCAAAAAAAATTATAAGTTGAAGTGTCTGCTAATGTAATAAAATTCATCCAAGACCCAAGTTTTTTTGGGTATGTATGTAAATTATTATTTGTGGTAGTATCTTAAAAATTAGAGCTGCAAAGATAATGATTTTACTTCCCTATAAAATTTATATTTGAATTAAAATAAAATGGTAAACAGAGTCATTGCAGCTAAATATATAACCTCACCTTTTTAATATATATATATATATATATATATATATATATATATACTTTTTAAAGATTTTATTTATTTATTTGACAGAGAGAGAGAGAGCACAAGCAGGAGGAGTGGCAGAAGGAGAGGGAGGAGTGGCAGAAGGAGAGGGAGAAGCAGGCTCCTCGCTGAGCAGGGAGCCCGATGTGGGGCTCAATCCCAGGGCCTTGGGATCATGACCTGGCCAAAGGCAGACACACTTAACCAACTGAGCCACCCAGGTGCCCCTAAAATACATTTTTTAAATATTTTATTTATTCATTTTAGAGAGAGAGTGAGTGAGCAGGGGAGGAGAAGAAGGAGAAGGAAAGGAAGATAATCTCCAACAGACTAAATGAGCATAGATCTGAGCCCAATGCAGGGCTTGATCCCAGGGCCCTGAAATCATGACCTAAGCTGAAACCAAGGGTTGGTCACTCAACTGACTGAGCCACCAAGGCGCTCCTATAATCTTACCTTTTTTACATGTTGTCTATTCCTCCATCCACCATGGAGCCTGCACTGCATTAAAAAGTTCAGGGTAAAAGTCTGTCTTGTATGGGAAGCTGGGAATTAGAATTTTTCCAGTGAAAGAAACTAAAACTAAAAAAAATAAAAACGAAGTGCAGAAAAAAATTTAAAAATAATTGAGTCTTTAGAGACATACAGAATCAAACCAGGAAAGAAAAACTCGATCACTGTTTCCATTAATAGTGTTTTCCATAAATAATGATGAACAGGTTATCTCAGGGATGATTTTGCTGATCTGAATTGTTAAACAGGTAACACCTTCCTCCCTGTTTCATGTGTGCTGACACCACCACATCTTTCTTCCCCACCAAACCAATTCTATGAAGTTGGATTATCAAGATTAAAGAGGACTGTTGACACACAAAATCACAAGTACTTATTCTCTTACTGTGCCAAATCATAGTAGGTTCAGTGGAGAAATGGTGTTTGTAACTGAGGAGGGTTTTACAGTTTGGCACCAATAGAACATTCTCATTAGCTGCAAGGGGTCAGTGTGTGTTGACTATATTCAAAAGACAAGAGGATGTCAGCAACAGAGAAGAAAATATAAGGCCACAAGGAAGAATAAGGCAATGGAGTTCAAGTTACAAGTCAAGAATAACTAAGAGGTGCTGAGTATTTACTTTCAACTCATAGTGCCACTTGGTGTGGGGACAGGTGGACTGACATATGGGCAGGAGGCTGAGCAGAACCTCTGTCAAACACTTCAGGTTAATCTGATCTATCAAAATAGCCTCCAAATGGAATCACAAAATGTTAGAGCAGAAAAACTAACACAGTTCCATCACCCTTGTTGCTCCCCCGTTTGCTCTCTCTCTCTTGCTCATTCTCTCTCTCAAATAATTAAAATCTTAAGAAAAAAAAGTAGATCAATGGAATATATCACCATATCAAGAGGGCGACCTGATGCCTGCTATGATAAGTCAGCTAAAATGACAGGTAAAACATGGATTAGACGAAGATTTTCTTATAGAGAAAAGTTTTTAATGGTAATTTTCTTCTCGTAGCTATAACTTTATTATCAAATTTATCTCATCAAAGCAGATTGATTTAGGTTACTCAGTAAGTCCTTTGCCTATTTAATCTAATCCTAAAACAACTTTTCCTCCTGTTTCATTTTGCCAAAATTGTAATATGCTTTCGTCTGCAAAGAGAATACCTATCTCCAATGAAAAGCACACTTTCATTTTTTAACCTTTAATAGACTCTTCTAATTCAATCATAGTCCTAATTAAAAATGTTAACCAAACATTTCTAACTGTACTAACCATAGTAATCAGATTTACTTTAAAATACAAGAAAATTATTTCTATCTCTTTTTCTTTAAAGTATTCACTCTGAGAACTGGATAGACTCTTCCCTCTTAAGTATTTAATACTTAATTCTACATTATTAGTATTTAACATATATTATATAATGTTTTTCCATGTTTAAGAATTTTATGTTTAAGAATTTATTCCTTAATACACTATTACACATAACTGAGTAATTTCTGAGGATTATGAAAAAATTTAAGATAGAGGTCATCAGAAAAGAACTTTAACTCACTTCTGCCACCATATTTACCAACCCACCAAAAGTTGTACCCACCAGGTGCCCTCACTCCTATGACAGTGGACTAACATATCTCTTGTTATACTGTAGATTAACCCTTCCACTTGGATGCTGGATCCCACCCACCTACCTAATGAAATACATCATTCCTGGAATCTTCCTCTTCTTTCCTGAGGCATCAAGTTCTTTGTCTCCTCTGGGATCATTCCCTTCCTCATGCTGTTATAACTTTCATGTTCACAAAACTTTTCCTCTGCCACGTGAAACCATGCTACCAAACCCAATGGTCAAATCTCAGGCCTTACCTTCCTAGACCTGTTAACAGCAGTTTTTTTGCTTGTCACTCCTTTCTTCTTGAATTACTTTTTCATTTAATTTCCTTGAAACTCGTCTCTTGGTTCTCCTCCTGTCTCCCTGGCCACTCCCTTCCAGTGTCCTTTGTTACTTCTTTATAACATTAGCAATCTCTATGACTTTCCATGGGCAGGGGCTCAACCCTTGGATTTCTCTCCTTAAATGCTCAATTGTTAAGAAATCTGTCTTTTAATGTGAATACCATCAACATACTTTACAAGCCCAGATTTATATTATCTAGAGAAGACAGCTACCCTGAATTCTAGTTTCAAATGTCCAACTGCCTATTGAGCAAAGGTACTTGAATGGCTAACATGGATGTTTCAAATGTAGCATGTCTCCAACAAGACTTAATTACACCCCTTTCAACATACTTCTCCATCACTTTTCTCCTCAGTATATGGCATCTCTTTTCTTCCAGTAGCTTGGGTCAAAAGCCTGAAAGTCTCCCCTTGGCTTATCTTTTTCTCTCATACTGCTCTAATCTCTTAGGAAATCTTATCAGCTCTAATTTCAAAATGCATCAGAATCAGACTACTTCTAAGTTCACTATTATCCACCCATTTCAGGATACTCATCTTTCACCTTAACTACTTTTGTAATCTCCTAGCCAGACTGCCTGTTTCGACCTCTGCCCCATTATACTATAGCTTGCCCAGAAGCCTTAGTGGTCCTTCTAAAACAGGATGTCAGGTCACATCACTCTTCTGGTTAAAACTCTCCAGGGTCTTGCATCTGTCTCAGAGCAAAACCATACCCTCACCATGGAGTATAAGGACCTACATGACCCACCCTTGCCCAGCTCCACTCTCTCTTTCTCTTGGCATTCATTTCCAACTAATCAATCCTCGCGCACATTTCTGCGTTCTCAAACTCATAAGACTTACTTCTCTCAAGGCATACATTTGTATTTGCTGTTTCCTCATCCTAGAATAAGTCAATTAGATTTCAGTTCAAATGTCACTTCATCAGAGGGGCTTCTCTTGGGTACTATATATCAAATAGCAGTGCCCCTCATCACTACATATCCTCAGTGCCTTGCTTTATTATTTCATACTCAAGATTACCACCTGAATGTTTACTGAGACTCTTCCCACTATAATGTAAGGTCTTGAAGGTAAGGACTTTAATATACCTAGAACAATGGTAAGCACTCAATACACTTTTGTTTGATGAATGAATTGCAGATCTTGAAATTTGGGGGATAAAATAATTTTCTAGGTAGAATATTTATCTTGTCCTTTAATTTATATTCTTTTTAGAAATCCTAGGTGAGGAAAGTGAAGATCAGAGGAGAAGGCTGTCCATTTTTTCAGGTAACCATAACACATAAATCAAACCACGTTTGAAGAGTACAATATTTCAGACTACACAATATATTTTTTTTCATGTTTTTTCTTTGATGTTAAAAAGAGTCATAGAATTTTTGAAAGGCCAAAACGATTCTTATATTCTTATATATTATAAGTAAAAGACCAGTCATAGGAGTAATACAAAACAGGTAAAAGACTTTTAAAGCTCCACAGAGGCCTTTCAAACTCAATTGGCTACGTGGATAAGAGAGCTAACATAAAAAAGTGAAATAGGCCAATTAAAAACCATAAGATAAAGTAGGAATAGGTCAAACTGGAGGTTGTATGCTCAGTCTAAAGGTATTAGTATGCAACAACAACAAACCTCTAAGTAAAAATGAAATGTATATTTGTAGATATTCCCAAAGATGGTCAGTTTGTGAAAGATTTCAGAGGAAGAATATCCAAAGATAGTCTGTGAAAGATATAAGAAATATGTCAGAGGAAATAGCAAGTATCACAGAGCTACAAGGTTTCCTTTTGGAAATCAAGAGTGGATCTTCCTAAAAGGTGAATGTAGAGTGCCAGGTCCAGAAATTCAAATGTAGAAGAGAGTAGAATTCTATTCTGTGGTTAAATGGAAAGGAGAGCTTCTACCCATCCCATTTAGGAAAATCAGGGGAAATATAATTGTAATTCTTTCCACAGTGTTTTTGTGGAATATTATTACAACTAATTGCTGGTCATTACTTCTCAGTATAGAGAGTTAAGGATTCACAGAGCTCCTACTTATATTCATTTTGGGCTTCATGTATCAGTTGACATATAGACAGTCTAATCATAAGTGTACCCATTTGTGAAGTGAATTTTTCAGTGTTGTTCTTACTACCCAATAAGCTCATCTTTTATGCTCAAGTTCACTCTAATGTGCCAGCAGAACATATCCAGGTGCTACAAATAACTAGAAATTCTTAGACCTGATTTGCAAAGTGAAGCTGAGCCCTTGATGAAACTGTCTCAGAGAGCTAATATAAAGCTAAATCTTCCCATGAGAAATGAGATATAAATTAGAAACTACTGTAATCCAAAATTCATTTCAATCGATGCTAGTGCTAAGAATTTTTTTGTTTTGTTTTCTTTTAAAAAATCAGCATAACAAATCCATCTTCAATGGCAGCCTCCTCTGTTGTTGTTATATACCAAATAAATGTTCTTGTGCCAGAGAATACTGTAGCAGAAAGGGCCTGAATAATTTTCTGGAGAGTTTGCTACAACCTCTTGTCCTCCACAAGCTTTGAAATGATGAAACATTTCTCAATTTGCATATCTAAAACAATGGAGTATACAAATTAAACACATGAGCATGTTATTAGCAAGCTCCCTTGCACACGTGCACGCACACACACGAATATGAACACACATTCATTCACACAATGAACAAACTTTTAAGAGAAGTTTAAAATTAAGATTAGCTCAAATTAATTGGTTCCCAGTCAAAACAGTCAACATCAGAGTATAATGATCCTAATTTCTCTTCCAACTCTAAGATTTTACATCAAGTAGGAAATACAGGGGATTCTCTTCCATCTGATGGCTACGTAGTTTTGTGCATCTACCTGGTACATTCGGCAATTATCTCCTCTTTTTCTCACTCTTCTATGCTCCTACTTCCAAAGATGAAAGCCCTCTTTCAAAAAGGAGATTAATATATTTTGCTTTTTTATTTTCAAAAAGGCACAAGAAGAAAATGATTATTATGGTCAAGGACCAGGAAACAAAGTATGGAGCTATTCTATACCAAAGAGGAAGAGCTATAAATGGGGTAGGTGGGTGAGGGAGAGACACAACGATGCTCAGCATTATGAGTACAGAACAGTCGTATTCATAATGCTCCAGAAGACCAGGCGCACTCCTCAGTTTAGCAGCACTTTCAAGGCCGTCAGAGGGGGACACTGTTTCATACTGGTATTATAAGAAGCCTCACATAATCTCTTAGGAGTCACATCCCAGATGCCTTAGCTGCTGCTGGTGATTGGTTTGGAGTCCTGGGTTGACCTCACTCTTATAAACTCAGATAAGCTTGCCATGAGAACAGTTGGCTGTTGCTGAATTGTTTCAAGTTTGTTTTTAGCTTTATTCGCTGGTTGGATTTATAAAATAATCTTCACATTTTTCTTTCTCTTTGAGGACCTATTTTATCTTCCTGACAGCATAAGTTCTGTATTTATAGGTAAACTTATTGTACACTCTCTTCCTTTCCCTCTTGCTCTTTCTCTGTGGTCTTGGGGAAATATAACAATTGTGCTGGACTAGAGACTGTCATCTTGGAAACCAAGAGATTTACTTCTCCCCTAGAGGGTGTAGGTAGCTTTTCTCCCACAGAGTTGAGTTCCTTGGTAAGGAAGTCTGCCTTTTTCATCATTGGAACCCCTGCATCCTCACCGTGCAAGCCTCAAAAATAATTATTTAGTTCCAAAGCATTAAGCTCTAAAGTATTGTCTACACAATCTGAGTACTGTCTGGTTGACTATAGGTGGCTTTAAAATATGAAAACTGGTTCTGGTTCTGAGATTGTGGTAAAATGATTTGTTAACAATTCTATTTACTCATTTTTTATTTCCACTATTATCTATTTAATGCCTATTGTGTCAGGAGCTGTTCCCTACAGCAGTGAATCTACCCTCAGGGAGCTGACATTCTGGAGGAAGATGACACACAGTAAATAAGTCAGCAAACAAATATATAATACACAATGTGGCACCGAGTTCAATGGTAAAGCTAAAACTGGTGTGCTAGCAGATACTATTTTATAGAAGATGTTAGGGAAGACCACCTGAAGGAAGAGAGCATGAACTATTTATCTGTGGAAGAGCATTTCAGACAGAGGGTATGAGAAGCATAAAGATTTTGCAGCAGGAGCATGTCTGACACACTCGACAACAAACAGCACAGAAGCCAATATGGCTGCAGAGTGGTGAGGTAGTGAGTGCATGAGCGTGGCAGAGAGTTCAGAGAAGGGCTATGTTCAAGTAGGGAGAGCAGATCATGCAGGACCTTTCAGACTTGTTTAGGCCGTACAATGAAATTTTGGGAAAGTTTTAAGCAGAAGAGTAAGACCCAGCTAATATTTTTGAAGGCTGATTCTGGGTGCTGGGTAGAGAGGCACAAAGGATCTTGAACAGAAGAGGCTAATTAAAGCTAGTGAACCAGGATGGTAGTGGCAGAAGTCACGCAAAGTGACTGTGGATACAGTAGTTACGTTCTATAAAGCTGCTAGGAACACTGAATAAGCAAATTCTGAACAACCATTCCTGGCATATATATGCTCAGGCTACTGTGAGCTTCTGGTCACAATATTCTCATTACCCAATCAATACATCATCTTGTATTATATGTGTTTCTTTTTGAAGACACCTTATATGATGTGTCTTTTGTCGAATCACTAACACTGAATTCAGTCAACAGCACTATCACTCATGCTTATCTAGCACATGGATTTTCTCTAGAAGGCATATCACAGCCCTCCTACACGTAGGAACACTGGACAGCACTTCAACACCATGGGTGGGGCCATTCTGAACAGTGAAATCAACAACCAAACCAAAAATTACACTGGTTCACAGCATGAGAGCTGACACGACAGTGCAGAGTGTCACCTTGTTGGACCGCAGCTGGGAATATGATATAGGGTGACTCACATTTTTGGCTACACTGTGCATGTCCACAAATGCACACAAAAGCACTTTGGGTATTGATTTGGAGATAACAAATGTTAGCGCGTAGGTGAATCCACAAAGAGTCGTCTTGCATAGCGAGGATCAACTCTACCTTGTGTGTAGGGCTGGCCAGATTTGCTGATTACTTGAAATTCTTTGTTTTCTTTTAAATTCTATCTCCTACTTTTTCATTCCTTGTTCAATAGTTTATTCCTCTAACTCAAATTTTAATCTGAAAAACTGGATTCATAAAAACTTTCACGAATTTTATAGTACAGTGAAATACTCATTAGTTCAGCTGTCTGTATAGAGGAAGCATCTCCAATCCGGCAACTTTTTTGCTAAATCTGGAAATAGGATGCAGAGAAGGTTGTCAGCAGCTAAAGAATTTACAATAGTGAACTAAACTGGACTATGTTTCTCAAAGAGTCTCAAGAATCTAAACTTCTTTTTCTTTTGAAAGCCAAGGGAAAAAGGATTTTTGTTTTTAAAATTTGCTTAATACTTTAGCAATCTTTGAAATTTCCAGTCTATAATGTAGTCAGTTACCTTTGCAAACACTTATTTGAAGTCACATGAAAAGATGACATTATTTTTGGTTTCAGAAAATACTTTGTTGCATTAAATACTGGAGTCCTATCAGGTACCCTCTCATCCCTACCCCTTTCCCATGCATTTTCCTTTTATCATTTTGACATGCTATATATTTACTTGTATACTTATTATTCCTATTAAAAAGCAATTTCCATGAAAAAAGTCTATTTTATTTACTCCAGTGCCTAGAACAGTGTCAGGCTTATGACAGGTGATCACTAAATATTTCTTGAATAAGTGGATGAATGAATGAGTACCCAAATTAAAGAATGACAGTGGTAAGTCCCATTTATAAACCATCTCTTTGTGGCACATACTACCAAGTGTTAACTGTGCTTTTAGTAAAAAAGCCTCATGAAATGTTTAAAGACACATTTTTTTGTCACCATTTAGCTCAATACCATTCCCTTATTGGAAATGTCTGGATCTAAATTATTGAAAGACTGATTATCAATTGCTTGATTATCTTGCTTTCATTAGCATACATATTTGGTTTATTGAATGTCAGACTTTTTATTGCATGGTTTATCATATTTAAGGAAACTTTGGTCTCTGTTTACAATAGAAATTCTACAAATCTTTTGAATAGCTTTACCTCATTTCTTTGATGGAGGAGATAAAGGCCAAACTTCATGTGAAGGTGACAAATGAGGGAATTCATCTCTGTAAATTTGTTTTAGAGCTAAAAAGCCAAGAACACCATAGAAGATATCTGTATAATAAACACTTCCTAGAGGCTTCGAGTCCTTAGCCATACATTTAGTGATTCTACCTGCTCCTCCTTCTGCACCTTGGGTGAAAATAATATTTATGTGGTTTTGAAAACCTTTCTAAACCTTTCTCTCTTATTTCTCAAAATGTAGTTTATGGACACTATATTCAAACTATTTGGAGGAGCTTGTTGAAAAATCAGCTTCCTATTCCATTTGCAAAACTTGGATAATTAAAATATTCACCTCTCTAATGTTAGGACTACATGAGATAACAGAATGCAGGTGCAATATTTGAAACAGATATCCAAAAACCGGAAATCAAAGAGTCTATTTTATACTTATTTTCAACCATGCCTTAAACACAGTCTTGCACATTATGGGTGCTTGACAAATAGTTTGTTATTAATTACAAGAGGATGATGCTTGTTGGAATTCAGATTAAGATGAGTGAATATAGGCATCGATATGAACTAGAAGCAGGCATATTTTTCTTACATTATACTCAAGTTCTATAGGAAGCCATTAATGTTTTTTTCCAACAAATATTTATTGAAGAAAATCCTGGGGATCAATCACAGCTCAAGGGATACTTCAGCGAACAAAATAAGCCAAAATTCCTAGGGTAGCATGTATTCTAGTAAGGATACCGTTAGTACATTATAGAAGGTCATACACACATGCACACATGTGCACACACACATCTTTAGTCAGTCACACTTAGAATTAGAGCCTGACATATGGAAGAGGAGACAGTTAAATAGAATGAAAAGGGAAAGAAAAGCATAACAGAGATTTTATACTCAGGATTTTATACTCAGGATTCTCCCACTTTTTCCTAGATTATGACCTACTTATCCCATTATTTCAGCCCAAATAGTATCGCAAAGATCTCCATGCTTCTTGTTCCTAAGTTCTTTAAGGATAGAAAAAACAAAAAGATTAATTTTTCCCACTAAATTTCTATGATTATTTGGAAAGACTCTCAATGGTTCATAAACCAATGCTGGACACAAGGTACAATACTAGGCTCTCTGTGGACATAGTATCATCTCTCAAGTAGCCATTTTCTCTTTTCTACAGAAAGAGCATTCCCTCCCCACCCAAATAGATAGCTCTTATATATATTTATGATTTTTTTCTGCTAAAGTAAGGCAAGATTTAGGATACTTGCCAGAACGGATTTAATTCTATAGCAAAAGTTGCCTGTCTGGTCTAGGCTGTTTGGGTTATGTCCGCCTGTAAACAACAAATGGTACATAACTGAGTAAATTCAGGTAAAATGCTCATAGTTCACCCTGTCACCTTTCAATTTCACTCACCTCTCGATACCTGTTTAAACTTTCCATATTTCATTCCACCTTCTCTGATCAATTCAGCCTCCACTGAACTGTCCAGTTTCTGAAATTCTTTGTACTATTTACGTGAGCATTTACTTATCTCTTGATTTGCCATTTAAAAGTTTTCTGTTTATGTGGCATATCTTTGCAATAGGATTGTAAAATCCTTTAAGTCAGTAAGGTTTTTTGTTTTTTGGGGTTTTTTTTCCTCTTCATTTCCAAACATAAGCATTTACCAAAGGTCTGGGTGAATTTGACTAAAGCCCGCTCATCAAAATATAGTTCGCCAAAGATAATTAGAACATAATGAAATCTTGTCCTTAGGGAACATGCAGAACAAAAAAAAACATTTACATGAATAACTACTATGGTACAAAATACACCAAGTGCCACCATATACACAAAGTACAATTTTAATTTTTTAATTTTTTATTTAAATTCTATTACCCAACATATAGTACATCATTTGCTTTTGATATGGTGTTCATTGATTCATTAGTTGTGTATAACACCAAGTGCTCATCACGCCATATGCCCTTCTTAATGTCCATCATCCAGTTTGTTTCCCAGAGTCAAGAATCTCATTGTTTGTCTCCCTCTCTGATATCTTCCCCTTCAGTTTTCCTTCCCTTCCCCTATGATCCTCTGTGCTATTTCTTATACTCCACATGAGTGAAACCATATAAGTGTCTTTCTCTGATTGACCTATTTCACTTAGAATACCCTCGTTATATCCACATTGATGTAAATGGTATCCAACCTCTCTGATGGCTGAGTAATATTCCATTGTATATATGAACCACATCTTCTTTATCCATTCATCTGTTGAAGGGCATCTTGGCTCCTTCCACAGTTTGGCTATTGTGGACATTGCTGCTATGAACATTGTGGTGCAGGTACCCCTTCTTTTCACTACATCTGTATCTTTCGGGTAAATACCCACTAGTGTAATTGCTGGGTCATAAGGTAGCTCTACTTTTAACATCTTGAGGAACTCCATACTGTTTTCCAGAGTGGCTGTACCAGCTTGCATTCCCACCAACAGTGTAAGAGGGTTCCCCTTCCTCTACATCCTTGCCAACACTTGTTGTTTCCGGTCTTAATTTTAGTCATTCTAACTGGTATAAGATGGTAGCTCATTGTAGTTTTGATTTGTATTTCCCTGGTAACAAGTGATGTGGAGCATTTTTTCACATATCTGTTGGCTATTTGTAGGTCTTCTTTGGAGAAGTGTCTGTTCATGTCTTCTGCCCATTTCTCAACTGGATTATTTGTTTTTTGGGTGTTAAGTTTGATAAATTCTTTATAGATCTTGGATACCAGCCCTTTATCTGATATGTCATTTGCAAATATCTTCTCCCATCTCATAGGTTGCCTTTTAGTTTGGTTGACTATTTCCTTTGCTGTGCAGAAGCTTTTTATCTTGATGAAGTCCCAATAGCTCTTTTTTGCTTTTGTTTCCTTTGCCTTTAGAGACGTGTTTTGCAAGAGATTGCTGTGGCCGAGTTCAAAGAGGTTTCTGCCTATGTTCCCTTCTAGGATTTTGATGGATTCCTGAGACAAAGTACAGTTGATTTCAGTAAAGGGAAATGTTGCTTTCAGTCTGGTAAGAGGAGTGAGGTGGATGATAGGAAGAGATTTTCAAATAGAAACAACAGCGTAATCGATGACTCAGCAATAAGAAAGTGAAAAACAAATAACAAGTATTTTCAGTGGTATGTTGAAGACCAGTGGGAAATAAAATTAGAAAGGAAGTTTGAAAATAGACTATGGAAGTCTTGAATACCAGACTGAGGATTCTTGCTTTCCTAGGCTGGGTGAACCACTAGGGTGTTTGAGCAGGGATGCGATATCATCACAGGTGTGCTTTGACTAAATCAATCTGCCATCAAAGAATAATAGAGACACCAAAATGTCATATGGTGATTAATTGTTCCTTAAGGGGAATGATTAAGCTCTTGGTTTCCTTAAGTTTGGGTACAGATACTGCTTTTACGATTACCACCCAGAGCAAGTCATATTACCTTTCTTGCCTTCCTTTTGTAAAACGGGTAATGAGATAGATCATTTTGTATTGCAGCAGACTCCCAGTGAGAGGCCAAGCTCTGGGCCCATTTTCATCAGTAATTAGCTATGCGATTTGGGGCAGGATCATAAAATCTCCAACTGTTGTATTTTCAATGTGGTAAAATTAGACTCTTTCTAAAAGCTTATTGAGCTCAAAAATTCAAATCATGATTCAATTAAATCAAAATATGATCAAACCATGATTACAGGAATGCTTAGAACAATTAGGCACAGTATAGAGTAATTTTATATTTAAATCTGTGATTAAATGAAAACTTATAAAAATTTGTATTGATACCATGCTCAATTTGATTAAAAAATATTTAATGAATCCTCTTGTTATGTGCTAATTCTAGTCGAGTGGAGTAACCACTTTACCTAAAACCAGTTTATTCCAAACCAACTGATTTGTTTTACCTAATGACAAACTCATATAAAATTCACTCTTTTGAATTTGTCCAGCTATCCCCAAAATATGAAAAAGATATGTATGTTGAAAATCAATGAAAATTTCTGAACGGTTTGATAAAAAAAATATCTAAAAGATCTACATACATGGAGAATACAACGTATTCATGGATTAATAGATTCATTATGTAGACGTCAGATCTCCCCAGTTCGATCTATAGATTTAACAAAATCCCAGTCAATACAACTAATATTTGTATCATAGTGGTCAAGAACATGAGCAGCAGAATCTGAAAACATAAGTTCAAAGTTCACTTCAACCACTTACTATTTTAGGTAAGTCACTTAGCTCTATGTCCTTTTCTGTGAAAGTAGGAATATAATAATGCCTACCTCAGCATATACTATGGACCACACGCTATGTTCAACATTTTACATGTGGTATCCCACTTAACGTTCCACACAGTTCTATGAATTAGGTACTAGGATTATCATCATTTATAACTGAATAGAATAAAGCATAGAGCTGTCAAGACTTACCCATAACCAAGACTTAACCAGTGGTGGAGCACATGTGACCCCTGGCTGTCTGATTCCAGAGCCTGTTCTTTTAACCACTGCAGCTACAATACGACGGCTAACATTTATTGCTTCCTATCAGCCAGGCACTGCTCTAAGCATCTCACATATATTAACTCATTTCTTTCTCACAACAATCCTTTGACTTATATACTATGATTATTTCCATTAGGAAGCTAACGCAGAGAGCATTTAGTGACTTATCTGATGTCAAGAAGCTGTCTGAGCCAGTGTTTTGGGCTGGTGCTGGGCAGCAAAGAGGTCATGTTTTAACATCGTACCACATGTGCCTTTCTAGGTACAGTACACACCCTGCCTCTTTCTATAGAGAGAGTCTTATAGATTTTCTAGAAAATTTCCTATATTCTGTATTTTATTATCTCACATTAGAGTAAGAGAAAACAAAAAGCAGGTGCCAGCCCATGTATGGACACTTTCCTAGAGAATGTTATGATGATCTCCACTTGGGGATTAAAAAAAAAAAATCACTTTAACTCTGTATTAAGTCTATTTTTTATTTTTATATACCACAAATGGGTGATAATTTTGACCAGTCAACAAACCTGACCCCAGAACATCTTTGTCTCTCATATGAACCAAAGTCTTCCCCATGTAAGATAAAACACATTAGCCAATAATTAGACTTTAGAGCTCCACTCCTCTCATTACGAAGCAAAATAATTATAACAATAATAATATGGCCAACCTAAGATCTGAAAGTCTTAGGAGATACAAGTGGGTGAGAAGTGGGTTTCTTCTGAAAGAAAAACAGGCATTAGCTAAATGCATGAGCAGGACTGCTGTGGGGCACGTCTTACTCACCCAGCTGGTGCTTTGAGAACCACTGATTTCTCCCATGAAAGCTCCTGTGCAGCTGTGCCATAGACCAAAAGGGGTCACTAGCAGCACATACATTACCAGTCACATCTACTCTTCATGAAAAACACCTAGGTCAAACCACAAGAGTGTCCTGGCCAGGGTAGGAAAATAGAAACACGAATCCTAGGTACGTATCTTTTTTTAATTTGTCCTACAACATCCAATAAATGAGCCCATGTTCTTCCTTAAGTATCTGATGCAAAAATTGCTGCCTTTGGATCATATAAACAATTCAGACAGGGTTTAGTTAAAATAAATGCTCAAACTTGGCATTCAAATATCATTTTTAGTATAGTTCTGTCCACCAGTTACAGTGACAATTGTAACTCATATCGAGGCTGACAAGTATCCTAATTGTGAAGTAATGGTGGAGAAAATGATAGGCACTCTCACGGCTATGTTTTTGAAGCTCTAAACTAAAAAGCATGCCTCCCCCTCCTAAGCAGGATTTTCACAACCTATCAGAAATTTATCTTTTAAGCCTGGACACGAAAGATGGAATTAACTACACTCAGTTCAGTGCACATCATTATTATCAACAATCCCTGCAAGGCCCCACTCTTGTTTGTGTTTTTCTCCTTCTTCCTCAGTCTCTGTTATGTGCTTCATGGATGTCTTCAAAGAATGCCTCACTGTAACATTTAATGTTATTTTATTTGCCTGTTTTGCTAACTTACATAATTAAGACTGTTTATAGATCTGTGGCTTATTTTCTCAAATGTGTAAAAAACAAAGTTTTAATTATTTTGCTAATAATTACTACATAATATTCTAGAACGTACATACCTCTGTACGTGTCATGTTTCCTCCTTGACTTATGCATTAATTTGTCCAGGACTGAAATGCTCAAAGGATACGTGCATACTTATGTACTAAGAAGCCCCAGAATGCTTTCCAGAAGGGCGGTGCCAATCTGCACTCCCACCAACAGCACAGCCCAGTTTCCTCTTTCTCCACTGCTGTGTTTATATCTGACATTATCCACTATATTCCTAGTTTTTACCAGCACTGGGCAGATAGAAAACTACTTCATCACCACTGTAGTTTGGAATTCAGTTAGCAAAGAATACATGCAACTTTTTTTTTTTTTTTGAGAGAGAGTGAGCGACCGAGAGAGAGCACAAGCAGGGAGGAGAGGGAGAAGCAGGGTCCCTGCTCAGCAGGGAAACTATGTGGGGCTGGATTCCAGGACCCTGAGATCATGACCCAAGTCGAAGGTAGCTGCTTAACAGACTGAGCCACCCAGGCGCCCCTACATGCAACTTTTGAAGAGAAAAATTTCAAGCTCTCACAAAGGATATTATAAATGATCTGAAGAAGTGGGGAGGTATACTAGGTCCAACGACAGTATGAATTCATATTGTAAATATACAAAATATTAATAGTTTTAATATTTTATACTATTTGATATTCATTAACTCATTAATCTGCCTATTCTGTGCATCCTCATCCAAAAATCATCTGGAGTTTTTTTTTGGGGGGGGGAGTAGGAAATACATATTCTAAAGTTAATATGGAATAGTTAAGGGTTTGAAATTTCGGTTTTGCACACACACAAAAAAAACAGCAAAGCAATGGGATGGGTCATACCATTGAGATCAAAATGGGATGACATCTTATGAACAGACAGCACAGAAATAGCCTTCTGTTTATACTGTATCTGGATATATGACTAAGGAAGCCCTGCCAACTGAAGGAGAACCAACCAACTGTTGATACGTGGTGCTGAGAAAACTCTTTAGTTTATACGGAGAAAAATAGAGCTGGGCCCCATTTGACATCATGTGCGAAAGTACACTGCAGAAGGACTGATGACCTGAATGAGAAAGGAGAACAAATCCAGTAGAGGAAAATATTCGACATCTGTGAAATTATCACCAGAGAGGACTTTTTAATAGAAATTGTATGTTTAAAAAAATTTGATGGATTTGCTTATATCAAAATCAGTGATTTCTATTAAAACTATACAATGTTAACATATAGAAGACAGAATAATCAAAGATTTACACATTTAAAACTGACATTTAATCTGTATTATAATTAGATTGTAGCATATGAAATTGTCAATTTTTGACCTACAAGGATAGCAATTACATATGGCTTGACCTAATCCAAGAAACTCTTTCCTAGCATAAGAAAAATAGGAAAAGAAAAAGAAACAAAGGATAGGAATAAGGCATCGAAGGAAAACCTCAAATGGCTATAAGCCAGTATTTAAAACAACCAAATTGATTAGTAAGAAAAAAAATAATAAAACATGGTAGTATGCAAATTTCATTGTATCACTTAATCATTTAATCATGTGTTACCTTAAAAATGACTTTAAGGAGATATCTCAGACAGATATAAATACCAAACAGGCACTCAGCTAGGTTCAAGTTAATGCTTTTAATCAAAGGCATATAACTGCCATATGCATGTTTCCAAGCCACAGCAGAGGAGACAGATTGCCAGTAGAGAGTAAGTAAAATGAAGAAGGTACTTAGGGATTAAGAGAAAGAAAGACAGACAGGAGCTTGACTCCTGCCAGGACTCCAGTCCTAGCTCTTCTCTTTGTAGGACTTTAATTAAGTTCATTCTGGTCTAGATCCCAAGGTCCTCCTCTATAAATTCGCAACAATCACAGCAGATGGCTCAGTGTTGTGAGGATTAAATGACAGAACACAAAAACAGGGGCTCACTAAATGCCTGGGATACAATGTACCCAACGTAGGGTTCATAAATGTTACCTGCAGCAGTACATCCCTTTCTTTAGGCATGCATATTTTGTTAACATTTCTAATACTTTTATTTCAAATTGCAACAAATTTTTAGATTGCAGTGTAAATTTGTGATGCCATGTTCTACAAGAAAATTCTAGTCCATACAGTTTCATAATATACCTAATATAAAATCTATACAAAATTTGTCTTAAACTAGATGTATATCTAAATTTACCACAAACTGATTCCAGGGTCCTGGGATCGAGTCCTCCATCAGGCTCCCTGCTCCAAGGGGAGCCTGCTTCTCCCTCTCCCTCTACCTGTCTCTCCCCCTGCTTGTGCTCTGGCTTTCTGTCAAATAAATAAATAAAATCTTTAAAAATTAATTAATTAATTTACCACAAGTATCATTATTGAAGCAAGACAGATTTCTAATTTTTTTATCTCAGGAGTTTCCTCGTATGTTTTTTGGAGGTTGGGAGGGGGAGGGGTATAGCAGAAGCAAAATATTAGCCAAAAGATGTAAATCTTTATTAATATTCATGGAACTCTCAGGCAGAAAGCAAGTTGCAAGCATTGGATATGAAGAAAGGAGATGAGTTGTCAGGATAAAGGAAGAAAGAAGAAAGTCAAGTCAACTGAAAATAGAATAGAATAGAAGCAGTGCATAAGGCACCGCTTTACTCCATAATCTTACTTAAATCAGCTTATTTGTTTCCAAAGTATTCTGCTATCCCAAGAATAGTAACAGGCAACCCTAATAATGATTCTAGGTTGGGCATATATACACTATTTCATATAGCCCACCCTATAAATATTTTTGCCCCAACTTGGAGATGACAGATTGAGGCACAGAGTATTAAATACCCAACAAGTGACAATTCATGATTTGAGCCAAAATCTGTGTGACCCCAAAGCCTATGCTGCACTTTCCCAACTTCCAAAGGGGGGGAAAAACCCACATAAGAGGTATTCAGGGGAGCAGCCGAAGGTCATTCCTGAGGGCTACGGAGATGCTGACTCAAAATGGCGCTGCTCTATTCATAAACCTATCTGAACAACTTCATAACGTTGCTCTCTCAAAAACATGGTGGGAGGGGTGCCTGGGTGGCTCAGTCGTTTACATGTCTGCCTTTGGCTCAGGTCATGATCTCAGGGTCCTGAGATCGAACCCCGCATCAGCAGGGAGCCTGCTTCTCCCTCTCCCACTCTCCCTGCTTGTGTTCGCTCTCAAATAAAATCTTAAAAAAAAAAAAGACATGGTGGGAAATACATCTCTCACCGGGGGAGACAGGAGCCTGGTGAGAAGAAAAGTAAAATCAGTGACCCACATCGTGCTATTCTTTCAACCCCCCAGTGCAGACAATTTCTTCTAGTGATTGTCTATTTAAAGAAAAATCTTTTTTTTTTTTTGCTAATAAAAATACTCTTGCAATCAAAGACCTAACAAATATATACAGAGACCTGAGGCTTGAAGTGAACCTTTTGAAATATAATTTGAGACATTAATTTTAATTAACTGAACAAATATTTTAATAGTATATGCTGGTTGATACCCAGTCAAGCACAATTTCCTACTGGGCCAGAAACTGCAATTACCTAATTTATTACTACTAGATAATAACATTCATTTTTGTTCATTTGTTCGGATAAATCAAATTGGATAGGAGGACTCATTAGCTACACTTTCAAAAGCCATGAATGTGTAGGCATGCTGTTATTTGCCCCTAGAGCTGGTCTCCCCTCAGCTTTGCTTATCTGTGTGATCTGTAAGGAAAGAGGGAAAGGTCTGTGGATGTGCCATCCTATCTTAGACCAACTTCTTTGTACCTTTAACACTCAGTGTGCATCCCTTCCAGCAAACATCTATTTATATATCTGTGTCACCCACCGTACATAATTTGACAATTCAGTACTGGGAATACAAAGGTGAGCAAGACAGATGTAGTCCCTGCCCCCCCTGTAGAATATATTCTAGTCGGTGACATATGTAAATAACAAATAACAAGACAATGAACAAATAAAATGATATAAAGTACTGTGTAGAAGAACATAAGGAAAACAAGAGGTGACCTCATTTAGATATATTCATAAAGACAGACCTTTCAGCAGAGTTAACATTTTCTCATGCTGAGAACTAAAGGCTAAGAGGAAAATAGTCATTTAAAGCATGCGAGAAAGAACATTCCAGGCCCAGGAAGCAGTGTGCACTACAGCCCTGCGATATGGGAGGTTTCACTGTGTTGGAGGAACTGAGAAGCATCCAGCTGGGTGAAAAAGCATGATGAAGAGGAGGAGAAGCAAAATGAATCCGCAGAGATGGGTACCACCAGACCATGGAGGACCTTGCAGGCCGTACTGGGAGATTCTATCCTAAACGCAATTAGAAGTACCTGACTTGGTTAGGATGGGACAGGAAGAGGATTCTGATTTGATGTTTGAGAGAGAGCACTTTAACTGGCCCATGGAATGTGGATTGTCAAGAAAAGACATCAGAGATTATTTTATCATCCAGGTGAGTGATGATGGTAGCCAAGACTCAGGTGGCTTCTCCTACAATTAGGAATTCAATAAACGATGGCAGGTGAGATGAATAAATCGCGGATCTAATCAACAAGCTGTCAGGACCAGGAAGTAATATTGAGGCTAAATGCTTCACTGGTTTAGCGGAAGCGCCAATATTCAGAGAACAATAGGAGACCCAGATGACTTAGGAAAATGATGTGGGGAAACAAGGCAGAAGAAAAGTTATTAAATTTCCTTACTACCTACAGCCCATTGACAAGTCCTTGAAATAGACAGTGACATTCCTCTAGGGATTCATCTGCCTCAGTGTTAATACTTTGCTAAGGGCAAAAGACAATCCTAGCCCAACACCGCCCCCCCCCCCCCCCGCCAAGGCCCTGTAAGCCTACTTTGACATATAACAATTCTTTGGGAAACTTCCTTTACCTCTAAACCCCCAAGATACATGTTGGCAAGCATCCCCCAAGCATATGGCCCACCGATATACATCTGAAGGGTCTCATGACTAAGGTTTTATTAGACAATAATAAATGACATTTTCCCAACAATAGCTAGCCCCCTCAAGGTCCTGGAAACCTTGCTTCCAACATTCCTTAGAGACTTACAAGTTGGGAGAAGGTTAGGGATAGTGTAAGTATATAATGGGCCACTCATGACCCCAGTGCAGCTCTTTCAGCCCACAGGTCCTGTCCCCGTGCTTCAATAAAATCACCTTTTTGCATCAAAGACATCTCAAGAATTCTTTCTTGGCCTTCAGCTTCAAACCCTAATGTCTTTCCTGTATCAGAAAACTTTTTAATTATTGAGTTTTCCTAAGTATAGACAGTTCCTTCATCTTACTGTGGACTCCTTCCTGCCAGAGTTAATTATTTGAATTTGCTATTTATAGTTACCACATCATTGGTGTGACATTTGAAATGCTATGACAAAGATTATTACTGTGGCTGAACCTATTCTGACTCTTCAAGACGAAAGCTAACTTTCAGAGAGCACCTACCAGGAACTCAGCAGGGTCTTTTTCCTCCATTTTCTCATTGAATTCCCACTGTGAAGTAGAGATAATTACCCCCATGTTAAAACAAGGAAACACACATTCAAAACCCTTTTGTGTAAGTCTCATAGAGTAAAAATTCTAAGTTTGCCTGACCAGAAAGACTACCGTATTTTCACTCCATGCTGACTTTTTTTTTTTTTTTTTAAGATTTTATTTATTTACTTGACAGAGCGAAAGAGCACAAGCAGGGGAACAGCAGAGGGAGAGGGAGATGCAGGACTCCCCGGGGCTCGATACCAGGACCCTGGGATCATGACCTGAGCTGACGGCAGACGCTTAACCATCTGAACCACCCACGTGCCCCCATGCTGACTCTTAACTGCAATTTGTTACAAATTGAGAGGATGTCTGAAGCTTCATTAAGCTTCTACATTTGTATAAATTAGATTAGAATCTATGCATAATTTGCCAATTTATATAAGTGAATATATAAATTCCTCAGTCTTCATTACCATCCAATCTAATTTAGCAAAGTTTATCTGTTGGGAATTGAGGACAAGTAAACATTGGCCATAAAAGTCACTCAGAACCAATGAACTAAGTTTAGTATTTCTGAAACCTAACAGAACAACAAGTTAGCGTACTGAACAAGCTTGATGAGTACGCTCCTTAACATCTTGAAATTTTAAGTGAATTCTTGTGTAAAACTAGAAATAAAGAAAATCATTCTTGATGCCTTTATCTTTTCCTGGCACTCACAATCTCTTTCTCTTTTCTACATTATTTACATTATATAGTGTGAGAACTGAGTTCAGTTGTAGATATCCAGCTGGTGTCCAAGAATGGCTCAATGGTGTTGGAAAAAAACACAATCATAATCCTGGTACCAGGATCCTACTTTTATTTGTGAAGGGGTCATGATTCACTAACAGGTAAGTGTTCCTCACACTGCTCCCCCCTCACTTTGGAACCAAAGAGGAAATCTTGGTTAAGGGAGCTCTTGGAACTTTTTACTGACTCAGGATCAAGACAATAGGTAAAAAGAGATCAAAATAGGAAGGTAGTTGGGAACTAGGGCCAAAGACTTCCAGAGTGGTCATGCAATCTACATGATAAAAAGCCATGTAACAGACAGCATGGCCAAAACTATGCAGGCCTTTATGGCCTTGGGGATTTGTCTCTGAGAGGGACTGCTACAGGTACAGAGTGAGGAAAAAAATGGAAAGTGTGCAAGAGGCTTTTTCATATTTCTGTGGGTGGCAATTTGCACCTGCCAGTTTTGTTTTTTTTTTAAATAAGACTCAAAATTTGGAATTCCTGTTTAATTACTATTTGGCAGGTGCACCTATAGGTTCAAATGGAGGTAGATGAGGTCCAAGATTACCTAGGTTGTATTTTAAAACTGGATGGAACTGGAGGGGATTATGCTAAGTGAAATAAGTCAAGCAGAGAAAGATAATTATCATATGGTTTCACTCATAATTGGAACATAAGGAATAGCGCAGAGGACCACAGGGGAAGGGAGGGAAAACTGGGAAGAAATCAGAGAGGAAGACAAACCATGAGAGACTCTGGACTCTGGGGAAAAAACTGAGGGTTACAGAAGGGAGGGGGGTGAAGGGTATTAAGGAGAGCACGTGCTGCGATGAGCCCTGGGTGTTATATGCAACTAGTGAATTGTTGAACACTACATCAAAACTAATGATGTACTATGTGTTGGCTAACTGAACATAAAAAAAAAATTGATACTCTCATAGTTGAGGGAACAGAGACAGAAGAAAAAATTCTATATCCTCCGAATCTTGAAAAAGAATTTGAAGTTCAGAAGCAGTTAATAGTGGATGATTTTCCACATATTTGTGTTTACTTTAGTACTTAGCACGTGCTGTATTAAATGATTTGCATACATATTGTCAATTAATAGCTAAATGCTTTTGCAAGCAAAGGAGACTGGCTTTAGAGCAGTTCCTTCGTGCAGGCCCACTGAGCTGGTATATGGAATAGGGAGGATACGAACACATGATTTCAAAGCCACTGCACTTTCTACTCCACCATACTGATCACTTATACACCTTTCAAAGTCCATGTCAGAAACAGTCTAACACACTACATACACAAAATGCCCAACTATACTTGTGTGTTTTATATTACTTAGCATGTACTGAACAGAGGAGTTGCTTGAAAATCTCTTCTGTATTCAAAACATGTTTGATAGTCTTCAAAGTGGAAAAAGACAAAGCTCTTTGGAGGATCTATGTTTAAAAACTTTCTGGGAGAATGCCAGTTGAACATATACTCTAGAGTCAAACACTAGATTTTAAAACGAAAAATTGAGTTAAATATTTTCAGCATTCTTTGCACAAGTAGTTTAGCTTTCCAACTTAAATAAGAAATATTCTCAGCTTACTGGAGGGAAATATAGTCAAGGGATACAGAGGTGAAAGAAGTGCTATCTAATGCAGTCCTCAGTCCAGCAGTATCAATATCGATACAGTTTTTGAACGTAGGTGAGGTCCAGGGCCGATGGCTAAGAAAGAATTCCTGAAATGTCCTTGGTGCAAAAGGTGATTTTATTAAAGCACAGGGACGAGACCCATGGGCAGAAAGACCTGCTGCACTGGGGTTGCGAGGGGTGACCTATTACATACTCGGGAGTTGGGGGAGGTAAGGAAAAACGGAGGTGTCCAAAAGGACTTTGATTTGCTAAAGAAGACTCTCAGGATACTGGAGGCCTTGCTTTTGTCAAGTTCGGGGTGTTTTTCCTTCTAGTAAGGCATTAGCGTTAAGGTAGTTGGGAGCTTCCTGGAGGAATTTTATACTCTGCCTCTCAAGTATTTGTCAATGGGCTGCAGGTTATAAGGACATTTACTTTTATCTACATTACCTTTTTTTTTTTTTAAAGATTTTATTTATTTATTCGACAGAGATAGAGACAGCCAGCGAGAGAGGGAACACAAGCAGGGGGAGTGGGAGAGGAAGAAGCAGGCTCATAGCAGAGGAGCCTGATGTGGGGCTCGATCCCATAACGCCAGGATCACGCCCTGAGCCGAAGGCAGACGCCTAACCGCTGTGCCACCCAGGCGCCCCTCTACATTACCTTCTATCTTTGTTTCCCACATCACTACGGATGGGAGTGTGATGCTAGGGCTCCAGGAAATTGAATCTGTGGGTCTCTGGAAGTTAGGCTATTGATAAGAATGCATTTTCCTTGTAAATCACTAAGACATTTGTAAACTGATGGAGATTCCTGTGTTGTAGGATTGTGATCTCCCTTAGTTAACCATTTGTTCTTCCCTTCCCTTAATTTTAGGGCAGCCAGGAGTGCCTGAGGAATGTCACATGTATCTCACCTGGGAGTTGCTGGGGGGGGGGGTGGTTACAGGGTGTCAGCTTGTGCATTGCCCTCAGCTTGCCTTCTGCTCCCTCAACAAATATCACGGGGAGATTTTTAGAAGTGCAAATTATGAGGTCTGGCCCCAAATCCAGTGAGTCAGAATCTTTGGGATGGAGACACAAGACAGATTGGAGCCACACTTGTGAGCATGGCATAAAACAGTCTGTTGAACCACTGCTGTACACCGGACATTAATGTAACATTGTATGTCAATTATACTTCAATTAAAAAAAAAAACATAGCTTTTAATAGACCCAATGTGAAACATGATATAGTCCTAAGTATGCCTCTAAAAAGTAAACAAACCAGTTGAGTAAGGAAAGGGTTAAGGTACAGGCAGGGAGAGATAAGAGGCCCTGACTCCCCTGACCAGGCTCACAGAAATCCCAAATGTGGAGAAATGGCTGAGGGGTAGAAAGCCAGAAATAAGGGAACAAACCAGATCACCTGGTCCTGGATATCAGGGAGTGTATTTTTTTTTTTTTTTTGGCAGCTACATTGTAATCACAGAAAATGACCAGACCTCAAAGAAGTAAGCCATTAAGGATGTTACCAATAGTCCTTGCTCAGACCAAGACAGCCCAAGAATCTCAAGGCCACAAGCTTCCTGGTCAGTTCTCCATAAAAAACGGTCACTAAAAGCCCTTAGTGGCAACCCATTTGGAACCCCTCTCTAGAGAGCTTTTTTCTTTCCTTTCTGCTCTCACCTTCACTTAATAAACTTCCACTTCACTTCACCCTTTTGTGTCCACGAGATTCATTCTTTGACTCCCTGAGACAAGCACGAAGCAATCCTGCAACACGGTGAGGTCTAAATCATGTCTGAATCTGTTATAATTGCATTCAGACTCCAAAGAAAACATATGCATCCCCCTCCCTAAAGCTAGATGGAATGGTGAGCAGACAAAAGTGGGGAAAAGTGGGGGAAGGAGGGAGAAGAGATGGAAAGGGAAGAGGGAGGACAAAAGAAAGAGGGAGGAAAGAAAGGCTATCAGTGTGTGGGAACTGAAGAAACACTGGAGAAGGGAATGGGAGAGAAGATATTGGAAGCTGAAGGTCTAGAAGGGAATGTGCAAAAGAGGGAGCTAGAGAATACATTACCAAGTGTTTCCTGAGTTCTTGGTGACTTTGTCCTGCCAATCAAATCATGTGCTCCACCACCAGCGGTGATACAAATGCAGGCAAGTCTTCTAGAATGAATCATGTGCTTTTTATTTTTCCTGACTACCCTGAATGACTTCATAATGGGATTTTAGGAAGAGGATGGTGATTAGGAAAATGTAGATAAGGAAATTTTGCATTTAATGAAATTGAATATGAACTCTCTAAGAATATGCGTTCAGTTAATTAAATCTGACTACTTTTACTTTGCTTTTTTGTCAGCTTCTTGTTGGTTTTGATCACTTTAATATTCACTGGTATTTTCATGAAAAAAAAAAAAACCCACCTAATTAAGAAGTTAAAATTTGAGGAAAGTCAAGTTGCTATCTGTTAGTGTAGTAACTAGGGATTTGCTGGAGGGGGGGGTGGCAGGGAGACAGAGAAGGGAAAGGTAAAACTTCAATCCAAAATGAAGGTTAAACACGGTTTTAAAATTATGATTACGAATTCAATCTGATAATTAGCCATATCCCATGTGTTATCAAAGGTATCTAGATATTGTTATTGAGTTGTATTATTTATTTTTGCTCCAAAGAAAGGAGTGGAGGCCAGTAATGTTTTTCTGCCACTGGACAACCTCTGAAGGACAAGCACCTCATTTTTTTTTTTGAAAAACAGAGTAAGCACTCAGAATAAGTACGTGTGTGGGGGGGAGAGGGTTCTGTGATACATTTGATGAATTACCAATGCAATTACCTTTATAAAATGTTGTCTTCTGAAAATAAAGGGAACCTCATTTAAAATGGAGACTCCCTGAAGGGGGCGCTCTCACCCACATACCACTAACAGTCTGCATAACCAGCAGGTAGAGGGAAGAAAACAATTGACAATAAAGGGCACCTTGGGGTGCCTGGGTGGCTCAGTCCTTAAGCGTCTGCCTTCGGCTCAGGGCATGATCCCAGCGTTCTGGGATCGAGCCCCACATCAGGCTCCTCCACTGGGAGCCTGCCTCTTGCTCTCCCACTCCCCCTGCTTGTGCTCCCTCTCTCACTGGCTGTCTCTGTCAAATAAATAAATCCTTAAAAAAAAAAAAAAAAAGGCACCTTTCACACAGGAATTTTATCTCCTGCCTTCAAGAAAATGAACAAATATCCTTCCCTGCCCAGCAACAATATATTAACTACCACTTGCAGCCAATGAGAAACCACTGCAACCTCAAACTCTAGTTCTTCTCCAAAAAACTTTTGTTCAAAACAACCATACCTAATTTCCTCCTAAAACCTAATTAAAGCTGACCTTCCATTTGTCCCTTTAGACTTGCCTATGGTTCATCATAGTTTGCTTTTCCCAAATTACAATCCCTCTGCTATTGCTAAACTTTTTTTTTTTACTTAAATAAAATTGCTCTTTGCTCTGTTTAAAATAGTCAGAATTTGTGTCAAAACAAAAACAAAAAGCCAGAGAGTTCACCATAAGTATTAATATTAAAATATTTCATCCACACTTACAGACCCAAAGCATAGTAAGTATTCCCCAAAGTTCATTTTAAGGGAGGAAGATACAGCTGGATCTTTACAAATGAACATCTCCAGCGCTGAGTATTGAGGTACGAAGAGGGGAGCTGTAAACCGTGCACAGATATCGGAAGATAAACGGAAGGGGGAGGGAGCCGCCGCGTTTGGGCTCCGGGAAGCGGCAGCCACCTGCACGGGGGAGCAGGCGGACTCACAGAGGGCACCCGCGAGAGAGCGGACTGAGACCGGTGAGCCGTGAACGCGCCACCAGGCATCTCCCGGAACACCGGAATCCCGATGTGCTCACGGGATCCAGACTGAGACCGGGAACTCCCGGAGTGCGCGCGGGGCGGCTGGCGGCTGGCGGGCCACCTGCACGGGGGAGCGGGCGGACTCGCGGTCAGCACCCGCGAAACAGCAGACTGAGACCCTGAACCGGGTGTGCGCGCCACCAGGCTTCTCACGAAACTCGGGAATCGAGGTGTGCTCACCGGGCATAGACTGAGACCGGGAGACCCGGGAGCGCGCGGGGCGGCCGGTGGCTGGCGGCATTAGAAACACAAAGGACAGAGACGCGCCGGCCCTGGAAGTGAGGGCAGGGACGCCGGGTGTGGGGCACACATCCCGGGACGCTGCAGGGTTGAGCAGCACCAACAGTAATAGAGTTAAAGTGGCCAGAACATCAGTGGAGAACGGGCCGCAATCCCTCTGTTCTGAGACAATGCAGCCTCTGCTGCTCTGACCCTCAGAAGAGGCATAGCCGGCCGCCAGGGAAAGCCGCCAGAGAACAAAAGCCTGGAAATACCGGCTCAGAGAGTGCCCATCCCCATCCTCCCTCGCAGGGGACACGGAGACTCTACCCAAACAGGGTTGCCTGAGTATCGGTGCGGCAGGCCCCTCCCCCAGAAGGCAGGCTGAAAAATCAAGAAGCCCACAACCTGGGCGCCTGGGTGGCGCAGTCATTGAGCGCCTGCCTTCGGCTTAGGGCGTGATCCCGGCGTTCCGGAAAGGAGTCCCTCATCGGGCTCCTCCGCTGGGAGCCTGCTTCTTCCTCTCCCACTCCCCTGCTTCTGTTCCGTTCTTGCTGACTGTCTGTCTCCCTCTCTCAGATAAGTAAATAAATAAAATCTTTAAAGAAGAAGCCCACATCTCTAAGATCCCTATAAAACAAGGGGCACGGCCTGGGACCCAGTCAATAATTTTGGGCTCTGGAAACCCCGCAACCTCTCCTCATTAGAATGACAAGAGGGAGAAGCCCCCCCCCCCAGCAAAGAAAAGACAGTGAGTCTGTGGCCTCTGCCACAGAAGTAACGGATATGGATGTAACCAAATTATCAGAAATGGAATTCAGAGTAACAATGGTCGAGATGATGAGTAGACTTGAAAAAAGTATTAAGGAAAATGTTACTGAGAATATAGAATCCCTAAGGGCGGAAATGAGAGCGAATTTGACAGAAATTAAAAATTCTATGAGCCAAATGCAGGCAAAACTAGAGGCTCTGACAGCCAGGGTCACCGAAGCAGAGGAAAGGGTTAGTGAATTGGAGGATGGGTTAATAGAGGAAAAAATGAAAATAGAAGATGGTCTTAAAAAAATCCACGCCCACGAATGTTGGCTATGGGAGATTACTGACTCAACGAAATGATCCAATGTTAGAATCATCGGCATCCCCGAGGGGGTGGAGAAAAACAGAGGTCTAGAAGAGATATTTGAACAAATTGTAGCTGAAAACTTCCCTAATCTAGCGAGGGAAACAAACATTCGTGTCCAAGAGGCAGAGAGGACCCCTCCCAAGCTCAACCACGACAAACCTACGCCACGTCACGTCATAGTGCATTTCGCAAATATTAGATCCAAGGATACAGTATTGAAAGCGGCCAGGGCAAAGAAATTTCTCACGTACCAAGGCAAAGGCATCAGAATTACGTCAGACCTGTCTACACAGACCTGGAATGAGAGAAAGGGTTGGGGGAGCATTTTTAAAGCTCTTTCAGAGAAAAACATGCAGCCAAGGATCCTTTATCCAGCAAGGCTGTCATTCAGAATTGATGGAGAAATAAAGACATTTCAGAATCAACAGTCACTAACCAATTTCGTAACCACGAAACCAGCCCTACAGGAGGTATTACGGGGGGTTCTATAAAAGTAAAAAGGCCCCAAGAGTGATACAGAACAGAAAGTCACAGCCAATACAAACAAAGACTTCACTGACAACATGGCATCATTAAAAGCATATCTCTCAGTACTCAGTCTTAATATTAATGGTTTAAATACTTCCTTAACGCCACAGAGTTGCAGATTGGATAAAAAGAAATGACCCATCCATTTGCTGTCTACAAGAGACTCATTTCGAACCCAAAGATGCATTCAGACTGAGAGTAAGGGGATGGAGTACCATCTTTCACGCAAATGGACCTCAAAAGAAAGCTGGGGTAGCAATTCTCATATCAGATAAACTGGATTTTAAACTACAGACTATAGTTAGAGATGCAGAAGGGCACTATATTATTCTTAAAGGAAGTATTCAACAAGTGGATATGACAATTATAAATATATATACCCCCAACAGGGGAGCAGCAAGATACACAAGCCAACTCTTAACCAGAAAAAAGAGACATATAAATAAAAATACATTAATAGTAGGGGACCTCAACACTCCACTATCAGAAATAGAACACCCTGGCAAAAACTAAGCAAAGAATCAAAGGCTTTGAATGCCATACTCGACGAGTTGGACCTCTTAGATATATATAGAACACTACACCCCAGAACCAAAGAATACTCATTCTATTCTAATGCCCATGGAACATTCTCAAGAATAGACCATGTTCTGGGACACAAAACAGGTCTCAGCTGATACCAAAAGACTGAAATTATCCCCTGCATATTCCCAGACCACAATGCTCTGAAATTGGAACTCAACCACAAGGAAAAATTTGGAAGAAACTCAAACACTTGGAGACTAAGAACCATCCTGCTCAGGAATGACTCGATAAACCAGGAAATCAAAAATCAAATTAAACAATTTATGGAGACCAATGAGAATGAAAATACAACAGTCCAAAACCTATGGGATACTGCAAAGGCAGTCCTAAGGGGGAAATACATAGCCATCCAAGCCTCACTCAAAAGAACAGAAAAATCTAAAATGCAGTTTTTATATTCTCACCTCAAGAAGCTGGAACAGCAACAGAGGGACAGGCCTAATCCACGCACGAGGAAGCAGTTGACCAAAATTAGAGCTGAAATCAATCAAGCAGAAACCAGAAGTACAGTAGAGCAGATCAACAGGACTAGAAGCTGGTTCTTGGAGAGAATCAATAAAATTGACAGACCACTGGCAAGACTTATCCAAAAGAAAAGAGAAAGGACCCAGATTATTAAAATTATGAATGAAAAAGGAGAGGTCAAGACGAACACCATTGAAATTGGAAGGATTATTAGAAATTTTTATCAACAGCTATATGCCAATAAACTAAGCAATCTGGAAGAGATGGAATCCTTCCTGGAAACCTATAAACTACCAAGATTGAAACAGGAAGAAACTGATTTCTTAAACAGGCCAATTAATTATGAAGAAATTGAGTCAGTGATAAACAACCTTCCAAATACCAAAACTCCAGGCCCGAACGGTTTTCCTGGGGAATTCTACCAAACATTCAAAGAAGAAATAATACCTATTCTCCTAAAGCTATTTCAAAAAATAGAAACAGAAGGAAAGCTACCAACCTCATTCTATGAGGCCAATATTACCTTGATGCCCAAACCAGGCAAAGACCCCCTCAAAAAGGAGAATTACAGACCGATTTCCCTAATGAATATGGACGCCAAAATCCTCAACAAGATACTTGCTAATAGAATCCAACAGTTCATTAAAAGGATTATCCACCACGATCAAGTGGGATTCATACCTGGGATGCAAGCGTGGTTCAATATTCGCAAATCAATCAGCGTGATACATCATATCAACAAGAAAAGACTCAGGAACCATATGATCCTCTCAATCGATGCCGAAAAAGCATTTGACAAAATACAGCATCCTTTCCTGATTAAAACCCTTCAGAGTGTAGGAATAGAAGGCACATTTCTCAATCTCATAAAAGCCATCTATGAAAAGCCTACCGCAAATATTATTCTCAATGGGGAAAAGCTGGAAGCCTTTCCCTTAAGATCAGGAACATGACAAGGATGCCCACTCTCGCCACTATTATTCAACATAGTACTAGAAGTCCTTGCAACAGCAATCAGACAACAAAAAGGGATCAAAGGTATTCAAATCGGCAAAGAAGAAGTCAAAATGTCTCTCTTCGCAGATGACATGATACTCTATATGGAAAACCCAAAAGAAGCCACTCCCAAACTATTAGAAGTTATAGAGCAATTCAGTAACGTGGCGGGATACAAAATCAATGCTCAGAAATCAGTTGCATTTCTGTACACGAATAACGAGAACGAAGAAAGAGAAATTAGGGAATCCATCCCATTTACAATAGCACCAAAAACCATACGTTACCTTGGAATTAACTTAACCAGAGACGTAAAGGACCTTTATTCTAGAAACTATAAATCACTCTTAAAAGACATTGAGGAAGACATAAAAAGATGGAAAGATATTCCATGCTCATGGATAGGAAGAATTAACATAGTTAAAATGTCCATGCTACCCAGAGCAATCTACACTTTCAATGCTATCCCGATCAAAATACCGATGACATTTTTCAAAGAACTGGAACAAATAGTCCTTAAATTTGTATGGAACCAGAAAAGACCCCGAATCTCCAAGGAACTGTTGAAAAGGAAAAACAAAGCTGGGGGCATCACAATGCCGGATTTCGAGCTGTACTACAAAGCTGTGATCACAAAGACAGCATGGTACTGGCACAAAAACAGACACATAGACCAATGGAACAGAATAGAGAGCCCAGAAATGGACCCTCGGCTCTTTGGGCAACTAATATTTGATAAAGCAGGAAAAAACATCCAGTGGGAAAAAGACAGTCTCTTCAATAAATGGTGCTGGGAGAATTGGACAGCTACATGCAAAAGAATGAAACTTGACCACTATCTCACACCATACACAAAAATAAACACCAAATGGATGAAAGACCTCGATGTGAGACAGGAATCCATCAAAATTCTAGAGGAGAACATAGGCAGCAACCTCTACGACATCGGCCAAAGCAACCTTTTTCATGACACATCCCCAAAGGCAAGAGAAACAAAAGATAAAATGAATTTATGGGACTTCATCAAGATTAAAAGTTTCTGCACAGCCAAGGAAACAGTCAGAAAAACTAAGAGGCAGCCCACGGAATGGGAGAATATATTTGCAAATGACACTACAGATAAAGGACTGGTATCCAAGATCTACAAAGAACTTCTCAAACTCAATACACAAGAAACAAATAAACAAATCAAAAAATGGGCAGAAGATATGAACAGACACTTTTCCAATGAAGACATACAAATGGCTAACAGACACATGAAAAAATGTTCAAAATCATTAGCCATCAGGGAAATTCAAATCAAAACCACACTGAGATACCACCTTACGCCAGTTAGAATGGCAAAAATAGACAAGGCAAGAAACAACAATTGTTGGAGAGGATGTGGAGAAAGGGGATCCCTCCTACATTGTTGGTGGGAATGCAAGTTGGTACAGCCACTCTGGAAAACAGTGTGGAGGTCCCTTAAAAAGTTAAAAATTGAGCTACCCTATGATCCAGCCATTGCACTACTGGGTGTTTACCCCAAAGATACAGACGTAGTGAAGAGAAGGGCCATATGCACCCCAATGTTCATAGCAGCAATGTCCACAATAGCTAAATCGTGGAAGGAGCCGAGATGCCCTTCAACAGATGACTAGATTAAGAAGTTGTGGTCCATATATACAATGGAATATTACTCAGCTATCAGAAAGAACGAGTTCTCAACATTTGCTACAACATGGACGGCACTGGAGGAGATAATGCTAAGTGAAATAAGCCAAGCAGAGAAAGACAACTATCATATGATTTCTCTCATCTATGGAATATAAGAACTAGAATGATCAGTAGGGGAAGAAAGGGATAAAGAAAGGGGGGGTAATCAGAAGGGGGAATGAAACATGAGAGACTATGGACTCTGAGAAACAAACTGAGGGCTACAGAGGGGAGGGGGGTGGGGGAATGGGATAGGCCGGTGATGGGTAGTAAGGAGGGCATATATTGCATGGTGCACTGGGTGTTATACACAACTAATGAATCATCGAGCCTTACATCGAAAACCGGGGATGTACTCTATGGTGACTAACATAATATAATAAAAAATCATTATAAAAAAAAGGTTCATTTTAATGAACAGTAATCCCATTAGACGTTTTTCAAAAGAGGATGTTCTATAGTCAAGTAAGTTTGGGGAAAAATATACGTTACTGGAGCCTCTTGTAGTACCTAGAGCAAGTATCATGGGACACTATTCTTTAATCAACATTTCGGTTCATTCTGTAGAGCTCAGATGGTATTACTAACAATATGCACCATCTAGTAACTTCCTATGTTAAAAATTATTCTTGGTAACAAGGTGCTAAGCTTTTTAAATTATTACTAGCATTTAAAAATTTGCAACTTCTAAATTCTGGGTTTTTTTTTTTAAGATTTTATTTATTTGACAGTGAGAGACAGTGAGAGAGGGAACACAAGCAGGGAGGAGTTGGAAGGGGAGAAGCAGGCTCTTCACCAAGCAGGGACCCAGATGCAGGGCTCGATCCCAGGACACTGGTATCGTGACCTGAGCGGAAGGCAGACGCTTAACGACTGAGCCTCCCAGGTGCCCCTAAATTCTGGGGTTTAATGGCAAGTATTTCTATTGCTATGCCATAATTTGATCCTAATTTATGTTATACTTTCCAAGATTTATAATTCACTTAAACGTGTTCAAGGCTATGTGAAGTCCTGCAGCTAAGAAATCTGTTTAATTTTGTTTTACCTGGACCTTTCTTTTCCAACAATCGGACCATACTTTAAACAATTGGTTTGGTTTTTACTCCTTTTTTCCTTTGCACAAGCATCCCCCCCCTTTTCTTTAAGCCTCTTCAACAAACATTATTTTAAGCTACAAAACTATTGCGGACTGTAATCAAGATGCAGATGGCAGGGGAAATAGCAGCATAGAGAAATGCACCGTTAGTTCTGGATCAAACATTCATTTGTGTTTATCTCTTTTCTCATAACTTTCTCAGAGTATATTGTCTTTTAAGTCTATTTTAATTTCTAATTTGTGCCTGTGGCCATACTCATTTTTATAGCTGCTCTCGAATGAATGCATTGGAGGAAAAGATAATATCAAAAAGATAAAAGAATTACATTTTGATCTTTAGAGATTTGGTGGTAAAAATTTCATAATCCTGTTACTAAAAGTATTTATTAAACCTCCTTCCTATATGTCTTAATAGTATGCATGAGTGAGATGGAGCAGTAAGAGTTGAGAGAGAGGTTATCACAGGTCACAAGGAATTTTCCATCTAATAAGGAGACCAGATATTTGAAGAAAATAATCAGCAAAGTTGGGGCAGGCACTGTTCTCAGTTGAGAGATTACAATAGAAAAGATCAAGTTCCTGGAAGTTTGGAGCTCTGTTGGACAGAAAGCATAATGATCTTCAAAAATCAGAAGAATGCCAATACATGTATATTTAGTATATGAAGAATATTCATGTATTCACTTTGCATATATACACGTTAGATTTTGGCTAGTGAGTTTTTATTATTTTAAAATATGCTTTCTTTTCTAGGACTTCTGGTAACCTTGCAATTAGTTCTGTATGCTTTCTGATAATTTACAGTTATATTACATTAGCTAGATATTCAAGAAAGCAAGATCTCGAACATAGCCAGTTGGTAGAATTTCCCCTTAGCACTGACAGAAAAGAAGAAGGAATGTATTAGCTTTCTCATTCTGCTATAAGTACTGCTTTGATGCATGTAACTGTCATTCATTCATCTCACTGCTCTGTGACAGTCCATTGTGGGACTATATCAAAATAGATTTATTCATTCTACTGTAGATGATCTTTCTGCATTTTCCATGTCTGGTACTAGCACACCATGTTGCTAGGGACACATCTCCTGGTGCAAATACACAAGGATTTCTCTAGAGTACGCACCCAGGAATAGAATAACCGGGTGGAAGGCATATGCACCTTCACTACTGATAAAATGCTCAGTGGTTTTTCATAAATATAACCAAGTTTTACTCCCTGAAACAATGTACAAAAGTTGTCATTGCTCTACTATTTTGCCATGATGGGGACTGTTGTCCTTTAATATTTTTGTCATTCTGATGGGTATAAAATAGTATTTGTGGCTTTAATTTGAATTTTTATGATTGCCCAGATCAAACGTTTTTGTGTTTGTGTTCTTATCTTCTGTGAAAGGGGTTCCTGTTTTTTCCCCAATTTTTTTCTATTGAATTATCTTTTATTGACTGCAAACATACCTTAATCTAGATCACAGATCCTTTAGATTATATGTGTTTCAAATATCTTCTGCTGGTCTGAGCCTAATTGCCTTTTTCTCTGCAGGTCTTTTAATTGAAAATAATGGTTCTTAATTTTAAAGTCATCAATCTTGTCTCTTGCTAAAAAATTATTTGTTATTCTGAGGATATAATATTTATATTAACTTTTTAAGCTTTAAAATTTTACTTTTGCCTTTTAGTCTTCAACCTACCTGTATAGATAGGGTGTTGCAGGAATCCCATTTAATTTTCTCCTATATGTATACATAAGTGTCCCAATATCATTTAAAATTTTCTTTACCTACCAGTCTGCAATGTCACACATATAGTTTTGTTTTTAAGACCCCCCCAAAAGACATTTCTATCTATAATTTTTTTTTACCAAACCCCTTTTTAAATAGTAATCTCTCACCACCCTGTCAATATATTGACACCTACTTCATTACTGTTGGTAGACATTTCTTGAATGAAATGGTCACAATTTCAGCAACCCTTTTGTTAATAATCAAGTTGTTTCTATTCTTTGCCATTAAATATGTTGCCCCATCAAATATCCTAACACATCTATTTTTGCAACTTTTAATTATGTGTCTGTAGAAGGCATTTTGAAAAGCAAAAATATTGGATCAAAAAGTTGCCTATTTGTGTGAAGGGGATGGGAGAGAGGCTTCCAGCTGTGGAATGAAGTCATGGAGACGAAAGGTGGAGCATAGGAAATACAGTCAATGGTACTGTGATAGTGTTGTATGGTGACAGATGGCAGCTACACTTGAGCCTAGAAAGAGAGTTGTCAAATCAAGATATTGTACACCTGAAACTAGTGTAGCATTGTGTGTCAACATTTCAATTTAAAAAATAAATCAGATGAAAATTACAACATAGTCAATAATACAGTCAATAATACTGAAGTAACCTTGTACGGTGACAGATGGGGACTACACTTAGTACTGAGCACTAAGTGATGTATAGAACTGTGCAGTCACTGGAATGTACATCTGAAGCTAACATAACATTGTAGGCCAACTGTGCTTCAATACGAAAAAAATTAAAAAAACCCAAAGGGTGTCTGTTTGCAATGTTGAGATTTTCAAATCACGATTGGAATTGTCCAAGTTAACACTCCCACTAGCAATGAATTTCCAGGCCTCTTCCCTCCAATTCTTGATAACATTATGAATTATCACATTAGTCATTGCCATTGTGATAGGGAAAAATTATACTGTACTGTTATTTTAATTTGATTTTACAGACTTCAGATTTTGCTGCATCTTATATGCCTTCTCAATAGATTTATCTTTTACCTATTTTTCCAGATTTTTTTTTTTAAAGATTTTATTTATTTGACATAGAGACAGCCAGAGAGGGAACACAAGCAGGGGGAGTGGGAGAGGAAGAAGCAGGCTCCCAGCGGAGAAGCCTCACGCGGGGTTCCGTCCCAGAACGCCAGAATCACGCCCTGAGCCGAAGGCAGACACTTAAGGACTGAGCCACCCAGGCGCCCCTTTTCCAGATTTTTTCAAATCTGTTTTTCATCTTTCCTCTTCATTCTTTCTCTTCACCCTGATATGGTATCTCTTTGTCACCACTTCACATTTTACATGTTTATATTTAGTTATCATCTGTCTCACCACTAGAATAAAAGTTCCTGAGAGTGAGGACTTCGCTTTTCTCTTTCTTATGGTCTAGCACAGGGATCAGTAAGCAACAGCTTCTAGGTCAAATAGAGCCCACTGCCCGTTTCGGTCAACAGCTCTGCGGGAACACAGCCACACCCATTCCCCCTGTACCAGCGTGGCTGCTTCTGGGCTACAGGTGGCACAGAGTGGCAATGGAGACTTTCCGGCCTGTACAGCCAAAAACATTCACTATCTAATCCTTTAAAGAAAAAAAGTTTACCAAACCCGGCCTAGAAAATTACCATACCGTTTGTGAAATGAATAAATGAAAGAGAAAGAAAGATAAGTAGGTTTGTAGATGTTCTTTACAGATGAAGGCTATCATTCATTTTTGTCATATCATAATTGATTTTCTTTGATTTGACATTCAACTTTTAACATACAAGAATTTTAAGTTTTAATGTGGTTACATGTATCAACATTTTAATCAGTGGTTTCAGGATTTGATGAGAAGTTAATAAAGTGCTACCTGATACCACCATCCTTCCCCACATATTTTTGGTAAGTGTTCTCTATGGACTAATACAGAATTGTTGAAAGAAGGGATATTATTTAGGTGCTGAAAAAAGGCACTTCATTTAGTAGAAGGGTTTGTTCAAAACATTTTTTCCATAAATTGAGATTATTCTATCATTTAGATCCTCTATATTACTCCTCCTTGATCTGCCGGACGGAGAAACTCGTACGTTTAACATCACCCACTTCTGTACAATTTGTATTATGTTCCTGTTTATAATACAGGTCTAAATCAGAGAAATTTTGGAGATACTAAAAGCAGGGGTAAAACATCACAGTTTCTCTTGGTGTATTTTCGAGTAGCTTTCATTCTTCTGGTAATAATCAGGAGGTTATTAATAAAGTCTAAATTTTTTCTTCTGTATGATAGTGATAGTAACTCATTTTATTTGTTTCCACTCAAAATATTTGTAATAGTCTATTCATCTTTCTTGGTGAAGTAACATTTTGCAGATCACATGTCTTATTCTTGTAATCTTAATAATGCCTTAAAACTTGGATTAACTCTTGTTTTGAACGTTATGTGAGTAAATGACTAAATAGGATTAGAAGTCTCTCAAGTGTTACCTTCAACACCTGGTTAGAAAAAGGAAGAGATTATGTTTGAGAAAGGATTTTATAAACTCTCCTGGGCAATTAAAATGCATGCTTTCATGATTATTGGTATCATGTTACACCTGCTTGCTGCAAGGAGAGAGAGAGACAGAATATAGAGGCTTTCTTCCTTTAACTTGTTCTCCTTTGTGTGTATATCATGAGCCAACAGAAATTGCAAGGAAATCAATAGATCACATTTAAAAAAACTGCTGACAGCTCAGTGTTCCATCTTCAGGTTTAAAGCCATCTAACACTTGACCAGAACTGAGTTGTATGACTGTGTATTACTCATCTGCGGCCTTTCAAAGGGCAAATTCTTGCCAGAGAACAACTGGCATTTAGGATGAAATATATCTGAACTTAAATGAAAACCTGACTTCTGAGACTTTGGAGAAAGAGATCACAAGTCATATGTACTTAAACTAATCTCACCCAAAAGGGATAAATTGCTCTAATGAATTCTTTATTATTTTTTATAATAATTTTTTTATTATGTTATGTTAGTCACCATACAGTACCTCCTTAGTTTTTGGTGTAGTGTTCCATGAATTCTTACTTTAAAATAACAAACATGAATTTAATAATATCTTCCAAGATGGTGTTTTTTTCTATAAAATTTCTATACAGAGAGGCAACTCCCCAAGGGCATCAGCATGGCTCCTAACCAAGCCAGCAAGTCTTCAGATGGGTCTTCTAAGCATAAATACACAACAATCCACTGAATGCACGTCTCCCAAAGATCCCTGCATGAGCCTCTGTGGGTGATGCCAGGTCCTTGAGGTTTGCTAAACCTGGGTGCATTTTATGCTTTAGGAACTATAGGCTCAGGGCCCAGGGACAATGTGCTTTTCAGGGGCCTATAAAATTCTGAAACCAGAAAATATTGGCTCAGGGGCGCCTGGGTGGCACAGCGGTTAAAGCGTCTGCCTTCGGCTCAGGGCGTGATCCCGGCGTTATGGGATCGAGCCCCACATCGGGCTCCTCTGCAGGAAGCCTGCTTCTTCCTCTCCCACTCCCCCTGCTTGTGTTCCCTCTCTCGTTGGCTGTCTCTATCTCTGTCGAATAAATAAATAAAATCTTTAAAAAAAAAAAAAAAGAAAAAATATTGGCTCAGCAATAGGAAGATTACAAAATAGGATTTATAATAAATATTTAGTGGTCAATAAAACATAACTTTATGCTAGCTACACTATTGCCACATTTAGTATTAATAAGATTTCTATTATATTTGGGAACTATTTATAAATTCAATTTTCTTCACGTTGCAAGAATTTCCACATAGACATCATGATCTGAGAGAAATTAGAGCCAATTAATTGCTCATAGCCAAATATTTTTCAAATCAATATTTTTTTGTGTCAAGTATTTCATGTAATGTAGGAGGTGTACACATTTTAATATACTTCATGTGGTGTAAAGCCAGAAATCTGCTGAGCAATTTTATCTCCACCCTTTTTCTTCATATGCTGTTGACCACCGAACACTTAAAATTCATCCAAGTACCTCATCTATCACTTTCTCTAATTGCTTTCATCCCTTGTCAGGATTTACCACCAGAGCCTCCTGCTGGTAGAACTGAACACAGCCAGGTAAGAGAGACTGGCTTCTGCAGAACCAGTGCATGGTGCCTCCTGCCAAAGGAAAGATTAGAAGCCTGGAAAGAGAGGCGTCAGGAGTTTTGGGGCAGCACAGAGAACTTCCAGAAGCAACTGTTTGAAATAGCGAGGTTTGGGGGAGGACTTATATGAAAAGGAGTTTTTAAAAAGATATGCTTTTTGTTGTACGGCAACCTGTTCTCTCTCCTCTTCACACACACACACACACACACACACACACACACACACACACACACACTGTCCACAGACTTCAGTAAGTGGAGTCTTTTGGAGTCTCAAAAGCTGCACTATGCAGGAACAGGAAGGGAAATGTGTGTGTGTGCGCGCGCACACACGTCCACGTACACGTACACACTACTGCACGAAAGCAACTGACATGTAAGCAATGGTAAGGTAAGACGATAACTGCAGGATACAAAGAGTCCACATGGTAACAGAAGCGTCTGGAAACTACTTTGCTGTGGCGGTGGTTTTCTATTTTGTGCTCTTTTCTTCATGGTTGTCAATCACATACTCGCCCACCTGGTGAATTAGGACGTGATACAATATTTCTCCCATCTCTAAATTTAAACTATAATTATTAAATGGCTCTTTGCAGGAGATAAAATTTGCATAAATTCAGGGGTGCATAACACTAGAGAAATCTGTTTCAGATACTTTTACGGGTACTGTGGTAGAAGAACAGGACCACCTATAAATAATACAAATGACTAGTTACTTGAAGGAATAAAATATCAATGAAACTCAATATAGTATGCTAAATGAAATCAGTAACATTTCATATACTGTAAATTGATTACAGAAACAGGTATACAGTGCTTACTATGCTCAATGTGCTTTATTCCTAATAATCCTATTAACCTACTGTAGGGCTATCCTAGGTATTTGTAGTTTCTACATCTTACAAATGAATAGACGGCAGCAAGAGGGATTATGCAAATTGCCCAAAGCTAGTACAGAAATTATACAGAGCTAGGAAGCTATAGAGCAGTATCCAAAACCAGGTGATCTGGCTCTAGCTGAAGCCCTTTTCTCTATCTCTCTGCTAATCGTTTTTAGTAAAGATAAACCCAGCACACTCAATTTCCATTGACTGTCTCTTGTCTCATAGGTATTTTCAATTATCTTTCTCCCTCAAAGGCCATTCTTTTTTCCCCTGAAAATGCTCATATTGAAGACTTGTCTTTTTATTTTTTTTCCCTTTATTAAAAAAAAATTATTTTGTTATATTAGTCACCATATAGTACATCCCCAGTTCTTGATGCAATGTTCCACGATTCATTACTTGCATATAACACCCAGTGCACCATGCAATATGTGCCCTCCTTACTACCCATCACCGGCCTAACCCAATCCCCCACCCCCCTCCCCTCTGAAGCCCTCAGTTTGTTTCCCAGAGTCCACAGTTTCTCATGGTTCACTTCCCCTTCTGTTTACCCCCCCTTCATTCTTCCCTTCCTTCTCCTACCGATCTTCCTATTTCTTATGTTCCATAAATGAGTGAAACCATATGATAATTGTCTTTCTCTGCTTGACTTATTTCACTTAGCATTATCTCCTCCAGTCCTGTCCGTGTTGCTGCCATCAGAAAGAACGATTACCCAACATTTGCAGCAACATGGACGGGACTGAAGACTTGTCTTTAAAAAAAAAAAAAAAATGTGTTTGGTCCTTTATCTAAATCTTCATCTTTGTTTTTTGTTTTTAATCTTTAGTTTGCCAATTCCCACCATGCTGAGTCCTGCTTTTGTCTCTGCAAAAATCTCGAGCTGCTCTTCTTCCCCATTGCACACTGTAGCAGGTGCTTTGAGACTTGGGGCTCAATTCTCCTGTGTCCTTACCTTTCTCAAGGCTTCACTGCAAAAATTTAACATAAACATAATGACTCATATTGAAGTAAATTTACATATAGTGAGCCACTGTAAGTAGAACTTGGAGTTAGGACAGCCTTGCAGAACTTAGTTTGTTTTTATCAAATTTTTAATTTTTTGTATATAGCAATCTATTCAAATAACCACTTCAAGTGGGACCCTAAAGCCCTTCAAAGGCCTCTTTAACTTTTTTGTCCCTCAGGGCCCTGCCTTTTCTCAACTAGAATTAGGCATCTACTTACGGGCATTGAAGACCACTTTATGATTTGCTTTCATTTGATTTGTGTCCCAGCATGTTCCCATTTAAAATTGTGACAAATAATTTGTAAGGAGTACCAGACACAGTATATTGCACTATTAGCCTAAAACATAGTGCAGGGTGGGTAATAATATAACATAGGGCAGATCGATGGATCGCTCGATCTGTCTATATCTCCTGAATATGCTCACTTGTCATAAGAAACCAATGCCAAAGAAAGTATCATTTAGCTAAATGAGCTTTTGGCAACTTTTAAATTTTCTCAGGTTATTACGTCTTTTCACTTTAAGAGTTTATTCAACACTTAGTCTTTTTTTTTTTTTCCTCCTAATAGTACAGAAAACATTTAACACTTACAAAATGTCAAAAGATCAGGCATCAAGACAAGTTTTCACGTAGGTATGTATTTCGGTCTATATTTATCTGAAATTGTTGGTCAAAAAGGTAAATTTCGCAGATGGCTAACTTTATTGATGAAGTAAATTCATCCTTGATTTATAATCATTTTTATCGACATTCTTTAATAATGCAAGTACTTTTTCCCTTTTTCAAATAGAAGAGATGGAACATAATTTAAATCATGACTATCAATAAAATTTAAATCGTGACTTTATTAATAAAATTGACTTGTGAAGTTTTAATCTTTCCTGTTAGATTGTCTTTTCTGTTAAGCTGCCATTCATAATTTCTGTTACTGTGTCTACTTAATCATTGATTGATGCAGCCCTTCATTCATTATTCAACATCCCCAGCATCTAGTATGGAACTAGAAGGCCTCAGCTTTCTAAATTTTACCGTGCAATAAAGGAGACAGACAAGCAATAAAAATGTCATTTCATTAAAGTAGTTAAAGTCCGTACGTGGTGCGGGGGAAATACCAAGAAGCAGTGTGGGAAGAGTTAGAAGCGGTGTGAGACAATTTTCCAGGATGAACAGGAGTCAGAAGAGGTGAGTGGGGAGCGGTGTTCCACAGACTTAGGGTGAGAAGCAGCGGGAGCAACAGCCCCGAGTGATGCGCGACTAAGACCCGGGAGGAGGAGGATGGGATCAGACTTCTGCTTCGAAAGATCCCACTGGCATTGCTCTTAATCTCTTTTGCTTTTGTATTTATAACAGGCTGTGCTTGGTGACCAGCCAAATAAGCACTGAAGAACTCAAGACAAAGGAGACGGATACAGGAGGCTAAAATACTTGGTGGTGCTGGAAAGCCCTTATGATGACAGTTTTACACTCAATATTCTGGAGGTTAGAGGTTTCCAAGAGTAAGGAGCTTAAGTCAGAAGCAAGGAAATCTATGTCGTGTTTTTAATATTTATAAATTGTATACAGTATTTGGGGAGGACACTTATGAAAAGGAGGTTTTAAAAAGATAGGTTTTTTGTTGTATGGCGACCTGTTCTCTCTTCTCTTCACCCACGCAGACACTTGCCACAGACTTTAGTAAAAATACTTTTGGAGTCTTGAATGCTGTACTATGCAGGGACAAGAAGGGAAATGTGTGTGTGTGTGTGTGTCGTATACAATATACAATTATATTTGCAGATATCAGTGTTATATCCCACAAATCATATAAACCTATATACACATTTATGTGGTTTATGTATGTATTTATATATGAATGAGTATGATCCTAAAAATGACATGTTCTTACTAGTGATGATAAAATAAAATGGAATAACTGCCATTGATGAAGAAGTCTGCTACCGGTTAAAGATTTTCCAATAAGCAAAAACAAAAACACCAAGGCAGAAAAGCAAAGCAAGGTGGTGACATTCAGTAGAGAAAGATGGTATCATACGATGAAATTCCCAATAACTACTTACTTCCATTTTCTTGAAGCTATAAAATATTTCTATGTGTGTAGTGGTTGCAATATAATCCAAGGGGCTAACAACCTAGCTGAGATCTAGGGGAAGATGAGACCACCAAAGAACGCTCGATTGAGGAGCACAAGCTAGAGGCCAGCAACTGGACAGATGGTAACTCTGTCTAGACACGGGGGCAAGGATTTGTGGATTTAAACGTGGCAGCACAGGGAATTCTGGCGTTACTGGTGTAACGCTTAGTGTGCACAATGAAGCCCCTATCCTGACAGTCTTGTGGTGGAAGTGCCATCGAGAAGGCTGGCAGGCATTCCTGGCTTAGATTCCCAAGAGTATTGGTAGTGTCCTCCTCACCTTCTCCCATCAGTCATAGTTCTCTATGAAATGAATGATTGGGGAATTAGGAAAAGGACACCTCCACATTGGCAATCACATTTCAAAGCTAGGCCATATTGAAACTAACTAGTAAGAGACCTTCTATACCTTTTCTTTTAGTTTGGTGGGTCCTATTATTTGGTAGGGTACTTAAATAATCACATTTTATTTTGAAATCTAAATTAAGATTTTGCAGAAGCATATTCAAATTTGAGTATAGCTAAATATCCTATAAGAAAAACTACTCCAAATTATCAGGAAAACTTCTAAAACGGCGACACATGCCACCATGTACGTAGGTAAGGAATTATCAAGTCATAATTGCTGGATGCGGAGATAAGGACACAGATATGGATTCTGACTCTTTAGTTTCTAAAATACTAAAAATACTAGTTTCTAAAATAGTGGGTTAAGTATTTTGAAGGTCACCGCATCTTTGTTAAGCTGATGAGAACAATGAAAACTCTCTCCAAAAATATCCATACCCAATATACAAACGTTATATACTATTTCAGCCGGTTCTTGGATGCTCCTGAAGTTCCATCCACGGAACCACAACGTCACACTCCTGGATGAGAAACTTTGGTAACTGTCCTTTTTATTATTTTTTTTGAAGATTTTTTAAATTTATTTTGAGAGAGAGCAAGCAGGGGGAGGGGCAGAGGGAGAGAGCATCTCAAGCAGACTGAGTGCAAAGCTTGGAGCCTGATGTGGGGTTTGATCTCACAACCCTGAGATCATGACCTGAGCAGAAACCAAGAGTCAGACATGTAACGGAATGAGCCACGCAGGTGCCGCTATCTTTGTCTAAGATTTTGAGAGAAATTTTAGTCAAGTGTCATGCATGAAACCTATTTAAAGAATAAAAGAAGTTTTTAAAAGAAATGGGGGGCTTTTTTTTTTTTCAGTTGTATTCAACTTTCTGATTTGTATTTTCTGCGGTTTTTTGCCTCCTGCTCAAAATAAACGTCGTTCAGGAAGGTATTTTGTTACCCCAAACTCTTTTCATTCTCTCCTCAGTTTGCTCACGTACTACAACCGTGAGGTAAATGTTCTCAGCTTTGCTCTGTAACTAGGTGTAAGCACCGGCAAGTGGTCTTGATTCTGGCACCACTCTCTTTTCTAATATACACAATAAAATAGGAGCTTGGTAATTTTTTAGACTGACTGATAATGACAGGAAGAAATAATTGAAGAAAATGAGCAAAGAGCAAAATGGAATTTTCTTAGAGTTCAGCAAGAGAGAAATGTGAAATGCAGTTTGACTGTCAGATTCATGAAGAAAACCACATTTGCTAAAGTTAGAAATCAGATATTTTTCAATGAAATTTTAGATTTCAAGTTGGAAAGCATAGAAGTCGATCTTCATCTCCTGATGAGGAAACTTTTTAAAAGGCTCTGAAGTTCTAAGCTGAGCAATAAATTTGTCTTAACAGCTTGTGACATTGGGAACACCAGTCATATTCTGCATTCTTGCATCCTCATGGTGGGGCCATCGCTGAAAATAGCTTTTTATCTCGTTTATTTTACAAACAGAAAAAGGACAGATCCATTTGTTTTTCTAACCATTCCAACTGGGTTAATATTCAGAGATTCTGGATATTCTGTCCTAATAAATATGGCAACATAGGTAAATACCAACCTCTACAATTTGTCTGACATCAGATGGCTTATAAGTGAATCCCCTCACTTAACAAGCCACAGGTCAGAGTTCTGGTTTTGCATAGCTATCAATTTTTCTTCTGAGTTTCTGAGTTGTACCCATTGAACATGAATTAGGAACAAAGATAAAAGGCAGGCAGCAGTTGACTGAAGGCAATCGCTACAGTAGCAGCAGTAGTTAGGGATAATTTAGAGAGTAATGAACTGTGCTGAAATGCTGCTAAGATCCATAATGAGGATAGCTAAGCATCCATTAGATTTGGCAGAATAGAAGGGTGATGGTTGTTTTTATTTGTCAACTGGGGTGGCTACGGGGTGCCCACATATTTGGTCAAATATTATCCTGTTTCCATGAGGGTATTTTTGGATGAGATTAACATTTCAGTTAATACACTTTGCATAAAACAGACTGCCTCCATGATGTGGGTGGGCCTCATCCCATCAGTTAACAGTCTGAATGGACTAAAAAGATCTGCTTCTCTGAGCGAGACAAATTTATCCAGCAAACTGCCTTCAGACGTCATTTGCCATATCTATCTTCCTGGTTTTATGGCAGACAGCCCTTGGACGGAAACTGCAGTATTGGCTCTGCCTGAGTCTCCAGGCTGCCCATCTACCCTGTGGATTTTCGACCTGCCAGCCTTCATAATCTCATGAGCTAATTTCTTATAGTTAATCTCTTGGCACTCTCAAGCTCTCACTCTATTGTTTTTTCCATTTCTCTGGAGAAGCCAATTTTGGAGGTCACTGGAGACCTTTTGTTGGGACCAGTTTCAGAAGAGGGTTGGGAATAGAAGCTGAAGAATGGCAAATAATGGAGGAGCAGTGAGGAAATAAATGTTGACATAAGCAGGCAAGTCTTTTGAGAGGTCTGGCTACAAAGGAGAGCAGATAAATAAAGTGACAGGAAAGGGACTGAGGATTGAAAATCGAGTGATTTTTTTTAAATATTAAAGATATTAAAGAAAACAGGTTTCTGTGAAAATAGTAGTGCTAAGGGGGAGAGGCTCATAAGGATAGGGCGAGAAGAAGAGAAGAACCCTGGAGAGGGTGGGAGAGGATGTGACCCAGATCGCAAGCGCAAGGAGGGGTGCTTGCTCTAATGCACTACAAGAGAAGGAGCAGTTAGTGGTGTCCTAGGTTGAACTGTGTCCTCCAAAAATTCACACCCACCTGGAACCTCGGAATTTGATCCTGTTTGGAAATAGGGTCTTTGCAGGTATAATCAGTTGATGCGATTACACTGGACAAGGGTAGGCCCCAATCCAATGACTGGTGTCCTTATGAGAAAGGGACAGAGAAACACAAAGGAGAACACACACACACATGTTCTATGTGTATATAAATTAATTAAAGGAATTGGTTCATGTAATTAGAGGCTGAGAAGTCCCACAGTCTGAGTAAAGGGGGCCAATGGTATATGTTCTGCTCTGAGTCTGAAAGCCTGAGAAACAGGAGCACCAATGTCAAAAGGCAGGAGAAGATGATTTTTCAACTGACGCAGAGAGTGAATCACCCTTCCTTGGCACTTTTGTTCTATTCGGGGCCTGCACAGATTGAATGATGTCCATCCACACTGATGAGGGGAATTTTTTTTTTAAAAGGTTTTATTTGAGAGAAAGAGAGAGAGAGAGAGAGGGAAAGAGAGTGCGAGCAGGGGGGAGGGGCAGAGGGAGAAGCAGACTCCCCTCTAAACAGGGAGCCCAACTCAGGGCTCAAACCCAGGACTCCAGGATCATGACCTGAGCCGAAGGCAGATGCTTAACTGACTGAGCCACCCAGGTGCCCCAAGGGAGTGATCTTTGGTCTACTGAATCAAATGCCAATTTCTTCTAGAGACACCCTCACAGACACACTTAGACAGGATGTTTTACCAGTCACCTGGATAAAAAAAAATTTAACTCCGTCAAATTGGCACATAAAATTAACCATCACGAAACTGTTCCATGTAATGTACTTCGGACAATGGTGATCTCGATGAATATCCGGCACATATTCCTGGGGGAGAATCCTGGCTCTTTACCCCTGGTGTACGAGGTCACAAATATTTAGCCTAGCGGTGTGTGGAAATGCAGCAGGGTTTACTCTGGAAATGATGGACTTCCTACAACCATAACTCACCTTTTCCACTGTCTGAACCATGGAAGACCTCAAGTGCCACTTTAGAAAATAGCATTTTAAATTTTAAGTAGTTTAATAGGAAATACATGAATACAGCACAAAAAGTACATGGTAAAAAGTAGAGCAAGAAACACAGATGCTTAGAGACACGCGACGATAGTGGCCTGAGGCTTCTAAGATGTTTTGCAGAGACTATCGCTCTCCATATCGATCACCAGGTACCTAGGTTATGGACTTTGAGTAACTCAATCCTGAATTTCAAAAGTGCTTTTAAATATCAATATTAGAAAAGTTAATCTATCTTTAGTTTCAATTAATTGTCACACTTAGAATATTATAAACTTTGAAGTCCTATCAGAGGCTTATACATTATCAAATATATTCTTAAAGCTCAAAATACACTCATGGGATAATAGGAATACATTCTGATGAGTGCTTATCTTAAAATTAATGTGTATTTTTGCATGACAGAATGCTATAGCTACCTCTAAGTACGTTGGAAAGCTTTTATTTTTTCAATTGAGAATATTCATACTGCAGATCTAACTTGAGAAACGTTCATTACAACTGTCAAGGGGCTATCCAATAGAAAATCTAATGAGTATAGTTTTAGTCTAACAGTGGTTCTACTAGGATATCAGCACAATGGTTCTAGTAGGTTCTAGAAGAGATTCCAATAGGAATATCACCTTTAGTTCAGAGTCATATAATTTGCAGCCCTGATTTCTTCTGTGACTGCCAAAATTTGGTCCCAGATGGTTTTCTGTCCACGATGATGAATATTGGTATGTCATTTCTTCTATTAAACATCTGCCTTTAAATAATACATGTTATATGTGTCTGTATGTGTCTATAAGTCTTTGGTTACCTATGTAGTTCAAGGGAGATTAATGAATTGGCAATAACTCAGATGATTCCAAGAGAAGTAGGAATTGTGTGAAAACAAGAAACTAACCAATTTCAGTTATTTTATGTAATATGAAGGTAGGCAAAGGGTTGAGTAGTCCACTGTAAGAAAAGTCTGCTAAGCAGGACAGAGCAGAGACGACCACCCAGCCCCAATGCCCGCTGTCTACAGAATAAAACGTCTGTGTGATCCTATCAAGTGGAATGAAACAGTCATGAAATAGGAGGAAAACCAAAAGCTTATTGCAGTAACCAGCAACCAGGACTTAAGAGACACTGGAAAAGAGAAAAGAGGCTCTAAAAATAGAAGTACTGGAGGATTAAGGAAAAGTTGGGGGGGGCAGTGTTTTTATGTTTTATTCATTTATTCATTTGACATTCAACACAGATTTGAGTGCCTGCTGTTACTCTACGTGTTTGAACACAAAACAGATAACCCTGTCTTTGTAGAACTTACATTTTAATAAAGGAAAGTCATCAGTGTGATAAGCTAGAAGGTAGTAAGTGCTACAGAAAAGGGGAAAGTAGGACAGAGTAGTGAGGCTGGGAGTCCTGTGGGGAGGGATATGGGTGCAATGTTAAAGAGAATGGCCAAGAGAGTCCCCATCGAGTAGGTGACTTTTGAACAAGCACTAGAAAGGGGAGAAATTCAGCCAATGGATATCTTCGGAAAGAGTTCCTGGCAGAGAGTCCAGCTACTGCACACGCCCTAATGCACAGCTATACCTGGAAAGCCTGCGCAATAGGAAAGAGGCCACTCCAGCTGGCAGAGAGACCAGTAGGAAAGGAGAGGAGTGAAGTAAAAGTCTGGAGGTGGGGTGGGATGTACAGGCGTCAGATTCACGCAGGCTGTCATTTGTCATCATAAATATTCTGAGTAAAATGAAGAGCTACTCAGGGCAAGGGTAGTAAGAAGAATAGCTAGGAAGTGATTATAATAATGCAGATAGAAAAGGAGTTGCTGTTGCTGGCTTTGAAGACGGAGGAAGCAATCCCCAGCAGAGCAAGGTACAGGGGCTGCTGCCAGGAGCTGGAAAAGGCAAGGAAATACATTCTGTCCTCAAGCCTCCAGAGGGAGTGTGGGCCTCTGACACCTTGATATTGGCTTGAGTCTCGTGTGAGATTTCTGGCCTACAGAACCGTAAGATAATAATTAAACACAAATAATTTGTATGGTTTAAGCCGGGAAGTCTGTGGTGATTTGCAATAGCAGCAACAGAAAATGAACACAGGGAGGCATAGGTGACTCTGAGTTGAGCATGAGACACTGGGAGGAATGAAAATTCTGGATCAAAGAGTCTGGGGGACAGTAGGTAGGAAGAATTTAAATTTGGGCTTTTCAGATTAGAAATGTTTATGAGCTGTTCACGTAGAAATGTCAAGTAAGTAGTTATAAGTCTGGAGCTCAGGAGAGCCTAGGGGCTAGAGAAAGGACTTTGGGACTTCCAAATACCAGCTACGAGATGCTTTTTGAGATAAGATACCGGACTATCTTACTGCATTTAGAAATCCCCGCCTGGGTTGCTTTAGTCCAGTTACCCGGACTCTACTCATCACTTAGAAGTGAATTCAACAGTATGGATACAACCTTTTTCACCTAGTAGTTTAGAGGTATTCCAATAATGTGATCAAAATAGGGGCTGTGGGTCTCAGGTCACCGGGCTTATTTTAGTTTACCCCGTGGAAGTCGCATTCTCAACTGGAAGCAATGGATTGGTTATCCCTGGCCAAGCAATTCTGCGGAACCCGTAAGCAGAGCAAGGCCCAGGCAGGGAGAAGAGAGTGAGAATAAAGACAGGTGAGAGAGGTGTGCCTCTTAGAAGGAATGGTTACACACAATTATTTACTGAGTGAGTAAATGTCTTCTGAGTACCAGTGTACGCAAGACTTTGGGTAAATAAAGATTGCGACATGGCCCTTGCCTTCTTTCATGAAAATCAAAACCACAAGGATAGAGGACCCAAAAGAAAAAAGGGGGGGGAGCTTTTTATGGGGGCTAAAAAAGCTGGAATTAGTTTTATGGGGACAATACGGGTATCAAAATGGAAAGCTCTGGGATGAGATTTTAGGAGCTAGGAGCGTTAAGAAGTTGCAGAGGGACTCCAAGATAGGAAAGAGAAACTGCACACGCTTCGCTCTGAGTTGGCATGGTTGTGGTGGGTCGGCTGCATCCACAAAGGAAACTCTGATGGTAGGGCAGCCATAATGTTGGAGAAAACAGAGACGGAGACAATCACAAGGCAACTGCCATCATTCCTGTTAGGGTCTGATTTGAATTAGGCAGAGACCGTAGGGACAAAAAAAGAGGGAACAGAAGCAGGAGACATTTCAGAAGTGGAATCAACAGGACGAGGAGGCTGACGAAATACGCAGAGCAAGAGAGAAGAATAGGAGTAGAAAGTACAGAGGCTGAGTTTAGGGAGGCACACAGAACATCAAGCTAGCGTTACACTAAGGATGTCATCGTCTGCTCTTAACATGCTACAGTGCTGGGGGGATAGCAGAGGTAAGCTCCCCAGCAGACATCTGCACATGTGTCTGTGGTTTGGAACAGAAGATTTATTTATACACAGAGATTTGGGAGTCAACTTTTTAAGCGGTGAGGAGCTAGAGGAGTCAGCCAAAGGGGCTAAGGAGTAAGAGTCAGACGGCAGTTCCCTGGAGATCCTACAAAATCCCTCTGACTCATAGATTGTAGAAGGTCACATAAAAGGGAAATTGGCAAAGCTGATTACATGAAAATTAAAAAGGTTTACTTGTAATAAAAAACATTTGTAATAGCGTTAAAAAAAAAACCCTTTCGGACACATGAACTCATTTGAGTTACACGAGCAGTCTGTTAGAAAGTCTCTTAATTCTATTTTGTAGATGAGGGGAATGAAGAGAAATTAAAAATCCCACACTTCATGAAAGGAAAGTTGTCTGGGATCAAATCCTAGATTCTTTTCACTAGACCACGAAAGGCTACGGAGAATCTGAGAGAAGTAAAAGTCATTATAACGACCCATTAGGTCTTGGTGTTTTTCAATCAGCCCTTCCCTCTCCGACCTTCTCTCATGCTACTCATCCCTCAAACATGCTCATTCAGCTCACTGAACTCCTTTGTTCCCTGAACATGCCAGACATCATTCTACCTGAGGGCCTTTGTACTTGTCATTTATTCCCCCTGGAATGTTCTTAAATAAAAATCCCCTGGGGAAAAATAAGTACGACCACTAAAATTAAAGAAGAAAGGAGACCAATATCATGTAAATAAGGAAACAGAATTACTACCAACTCCACATATAATTATGGAAATACACGGACAGGAAGGACAGAGGAACACATACCTTATGTAAGTGGTTCACAGAAAGAAATCTTAAGTGTATCTGGCAGGACATAAAAAGCATTACAAGGATGCATCATGTGTAAACAGAGGACAGACAAGTACAGGTATGCTGCACCAACAGATGCAGACAGACCCACCACGTCGAATTTTATAATACAAATAGATTTCGTGGGACCCTTAAATCATAGTTATCGACAGAAGTATGCCACCACCATGGTAGACATACATATGGGACTGGGGACAACTCTGGTTGCCTCTAGCCCTTGAGCGCAAAGCAAGAAGAGCTCTATAATCATAGACTGCTCACTTAGGAGCGCCAATAATAGCAGGAAATGATCAGTAAACTCACTGTACAGCCACCCCAGTTAAAAAGCTCTGTGATCGGTGGGACTGGCTATGGAATTACCATCTAGCCTACAACCCTACAGGCACTGGGTATATAGAGAGACTTAACGGACGACTAACAAGAATACAATTGATAGAAAGACAAGGGGGTTTTCAATAGGCCCTCGATGGGGCTTGCTTTATGCTAAATCAAGGAGACAGAATCCAAAAAGACAGTCTTCATACGATGTTAAACACTTCTGCCCCAGACATAGGAAAAAGGGAGGCACTAGTACACAGCCAAGCTTCCGTATGAGGCAGCAACAAAACAGACAATTCTGTCTCGTAACAGGACTTTGTTGCACAGACAGGGAAACACTTACGGGACTGCAGGCGCCGGAGGACGGCTACAACTTAAACAAATCCGGGCCCCTTCTCCCAAGAATAAGTAGAGGAAAATGACACACCAGCTAGGTCTCATATTGCAGGTTAGAACACTGCTACAGACTTCATCCGATTCTTACGCCCCTGCTCCCTTGTGCAACAGCCGCCTTTGCACTCGTCCCTCTAAGACAAGTCAGATACCGGCACTCACTTGCACCATCCGTTAGGACACAAATGTGCAGTGTCGATCTTGTTTCCTGCCGATGCTGCTGCTGGGGAAAATATTCCTTATAATTTTCAATATTCTATTTTTTTTTGTCCTGCGGAGTCAACCAAATACTTCACCTATTGCCACCACAGAAATTGCCACAGCGATAATAGGACCCCAGCATCATGCAGAAATTAGCTAGCTCCACTATCCGCTTCATTAACACGGCATTAGAAGAGCAAGATTTTTTACATTAGGGAAGAGAGAGATGCACCAAATACTGGACTCTACCATACTAGACTCCCCAGAATTTCCTGACGGCAGTCTAGACTTGGCACAGATAATGTGGGAGGATGATCCAGAAATTATCCCGCTGGTTGAAGCGGCCTGGGAAGACCTCTCAGAAGTTACACTGGATGAGGACACCTCGTCACAACAGGTACCTGCTGGCTGGTGTGAGTGCCAACATGTGTTGACTGCCGTGAGGCATCTTTAATGATTGCTGCTTAACCGAACTAGCAGCCCCACTAGGAACTTTATAGGGACTAGTGGAGGTCGCAACCACAAATGGCTCAATTGATATTTACTGGCTTTTAATATACTATTGTCAATGTCTACAAGGGCCGATTGATCAGAAAGATAATGGAGGACATAATTTTAGGCTACAAACATACCCACCTGTACCACATGAGAGCCAAGATTTGGTGTCTGATCTTACATATTACAGCCATAAATATGGCCGATATCCTGATAAGCTCAGGAGATACCAATAATACTTTTGCCCTAAACACAAAGTAAACTTCCCGAAATGACAAAAATCAGCCTACACATAAACTCAATTTTTCAAATCATGCCCCAACCATACCAGTACTGCCTGTACACATACTAGGCTATGTTTTACACAATAACCTCTCCCTCTTTTCAGAACTAATTACACACGCACCATAATTCTACTAAAAAAAGCAGCTTTAAGATGCTTTCATACTTATGAGGATATTAAGCTTTGCTGACAAACTTTTAATTCTAATTTACAAACTGCACCCCTTTACCAAGCCACACGTGAAATAAATCACACTACAGGAGTGCAGACAAAATGATAAAGTATGAAAGACCAGAATTATGTTCATTCAATGAAGACTTTAATAATATCTCAAACCAACAGGCCACTCACATTATAAATAAGAAAATTTTAAGTGAAAACATAGAACCCACCACATCCATTAAATTTAAAAACATTATTACCATCCTGCATGATCCCACCACACAAACGTATGTACTGAACATAGAGCCATATACTGCAGGGTATCAAGACATCACATGGCATGAACCTTATAACACATACAAATCCTTTGTCAGCACATGGTATGAATTTTGGTACCAACTGGACATGGAATAAGAGGATATATAGGAGAAATATGAATATCCTGAAAATATTATAAATACTGATCTGACAAATATGAGTATCTTGAAATTACTACAATTACTACTAAACCCTCATCATTTTGCTTTCCGTACCTTAATACACCCCTAGACAAGGTTCCAGTGCCAACGGGATACCCAAGGGATTACAATATCATATCTAGAAATGAAAATGTACATATGATTATTATTGAACAGATTTTCCAAGCTTTCCATTTTTTGGCAATTTTTATAGGAGACATAAAGATACACAATGTGATAATATACATGGCACTTGGTATGCTAAGTCTTGACCAACCTAACACCTGAAGAATTTTATAAAAGAGGAAATAGAACATTTGCACCTGCTAGTTGGATCGGAAATTTAAAAAAGGACCAACCTTGCTCGTGCAGCCAGATCACCGCTTCACACATCAAGCTAGACCTGATTGACATGTACCCCAAACAAGCATGACATGGAACAATTATGTCATCATTGGCTATTAAATGCCTGAGAAGCTTTAAAGGTAATTTTACCACACATCTACACAGGGACAATGCTACAAGACCAGTGGTTTTAAAACAATTCTCGCATGTCTTTAACTGAAACTTACAACAGCACACACAAAGGGATATTTTTTACACAGAATATTCAATGAACCAGCACCTAAACTATCCATGTAGAACAACTGAGATTTTAAAACAATGGTTTACAAGGGTGGACCCTGTTTTACCCAGGGTCCTGTGAAGCTGTAAACCCAGGTTTAGCCTGATGTACTAGTAAATTGCCCTACAGCAGGGCAGATAAGCTCAAAGACAGCACTGATACCTTCTGCGTGCCAAATCATAACAGGATGGAATCAAAGCTCTTGAACAATGCTATAGTTAGGCAATTCCCACTTAATGGGATAGAGGAATTTAATTTATACTTCAATAACACAGGATTTAGTATACAGTGGAATGGGGACACAAAGGTTCCCCATGGATGCCACATAACAGTTCCATCATTGGAGATCTCCCCATAGCAATATATCATCATTGCACCATGCCCGCATGGAACTGACAGCTCTTCTAACAAGAAGACTTTTGGACACGATCTAGGCTTATCAAAAATTGGATGCAATATTACATGGTGGAATATTTCTAGAGATCATGTTTATGGCTTTAAGGACTACCTGTTATGAGTCTTCTACTGCAGGCTAACACCACAACTTCTGAACTACCAGTTAATATAGCTAATTGTTGGAAATATGAGCACCCTATAGTAAAAACAAAATGGTTCCCAGAGTAGGCTATGACACCCATTCAATTCTATCTAAATGAGTTCCGGCATGTGAGAGGTAAAAGGGGTAACAGGATCTTTATCTGTGATCATACTCTAGATAAATTTTTTATTTATTTATTTATTTATTTATTGGACAGAGAGAGACAGCGAGAGAGGGAACACAAGCAAGGGGAGTGTGAGAGGGAGAAGCAGGCTTCCCACTGAGCAGGGAGCCTGATGTGGGGCTCGATCCCAGGACCCTGAGATCATGACCTGAGCTGAAGGCAGATGCTTAAGGGCTGAGCCATCCAGGCACCCCTCCAGATAATTTTAATAGCCTTGCAGCCATGAGTCCAGTCACTGTAGGCCCTTTTATACCTACATGTATAAGACACAACTCAATTGCTCCAATGCTATTTCCTCCTATGACACATCTTTTTGTAAATTACTTAATATGATTGGCAGTATAATGATACCTTAGTATCCAAATCTGAAGTCAATCTGTGGAACAAAGAAAGTGATTATACCAGTCTGTCCAATTAGAACAATTAGATTCAATACACTTTTACTATCCTTTGGTTAATAAAACCTCAATTATACAAAGAAGATCACCAGCATGGTGGGAAACGTTGGGAATGGACTTTAATGTAGGCTTAGGAACACAGATTGGTCCACGTACGCAACAATATTTTTTTCCATTGATCTAACCATTTGATGCTTAATGTATAGACTATACATGGTTGGCACAGCATCCTCTCTACGAGAACATAACCAGAATTCATCTGTACCAATTTACACAGCTAAAGGAGTCATCTTTGACAAATGTCGTGTATTGCTTCATAGACCAGACCCATCTATTATTGTAGTATTCCAACATCCCCTTTCACACTGTATGAGAAGCTTCCATCGAAAGCCATAATGGACACATGGCATTACCAACCCAACACCAAAACTCCTTAAGCCAGATATGTCTGAACCTATATTACTTAACCCTATGAGAACTGTGTACAAACCTATGCCAAAGAGAGTTGAAATAACCTTACAAAAAATGATTCAATTTGTTCTATATACAACCTGAATGTAAGATTCATACGACAGAGCTAGGAACAATCCCCCATGAACTGCCCAACTTAGCACCCATCAACAGAATTAGACTTGGAAAGTCTCTACAATCCTGGCAGGACTAGGCATCACCTCTAACTTAATTATCTTTGGAATTCAGGAAGCAAAAATCCAGACTATTAAGCAGGACCTATTTGCATTTAAAAAAACATGTTAACCCTCCACTTAATGCAGCTGGAAATTTATGTTCCAAAATCTCCTCAGCATTCAGAGACCTCCGTTCCATTGTCTCCACTATGTGTGATTGCATGCCTACCAACTGGAATTTAACAGTAACATTGACCATAGGGTCTAAGCCCTCCAACAAAAGTTACTTAATCTTAGAAATGTCTATGTGAGAGAACAATTAAAAAATCATTGCTACAGGATCAATAACCGACTGGAGAGAGCATGGAATGACATTAGAAACATTACTGTAACAGGAAAAAATGTATTCTTGTGAATGGACAGTCTCTCACAGTTAGAGACCGCCAGGTTGAGACAATTCAGGACAATGTAAACATTAAGACTATGGGGGGGGGGTTCAAAGCTTATTAGCAGATGACGCATATGTTATACCACAATAAATACATGGTAACAGCATTTCTGGCAACACATACACTCCTCTGGATTAATGGATATTTATTACCCAAAGAGCTGACATTTCAGGGGTCTAATAACGTGTATTATACCTGGCATGGATTAAAAATACAGGCTAATCTTTATCCTCTCACAAAAATATCCATTGAAAATTTATTCTCAGACAGGAGATAATTCACCTGGATAATATGTGTTACTGACTCCTTAGAGGTCACATCCTGCAGTCATACTAGGATGAATGATACTATCATCAGCATAGACACTGACTGTATTTAAATATTGCATGCTATTAATAGGACGTTAATAATGTTACCCAAACGGGTAACTTTATCTCAGAATATCCATATAAAGTTTTCCTGAATCCTATCACACTGAAGTAACAAACACCTTGGATAAAAACTAACAAAACTGATAAAAGTTTCAGATGAAAACTAAGAAGGGCTCCAAGCAGCCCACAACACCTTGAGCCACAAGCTAACCCATTCTGAACACGCGCACAGGTCACTCCTGCAGCCTCAGCACGCCACAGTGCCGACTTAGCTGCACTGAACGAAGATACACAAAACTTACACGGTAAACGTTCCTTTCTAGGATAGCTGACCAAACCTTTCAAATAGGTGATTTTCTCTGGCTCATGATCCAACTATAACCCTTTGAAATACTTTAGAGATGGGCTAGAATTCTCTCTCTACTCATGTTTGAGAATTCATTAAGGAAGTTCTTCTATTGCTTTTAGTTATTTTTGTTAAATATCTTATTAAACACAGTATTAGAATGTTATGCATCCTCGGGCTTAAGAAGGAAACAACCACAGACTATGATTGACCATACCTTTGCCATTCTTTTCTGGATGCACTGAAAGCCTATATTGAAGATTCCATATGTATTTTTGGACTTCGATCTACCTATATTTGGTAACACGATTTTCATTTGATTTATTTGATTGCTTTGCTGATCTGTTAACTTACCTTAAATTTATATTTAGTTTTTCTTCCCTTTTTGACTTAATTCTTATTAGATGTAACGGAGTTAGAGTTTAAAAATTTAGTCCTTAATTTTGCTTTACTCTACGTTGATTAACCTTTATTTGATTCAGTTTAACTAGTTTTGATTTGGTGTGATTTTCATTTTACGATGTCAACTGACATTTCATAGGATTTGAGATTTATTTGATTTTGTTTGATTTTTTTAATTGAAAACATGATTAGATGCTTTAGCTTTGCCTTTATCCACATTAGCAGAATAGCAGTCTTGACCTAGTTTAAGACCTATTTGATTCCTGCATGCCTTACAGATTAGTCATGGGGAATCACAGGGTGGAATAGAGACAGCAAGATGGAGTCACGCAAGTGACGCAAGCAGCCAAGGGTGTGGAGCTAAGATGAGGTATGGCTGAAACCAACACAGGCCAACAACATAGCCAGCACTGATAACCAGCAGGACTAGAGGGGGTCTGCAAAGGTCCAAGACTGACAAAACTCCTTTAAAAATGGAGGACTTTGCAGCGAACTATCAGACATTCGAGACACTGACCGTTTCACATCTGATCACACCAAAAGGCACTTGCTGCCTAAGACTCTGCCTGATTGACCTCCGAGAGGAACAGAGATCCTTCACCCCTTGCAGGGAATAAGGAGCAATTACCAATAGCTGACTTCGAGCGGACCAAGTCCCATCCCAGCTGCGCGCTCACAGACTGACTTCACGTTTGGGTCATTAACTTCCTACCCCTTGTTCTATCTTGTTTGTGGTAGGACCAACACCCACCACAGAAACCAAGTTAAACATATGGTGAAAGGTCATTCAGTTTGGAATCCTGAACCAGCTTTACAATTATGGTAACCTTGCTTTATGACTGAAGAAAGCAGGTAGTGTGGAAAAACATAACTCACATGTGTGCCGCCTTCATAGTGTCCTCAAGGACACTGGAACTTCTCTTAAGGAACTTCAGATTGAGCTTTTAATTATCTCTCAAGGTTAAGAGCTAAGCCAAATCAGACTCACCTGCAATACTTATAGATTTGGGTTACTTCCTCTCTTCTTGAGTTTCCCCATAATATCCTGAGATTCCTGAACCAGCCAGGAGGTGACCTTCCTTATTCACCAGGTAAGGTTCCTGGGAACCCTGTAAGCAAGAAATCAGGCTGATTTTTTCCAAGGGGCTTTGTTGGCTCCATAAAGTCAACCTTAATTCCTTAAAGCTGTCTGGTCATATCTGAGCCTATGCAGATCTTTCTCAAACAGGACATTCCACTCAAAGCCTTGGTAATCTAATCAGCGTTTCCAGTGGTTTCATGTTATAAGGAGAACAGATTCTTATTGAACCTAGAGGGGAGTGGGGGGGGATGGTGAAATAGGTGATGGGGATTAAGGAGGGCACATGTGATGAGCACCAGGTGATGTATGGAAGTGCTGAATCACTGAACTGTACACCTGAAACTAATATACCACTGTATGATAACTGGAATTACAATAAAAACTTTAAAAAGGTTATTGATTTCCCATTTTGTCATTCACAAGTCAATTTACATCTAATTCACAGCCGCCATCTGGCATTAATACCCCAGGGCCTGTACTTGTCTTATTCTCCGGGGACCCAGCAGCTGCATAGGTTCCCATTTTGCATGGCCCACGAGGACGGGTTTCACTACTCAGATACCCAACCTGAATTTGCCAGTCACTGCAGTTATATTCAGATCCTGTAAAACAGCTGTGCCCAAATTACACTCAGGAATGGGGGAAATATACACAACACAACAGCAGGGAGGAAGCCTGCCAATCTGTAGGTAGGGATTACATGTCTGGCCTTGCTAACCTGTCCCCATAACAATCAACAGCCTTTAGGTCTCCCTGAAATTTTGAGGGGGCTTCCAAAGATAAGTGTGCATTCAGCTCCACTGTTTATTAGAGCTAGTATGGTCTGTCGGTTAGTGCTAGACCAATAAATGGTTAATTCACCATGGCCTCTGGTTGCCCCCCTATTGCTCACACTAGAGGGGAGCAGTTGGTCAAACCCCCAGTGTCTAGTGGTAGGGGGTATCCACTCCTGAAATTCCTTATTGGAGGGGCACTCTGTGACACCCCTGGCTTTTTGAAACTTCCTTCACCGTAGTGAAACTGCTTTCCCTTAGGCAACGCCTTCCTGAGGCTTAGCAAGACCAAACTGGGGTGTTTGCCTAGATTTTCTCTCAGGGTCCCAGATAATGTTAGCTCTTGCCACAACTGTTTATGAGATGGGCCCCCTTTCCACCATTTTATTGTCGACAATATCCTTTCTTTTTCCCTGTTTTTCAACCCATCTAATTCCCTTTTGACAGATTCTTTAGACTCTCCTAAAGTCAGCCGCCAAGACACTACAGTAGCAATGGGCTAGCCAAGCACAGGACAAGGATAGATACTGCAGGTCCCAAGCCGTTCCCCCAGCCAACGGGAAGGTACAGTCTTCAGTATCATCTTCCCAGGATCCCACAGTCAGGACACCTGAGCTGCCACCCCTTCTCGGCCCTCTTGCTTCCCCACCGGTTTCAGAGAGGATGGCTAGCAAACCCACGGGTGTTTTCAGGGCATCCCTGTACTCAAGCACTGGTCCGAAATGCTCAAAAGACCTGGCCCGGTGCCCCCACACGGCGGTGTCTGGCCAGCTTGGAAGCTCCCCCAGAAGCAGGGCTTTCGGCTACTCAGCCCGTCTCTCATGCTTGTTTCTTTCTCGGTATCCAGCAGGGTAAACAATTGTTAGAAGGTGGAGGAGGGTCAGTAATGGATCCTCCAGACTAGAAGGCACTGCAATACCAGAAAAAGGAGCAAGCCACCCCAAACCATTCGCCCAGTTCCATGCAGGGTAACTTACAGACGGGGCAGTCTGGCGGACAGTCGGACCACCGGGCGATCCAGACCGTACTCCTATCCTCCAGCCCTCTCCGGACCTTAATCCCCAGCTTTTAGGGAGCGAGGAGCACAGGCGTGCGGTCACGGGGTAGTTATCTAAAGTGGCGCCATCTGTGTGCGGGAGGCAAAGATGGAGGACCGAAGGCGGGGCCGACGCCGCAGGCGCTCGTGCAAGGAGCCGCGAAGCGGAGCGCAGCTGTTCATGCTCTTGCCATTTATCAAGATGCGGGAATGTAGGGAGTAATTCTAATACCTAGGTGAACTCTCTAATGGTTTTGCAGAAATTGATAGCATTTTGGTTTTAGAATTTGTGTTTTTTATGGCAAATTCATTTTAGATTATGCTTTCTTTGCTTGGTAGGCAGTATTTTAATTAATTTTTGAATATTGCCTCTAGCTCTAAGTAAATTTCTCAAGTATCAGGGCCCCAAACGAATGTTTTCTAATACTAGTTGATGTGTTAATAATGCCTATGCACCCTTGGGTGGTTTTTATATTTTATTGCATTTTAAGTAGTTTTACTTTAACCTTTTACTTTTACCATTCCCTTTAGTCCTTTTGTAACAAATGATGTCCTTTTTCGTTGTCCACGCTTCATCATTCTTCAAGTGATTTTTTTTTCTATCGTGTATTTAAGCAGCTTATTCATGATAATCTATGTTTTAAGGAATGACAATATTTCTGCAAAGCGTATTAATGTAAATATATGAAAAACATTTTATTTGCTAATTATCTGGAGCATTATTTTACCACTGGCCATTTTTGCAGAAATACAGAATTAATAGTCATTCTTTAGTTTGACTACTTATTGTTTGTGAAGCGAAAGTGGGCATAATTAGCTAAAAGTTTTCAGAACCGATGACTGGAGATCATTTTTAATGAGTTTGTCCCTCCTATTTATTTTTAAAGCTAAAGTGCTTGTCTTTAGATTCCTGAAACTATGTTCTTTACCACCATGAATGAGACTCAGTGACCATGATTCAAACTAGCTGTGGACCCTAGAGGAAAGCTGTGGTTTGGTCACATAATGAAGATGAGGAGGAGGAGGATGGGGACAGTATAAGGACAATGATGATACTTACTATTTATTGAGAGGTACAGGTGTCAAGCCCTGTGCTAAGAACTCTACTTTCTCGTTTCTCACTGCAATCATGCAATGATGTTTAACAGTTCTGCTTCCCATTTTACAGATGAGGAAACTGACATTTAGTGTGGTTACCCAGGATCATTCAGGTATAAAGGGTACAGGTGCAGTTCAAACCTGAGTTGGTCTGCCTTTGCCCTTTAAACTGGTAACCATGGCAATATAGTGCCTCCCTGTGACGTAAGGAAAGCCACCCCCACCCCCCACCCCCACTGTCTTGATGCCCCATTTCTGCCCACGCTCCCGAGTCATGTATCATGTATTCCCGGCAATCCTCAGGTAATCAGGGTTCTAAAGCTGCTAGGCAGCTTTTCTTTAAAAACACTCTGGGATTGCACATTTAAAATACAGAAGTCCCCCTTTTCCTCCTCGTACATCCTAGCATTATTGCCCTTTCCTCCCTGCATCTTCATAGTTCTGTGGGATGGATTTAAGCAAAAAGCCACCACTCATAGTCTCTTTTTCAATTAAAAAAAATATTATGATACACCTTGGTGTGAGGCGAGGAGGCACTGTCACTTTATTTGAGCCTCTTTAGAGAAAGTCCAAGAAGCTAATGAATTTGGCACTTAGGAGGAAAGAAAATTTTTCATTACTCAGTGATGAATCTAATGATAAAATCTAGATAGAGCCAGGTCTATATTTTAACATTTTTATTGCTACGTGCTCCCAATACAACAAACAGCATCAGTAGTGTACACTTTGATAAAAAGGAATTTTTAGCTTAGTAGAAAAGGAAGCTCAAAGATCAGAAGTACAACAAATATGTACATCTTTATGGGAGGTGTATGTGTGTGACCATTCTCTCTGCCTTTTCCTGTGGACCAGATGCAGACATATGCGAGCAAACTAGAGAGAATTTCATTCTGGGGAAACTTTGAGGAAAAAAGAAATGACTTCTGCTTGAGGCTCAGAGATCGTTTTACTATGTGGAATTCACCTAATTCAGTTAAACTTTAAAAGTCTTGCATGAAATAGCAGCGATTCTTTAGAGGTATAGAGTCAATAGGTGAAGCTGTGAGTTTACGATGGTTAAGAGGCAAAAGTCCTTGCACATTCTGTGCTTGGAGAGGTTAACAACTCTAGAGTTCGTTTCCATAATATCGTTTTAGACAGTTCAGGAACTGGCCTCAAGAACATTATGCTCACAACACTTTCTTTTTTTCTTTTAAGCATTTCTTTCTTTCTTATACTTAAAAAAAATGTTTCTAATTCCCTATTTCATTAAACAGCTATCTGGGTCTATACTATTTTATGTTTCATCGAAAGGGAACAAGTCATTAACTTTGTATCAACTACTTTAAAAATGCAAAAAGTTTGCATGACATCAAATTTGTTTGATTTTTGCTCTTTGATTTGGCTCTTGTTGTTTGCTTAAACTTCTCCTCCATGAACAAAATGTGCATCTCTAATTATGTCTCTCTAGTTTACCAAAATATGTCATTGGTATTAGCGTAAATATTTAGTACATAAAAATACTATCAAGAAAAAAAATCGACTTTTAATAAATATCTTCAGTTCTGAATTCTATATACAAGTACTTTACATCTACTCCCTGGAGAGAGCATTTCTGGCTTCACTGTGAGCAAGGTGAGCACTGACATAAATTACTAGCACATGATTGCAGTCAGATGCACTGTGGTTGTGAACATTTGAATATAGACCATGCAGAAAATAAATATTGCGACCATTGACAAATACTTGCTTGAATCTTCCTCCAAAGCCCCAAAGCCCTATTATACTCGGGTGTCAATTCTAGATTGATGATGCTTTTCTCAGCTACCAACATACAAACAAATTATCTCAGAACATTTTTCTTTTGTTATTATTACAGTACATTGAGTATAACCGTTTGTATATGTTAACAAAGGGGAAAGAAAAACCAACACAAGAACACAGGACACTTCAGCGGTGCCTATTGAGGTCCTGGTAAGAGGGTTTTAATTCTGTCTTGCACAGGCTAACGTACTGGTCTCTGTCTCCGTGACCACGAGTAGACTGACACATCAGTCCTACTCCTTTTTATTTAAAAAATGGAAAGTAATAGGTAAGCTGAAATCTGTATACCCGCAGCATACGTGATTTTTCTTTTTCTGTAATTTAGATATCGCACTGTTGATTAGACAAAACCACACAACAAAACCCTTTGTATTGTCAGTAGCTACAATTCTAACTTCTTAGTCGTAACATTCTGCTTTGAAAATCAACCCATAGAACGTCAAATAAGGCAATACTCAACAACAGGCACCTAGGACATCCAGAAATGTAATATAGTAAACAATCATTTGAGAACACACCTCTTAAAATAATACTGATTTCTGCAATATACAGTATTTACACAACAGCTGCAAATTCGCTCATACAATACTTCTAATATAGATAAATAGGAATACAAGTCTAAGGATTTTTTGCTCCATTTCCAAAATATTTTGTGAAAGTGTAAACTGTTGGCACCTCTTTTTTTATTTTTAGTGTAACTCTTCAAAAATAAAAAATCAGCTGATATACATAATTGGTTCCAGTCCCTCTGCTGCATTAGAGAGTGACCAACACACTTAGCAACTTACTTTCCTTCTATCAGTAATCTTTGGTGCTTTCTTCCAATGACTTCCGGTAAATGAGTCAATGCACAACAAGAGGAGGATGAAAGCAACTAGAAAGTGAACCAGCACTTTTTGCTCTTCTGCTCACAGACAAAATGAGTTGACAGTTTACAGAGATTTACACTTTAAACCAGCTGTATGCACCACGGGGAGAGGGAGCTTGTCCGGGTTCTCCTTTGATCTCTAGCCTTTGAGGTTCGCTTTCTCATCTTTCCAAAGCGGATGATCCTACTGGACGTCTCTTGTCACTAATCTTTTCATCTTTCTTTGAGGTTCTTGCCTGAGAAGAAGCACCTAGGGAATCACTGACCGCGAGGAGGCGGGCAGCGGCCGCTTCTGAAGAGGAGTTGAGGGGGCCGCTCCTGGTGGCCGGGGAGACCAGTCTCAGAGCCTTACTTCCTGCTGGCTGAGCTCTCCTCTGGGGGAAGTTAGCACCGTTGGGTTTACTGTATGGCCTGGAAGCCGTGAAGGCATTTGGACCTCCCGCTGAAGAGAGCCTACTCAGAGATGGCTTCTTCTCGGCAGGGGGCTCCGAATGGTAAGGAACCAAAGACGTAGGCATCACTAGAGATCCAGGGAGGCCGCTAGGGTTAAAGATAGCATCATCGTGAGTTTCAGCAGCTTCTGGAAGGTACGGCGGTGGCAGGGTGCTGCTGCGCTTGCTACAGGACTCACAACACAACTTGTTATAACCTGGGATGGAACAGTACCGCGCCAGCACCTCCATTTGACAGAATATGGACTTGTCCCCCAAACATGGCTCATCTGCAAAAGGTAAAAGAAGACAAAATACCACACACGTCTAGACAGAAAATAAAAGGAAGAAATGAAAATTGTTTTGGAATATAAAAAATTTTAAGTAAAATCTGACATTAATTGGAGTTGCCCAAATGAGCCTTTGCATTAAAAATATGAATGCCAGTGGTGAGAATGTAAACTGGTGCATCCACTGTGGACGAGAGTGGATACTCCTAAAAAAACTAAAAATATAACAACCATATGATCCAGTAAGTCCCCAAGAAAGGTATATACTGGAAGAAAATGAAAACACTAATTCAAAAAGATATATGCACTCCCATGTTGATGGCAGCATTAATTACAGTAGCCCAGATATGGAAAAAACAACGCTCCTTGGATGGATGGATGGATGGATGGATGGATGGATGGATGGATGGATAAAGAAACTGTGGTATCTGTATGCAATGGAATATTAGTCAGATATTTAAGAAAGAATGAGATCTTGCCATTTACAATACAGAAGGACCTCGAGGACATTATGTTAAATGGAATAAGTCAGACAGAGAAGGACAAATACTGCATGGTCTCACTTGTATGTGGAATCTAAAAACAAAAGCTCCTTGATACAGTGAACGGATTGGTGGTTGCCAGTGGTGGGGGTTGGGGCGTGGGGGAAAGGGGTGAAGGGGGTCAAAAGGTAGAAATTTCCAGTTACAAAACAAATGTCATGGGTGTGTAATGTGCACATGGTGACTACAGTTCATAATACTGTATTGCATATTTAAAAACTGCTAAGAGAATAGATCTTAAAAGTTTTCATGCCAAGAAAAAATAATTTTATAACTATATATAGTGATAGACATTAACTAGACTTATGGTTGTGATCATCTTGCAATATATAAAAATATCAAATGATTTTACTCTACACCTGAAACTAATATGCTACAGTTATACCTCAATAAACAAATATGAACATTTAGATAAATTCACTGAAATAAGTAGGTTTTTTTTCTGTGCAAAGCACTTGGGTTGATCACCATTTTAATATCTCCATCAAGTCTACAGACTAAGGGTACTTTCCTCTTCCCAGTAGGGACACGTATCTGATTTTAGAATGAGAAAATAGGATTCATTTTGCCACAGATATTCTTTAGGATATAAAGGGACATCTTTTTTTTTTTTTAACTTTATGGTATTTCTGGATTTCTAACAGATTAGCTTCTACATTAAATTTAAATTTAAAATCAAAATACATCTTGGGGCATCAGGGTGGCTCAGCTGGTTAAGCATCTAACTCTTTTATTTTTTATTTTTTTTTTAAAGATTTTATTTATTTATTTAACAGAGATAGAGACAGCCAGCGAGAGAGGAAACACAAGCAGGGGGAGTGGGAGAGGAAGAAGCAGGCTCATAGCAGAGGAGCCTGATGTGGGGCTCGAACCCAGAATGCTGGGATCACGCCCTGAGCCGAAGGCAGACGCTTAACCGCTGTGCCACCCAGGCGCCCCAGCATCTAACTCTTGATTTCAGCTCAGGTCATGATCTCAGGGTCTTGAGATCAAGCCCCGCATCAGGCTCTCTGAAATGTGGGGAATCTGCTTGGGATTCTCTCTCTCCCTCTCCCTCTCCCCTTCCTCCCTACTCTCTCTCTCTCAAATAAATAAATCTTTTTAAAAAACTAATAAAGAGGGGCATCTGGGTGGCTCAGTTGGTTAAGCCTCTGACTCTTCATTTCAGCTCAGGTCATGATCTCACAGTTTTGGGATTGAGCCCTGGGTCAGGCTCCGTGCTCAGTGGGGAGTCTGCTTGAGATTCTCTCTCCCTCTGCCCCTCCCCTTTGCTTGCTCTCTCTCTCCAAAATAAATAAATACATCTTTTAAAAATAATAATAGTAATAATAAATAAATAAAAATCAAAATAAATTCTAAGGACCTACTAGAACAAATTAAATCTTAAAAATGTATTACTAAAAGAAAAAACAAGGTAACATCCAGAGCTAACGCAGTAGTTTCATTTTCACTACCAAATATTTTCAGGCTATTTATTATTTGTAAGCATAAATTTGGGTAAAGTGTGCCAACTTTCTTTTGAATCATTCATAGTTTTTAAATTTAATTTCACTGAATTGATAACACTTTACATTTAAAGAGTACTAAAGCAACGCTCATGAAACACTTGATATGTGTATGCACACTCTTTTTATTATTTTTAATTTTTTTAATTTATTTTTTTTTAAAGAGTTTATTTATTTATTCAATAGTGTTAGAGACAGCCAGCGAGAGAGGGAATACAAACAGGGGGAGTGGGAGAGGAAGAAGCAGGCTCATAGCGGAGGAGCCTGATGTGGGGCTCGATCCCAGAACGCCGGGATCACGCCCTGAGCCGAAGGCAGACACTTAACCGCTGTGCCACCCAGGCACCCCTATTTTTAAATTTTTTTGAGTACAGGTTATAAGAATTAGATTTCAAAAACTCCAAATGTTGAGCTCATGGACATATTAGTTTGTACTTATTTTCATCCATTTTAGGGCACATCCTATGCAGAGCCCACAAATACGGCATAACACAGAGATACTAATCCTATGTCTGATTCGTAAACACAAAGAATTGTAAATTGTGGCATTTATGTACTATAATCTCTCAAAATTACAATGTGTTACTGGGGAATGCTCTACTGCTCGGTAATGAACCCGTATATAAATTGTTAAAGAAATTAAAGAATCCTTTTTGTAAAGTTTGAAAAAAAAAAAAGGTCATTTGGCAAGACCAAGAGAGCTAAAACTACCACCTGTATCTGTTAACAATTACAAATTATAAAATTAATTATAAAACTACCCATCAGAGTTATAATAGCATGTCCCCTTCCCAAATTTTGGAATGACCTGTGTTTGCCTGGTATTTACAGATCTACTGGATAGTATGACATGTCTGAATATTTCATATTAGCTAAGGTAATCATCTAATTATGTTGTGAATGCCTGCATGTCACATTAATGGGTTTCCCCGCAAATACCCTTATTATTTCTGAACTACTTTTTCTATGCCTATATCTTAAAATAAAAATATTAATTTCTTCTTCCTGTATGTTTATGGCTCTAGACCCTGCAATGAGAGGACTTTATTTGGCCCTGTGCTTTCTTTTCCCTCTGACCCTTCACCCCCTCATACCCCATCACCCCCCTCCCCCTTCCTGTGGTCCAGCTCAAAGCATGACCTAGTCTCTCTGTGTTAGAGAAGGAGTCCATGTATGCGTCTCCCCTCTGTGTGAGCACCTGGACACTGCAAGGACTGGTTCATAACACGGATCTAGGCAGAGCCAGAATATGCTTCTGTGCAGAGGAGGAAAAGGATGAGCTAGTGTGAGGAAAAAACAGATAAGAGCAAAGGCATGCATTCACTTCATGGTAATTTGTCTCAGGATAGATGGGAAGAACTTAACAGCAACAACGAAATAGTACAATCAAAATGGGGCTTAGGGAAAGGATTCACACGACAAAATCAATCAGGAAACGAAGGAAGCTTTTCAGCCTTCTTGTTCCGTGCTCAGGTCAGTATAAGAGGTTCAGGAAAAGGGTATTAACACGTGGTCTCAAAAAGTCATTTGATTTTAATTGCAGTTTGAGACTGATGGGAATTATTACTTACTTGAAATGTGTGACAGAAATATATGGCCTTTCAGACCTCATAGAACTGGCTGCCGGGCCTGGATTTCAGGGCAATACAGCAGCTAGAAGATTGTGGAATCCCTAACATAGTTAAGCCATCTCATTTGTACCTCTGTTTTGCAATTAAAAAGAACTTCTTTTAGCTAAAGGAAGAGAATCAAGGAACTCTTCCTGACAACTGGGCATATTTGCAGAAATACATACATAGCTCTACCAACTACTAAGAACAGTCAAGTCTACTCACAAAGTTTTTAGCCTCTTGGCAGTAATACAGAAGAATAAAATATTATGGCAACAGTGAACTTTACAGCTTCTAACTGGGTAACGTTTGCTCTGTTGGCTTTGTCTTATGTTTTAAATTTTCAAACATATTTTCCAGAGAAAAATGATTAAATATCTAAGTCCTTTGTCTCCCCCTCATGGTCTTACTTGTTCTTGCTACCACACATTTCAAATGAAAATTTATAATGAAATAGTTTATAAAGTTTAAGACTTGACTTGAAATTTCCTCTTTCCTTCCTTCCAAGGAAGCTTGTGATGGCAGAAGTAGGGTGGGCAAGGAAACAACAGAAGGGGAAGATGGTGTGAGGTGGGGAGGAGAGAGAGACAGAGGAAGAGATGAGAGGGAGAGAGAGAGAACAGTCAGCAGATGGTGCAGTGGGCGGGCAGGGGCAAGAAGAAAGAGAGCCGGACAGAGTCAGGGAGCAGAGACATGGGGGCTGGGAGAAAGAAGGTGAGGAAGACAAGGGATGGAGAGGAGAGAGACAGGAGTGAGGGAGATGACGAGAGATATAGACACAGAGTGGGAGAAAAAGGCAGAGGGACAAGGATGGCGAGAGAGGGCAGGAGGCCCCTGAGAAAGGGCAAGGTGGGGATGAAGGAGAGACAGCGACACAGGAGGTAGAAAGAGGCTGGGGGGAGGTGTCAGGGAGAGAAAGAGAGAAATAAGGAAAAAGACAGGAAGAGATGAGGAGAGAGAGAAGAGGAGAGGAAAAGAGGTCAAGAGAAAGAGAGAGAGGCAGGGGATGAGGACAGGGGGGATAATGAGGGCTTGGGGAGGGGGGATGAGGTAGAAAACCATGTGCGATAGATGCAGAGAAAGTGAGCAACCTGCAGGCTCCAGATGACAGCAAGTCAGAGACCGGGAACCAGACTGGAGCAGCCCAGAGAATGAGACACAGAGGACAGCAAATGGAGATACGAAATGAGGTAGAGGACAGAGATGGTTGTAGACAGAGCACAGAAAAGGAGGAAGTGAGACAGAGTGACAGAAACGGCCGCCATCCTGTACATACTTTGTGTTACGACAGCAAACTGATACGTAGTTTTCTTGCGATAGGGCAAGGAGGAAGGTTAGGCAAACGTTTGCACACATGCAAGGTGTCTATTCTGAAACCCCCTTGCTGAAGGGCCCGTATGTGGATGGAGAGATAATAGAAAAGGCTCTGTGCGTGGCACTGATCATCCACATGTCTAAACTTCATAATTATAGCAAAATATTTCAAAACCTTCTGCAATATTATGCCTTTTACAATGATGTGAAATTATAAAGACACAGAGAGAAAATAAGGAGCTCTACTAGAAAAACAAATTGACAGCAGCTTCACATGTGTGACCCGTCCTCACCCCAGCATTAGCGCCTGACAGGAACCAGGGGTTATGATGCCTCGCTGGTGGGGGACACTGCCTCAAACACTGATCTGAAAGAAGAGGATTAGGCTCATGTTTCAGGGGTGTGCTCCTTAACAGAAATTCCAGAGTTTGTCCTGAAATTCTGCTCTTTGAGCTGTAAAAACCATTGTCAGAGCAGCGAAACCAATGGGTATCACACCTACCGTTACACGGAGGCAGCTGACAGGCTCTGACGGCCTCGGGCTTCTCCCCTGCGCAGTGGTCTCCCGCCCGGCAGAGGACCTGCCTCACCTCTGTTCCCTCCCCGCAGGTTACCGAACACTAGAGAAACAAAGACTATGATTAGAGAGGTTTATTCCACCAAGACCACCTTTCTGTGCACACACATGTGTGCATGCGTGCGCACGCACACACACACATACACACATGCACACACACATGCTTGCACAGCTCTGGGGTTCCTTCTCTATTTTGTTTTGGAGACAGATAATCATAGGTTTATAGCCTCACTTCATGACTGACCAGCCTGGGCACATTGTTGCTTCTCTGAAAGCTGGGATGGTAACACTTGCCTCAGGATTGTTGTCGGACTAAAGGAAGGCAAAGGAGACAACGTCTATAAAGCAATTGTGCCTGGCAGGCAGTAAGCATGCGATAGGAAAGAAGCCATTACTGTAACGTTAATATCTGCAAAGTTCCCCAAAACAGTAGTGGTGCCTCTTTTCAGGGAGAGATCCTGCTACCCAGCTTCCCATTCTTTGACCTTCCTTACTGATGGTAGAACTTACTGACAGGCTACCTTGGTTAATTCAACCTCTTTGGAACTACTATTATTTTATTCCCATAAGTTAATTTTGTTAATGAAGGGGCTAACCGCTCTAAAATTAAGTCCAGGACCATCTAAGCTATTGCTCCAGGTAGGAGTTTAGAGGAGGGACCTTTGTTCCAGGACTCTGAGGGGAAGGAGATGTGAGCTATCTTTCTGGTCCTGTGCAGGTGACCTTCACTCGCCTCCTCCTTCCTTCCTGGGCCTGCTCTCCACTTCCTTCTTCATTCTCTGTCTGCTTTGTGATGCCCTTTCCTCCTATAAACTTTTCACCTGTGATCACATGATTCCTCCTTTCGAATCTTTAGAAATACCAAAGGTGAGGCATTAATTCACGCCACACAATATTGAGTCAACAAACAAACATCAACTAGACAGGTCTTGGCTGTGCAGTGGGGAAGCAATGCAGAGTCTTTGAGAAATGTGTGGAGGGATGTATGAGTGGCTCAGTCAGTTAAGAATCTGCCTTGGGCCAGATTCTGGGGTCCTGGGATCAAGTCCCACCTTGGTCTCCTTGCTCAGCGGGGAGCCTGCTTCTCCCTCTACCTGCTGTTCCCTCTGCTTATGCTCCCTCTCTGACAAATAAACAAATAAAATCTTAAAAAAAGAAAAAGAAATGTGTGGACCAGGGACCAGCATGGACTCCAAGACAAAAGTTACAGTATCCATCATGAATGGCATGCTAGAGGTGGGCCTCTGTTTTTGGAATGTAGAGGAAGAACTGTGGGAAAGACAGCCCTGGAAGGTGGTATTTTGGACCCTGGAGATGAGCGCTAGCAGATGAGGAGGAGGTGATGAGACAGGAGGAGGGGGAAGGGCCATCAGCTAAAAGATGGGAGACTCCAATGAGCATGGTCCTTTTTGGAAAAGCAAGGAGTTTCTCAAGCTGGAATACAGAGTTGGAATAAAGAACAGAGTAAGAAGAGTTCACATGGGACTTATCGTGGTGAACATTTTGCAATATATACAAATATTGAATCATTACATTGTACACCTGAAACCGATATATAATGTTATGTCAATTATACCTGAAGAAATAAAAAGGGGAGGAGAAGGAAAAGAAGAAGAGTTGCCAAAGTGCCAAATGGGGCAGGGCCCCGCATGCACTGCCAGGCGTTTGGAATTCATCCCGCAGGAACGGTGACGTCAACAAAGATATGAAACAGAAGCCTTCTATGTCACAAAACACCCAAACGTGGTTTGCCCCTACCAACTCACCCTAAATATGAGCACTGTTTTCAAATTATGTTTCCTGGCATCTCTAGGTGCTTGACGATTACACAATCTGTGGCCGTGTCTCAACTCATACAACGCCCACTTGATACGTGAGCCAAATTAAAATATGCCACACACGCGTCCGCGCGCACACACAAACGCGCACGCACGGGATTCGTGCGCCCACCTCATTCCAGGGCCCCGTTTTCCAGTGGGAGGGGCAGGGCACGCGGTTACAGGGCCGCCGGTTCTCGGGCCGCTCGGCCGGGCAGTACTTGCTGTGCACGGAGCGGTTGGTGCCGTCGTGGAGCGGCTGAAGGCAGCGCACGGTGCGGAGCTGGTAGCCCGAACTGCCGCAGGTTTTGGTGCAGTGCTCCCACTCCTCGGCCACCCAGCTGCAGCGCGGGGATGAGGGGGACAGGGTTAGAGGTGGCGGCGCGCACCTTCCTGCTCTGCGCCCTAGCCTTCCCTGCTCCCTGGGTGCCGGGCAGCCCGAGGGGCGCCCTCCGGCTCGGGAACTGGTTTCAGAAAGAGGGACTCATCCACCAAGTCCGAAGCCCGAGCATTTCTAACAGTAGTAGGCCCGACACTGCTATGTTGAATGCCTGGGTATTTTCTGCGTCCCTGTGACTTGGAAACCTCGTTTTCTAAAGCATGATCCATCGGCAGAGGGTCTCTGAAACTCATCTTAAGGTTGCCCAGGTTAGGTTGGGGCAGGATGGCAGTTTTCAGAAACACACCAACTCGCTCTCAGCCCCACTGCCTCATGGTGTTAAACATCTGAAAGGAAACTTAGAAAGGCAATCCATCTGATACTTGCTGAGACAAACTGCTTTGGCTGCTGCTGCTTTTCCAAGAAATCCTGAGTTTCCTCACGTTTTAAGATTCTGAGATGACCATTTCATTTCTACAGTTGCTGCTGAGAAGGCTGCCTGACCTATCTATCCTGTTTGGAAAATTCAGTTCTTCATATTGGCACTTATGAGGCCTGACAAAAAGGTAAAGGTAGTGTGTGTCCGGGGCTTGAATGCACCTGACAGAAAGATTTCTAAAAAGATATTTTCAAAAAAGATTTCCCATGGGACATTCCCCAATTCTGGTCAATGTCCATGCCCCCAGCACTCTCCACATCAGCTGTGGCTGCATTGTTAGGGACAGGTCTCCATGATGTGTGGCTATGTGTGGTCCCCAAGGGCCATCACCAGTGATTCTATCTGGGTCCTCGATCTGTCAGGATGTAATTCAGGCATACTTTTTATCCTTTCCAGTGTTACCTTCCCTCTGCATTTTTTTCCTTTTCATAAAAAATGGGGCACCAAAATATATCCATGCTAAAACCTTGGCAATCTTTGCTATCCCCAGTTTAGTATTGCTTTTCCTCGTAGAATGTATTGTGGAAACTAAGCAATTGTAAAGCCCTCAATAGTAACTCTCATTTGAAGACAGGTATTCTATGAGAAGTATACACTTCATAGTCACAGATACTCCTGGTTAACTTTATTCCCTCCTGAATTTCCTAGAGTGACAACAAAGGAGAAAAAATAGCATAAATCCATAAAGGTTAAAAAAAAAGAAAACTGGATAGAAGGGACCAAAAGATAATTTTGGAACCTAGAAAGCAGTGGGACATCTGGCTACAAGCTCAGCAGACCTAAGAGGGATGAAGTTTAACTTAGCCGTAGAAGCTGGTAAGCAGACTGACTTGGCAGCAGACCTTCAGGAACGTGCTGGATTGTGGCCATAGGGGAAAGAGTGCACGGTGAAACTAGGTGAAGGGAGGGATGAAAACAGGGGACTGAGGAAAAGTCTGTGCAGAAACAGTTCCACCTCCTGATCCTTACCCCCACTGGCTGATTGCCCCTGCTCTAACCAGCAGAAGAGCTGACATCTATCCTCTGTAGAAGATGAACCAGACCTTTAGTTTGTGGACAACAGACGTAGTCAAGAGACAAGAGAGAAAAAGACCAGGGTGAAGACGGGGGGGAGGGTTAGGTAAGAATCCACATATGGAATGGTGAGACGGCCCTAGCTGTCTATACGTATGCAATTTCCAGAACAGCTATTAAATAGACTTATGCTCCCTAGGCAGGAGATTGATTCTACTCTTTGGCATCTGATCATTTCATTAGAAAAGCCCTAAATACACATCGAGGGTCTTCAACAAAATAGCCCAGCCAGCTTGTCCTACAGTGAAACCCACCAGCAAGCAAGTCTTGACCATAAAGCAAGCTTCCAAGCAGCCTTTTTCACCCTGCCTTCTTATGTATGCATGAACAGCTAACAGCAGACACAGAAAAGCCTCTAACACAAATGATGGAGGAGGAAAAAAGAAACAGGAAAAGAACTCAGAAGAAATAATGCATGAAAAAGAAAATAATCTTTAATATCATAAAAGAGATAAAAGAACATATTACATCCCCAAAATAAGCATCAAATGCCTTTAAAAAGGAATATGTGAGAAAAAGAACAGAGTGCTTGCATATTAAAGTGCTCTTGGATATTAACAGCACAACAGTAAAAATGAAAAATAAAGCAAGTAGAACAATAAACAATAGATAAGAAAAGAAAAGAAAATTAGATCTGTTTAAGAATCCTAACTACAAATATCTTAGAAAGAAAGAACATTGAAAAAATAGGGGAAAGTTTTCAAAGAAAAAAACACAGGAAAATGTCCCAGAGATTTTGTTTTAAAAAGTCTTTGAGTACGCAGTGCGATGGATGAGAAAAGTAGAGTATTGAGGCAGTCCCATTGCTGTGAAATTTCAGGATGTCAGGAACAAAAAGAAGATCCTTCAAACTCTGAATGACAAACAAAAATAGAAAGCACTAAGAACCAGAAAAGCAAATGGCTTTCCAACAGCAACATGGGAATCTAGAAAACATTGGAACAATGGTTTCAAAATTCTGAAAGAAAACACATTACAGTTTGGAATTGTCTGTGTTTCCCAATGATCAAAAGTGAGGGTAGAAGAAAGACTTCCTATATACCCTTATACTTTAACCTCTTAGCGACTTTTCTTATGAGAATTTTTTAGACAAAAATTTTCACTTTGTATATACATTTTTCATGAAGCTACTGGAAGACATGATCTACCAGAACAAATGAATACATGAAAAGATAAGAAGACGAGAAATGCAGGAAACAGGAGACTCGATGCAAAAGAGAGGCAGTAGGAATATCTAGGAAGAGGTAAAAAGACACCCCAGGATGAACAGAAGTCCAGGGCAGAACTCTCTGAGAGATACCTCCAAGAAGTTGCAAGTGACAGGATGCTTGAGTGTTTAGTATTTACAGGAGATTGACACTCACAGAAGACAGTATGGGGATGAATTAGTGAAAAGTAGTAGAAAACAAATCATAAAAGTCAAAACATTCATTAATTCTAGAAGAAAGAAAATTTCACAAGGAAAGAAAGACCAGCTAAGTGACTCACCTGTTAGGACAGACAGAAGTTGTTAAGATAATATAAACTCTGAAGATTAATATCAGTAAAAGGTTATAACAATATTGGAAATACTGGGGAAAAGAGAAGTCTGGGCTCTGGGTGTGTATTTGGGGAGGATTCTAGAAGAATGCTCAACCTTTCACTTTCCACATTGGAAAATCAATATACATAATACACGTAATATCCCAAACCTCCCCCACCTCAAAAAATCAAGCAGATGTAAAAACATTTTAGTTAGAGAGTTGGAAACCAGAAGTTATCAAAAGAAGCATCATAGCTGGAACGTGGTTGTTTTTGAGGACCAGGAGGACAATAAAGGGCAGGGGAACCACAGCTTTATGTAATTCCTGTGAAATGACTTGACTATTTAAACCAGGTACGTTTATTAGCTTGTACCTAAAAATAAAATCAAAACTAAAAAGAAATCCCTCTCATGTTGTGCTCAGGCTATGACAGTTAGAATAACTGCTTACAGTGGATGGGTACATTCTTGAATATTGCACATTCTTCTAATAGGTTTCGGCTTCTTGTTGACCTCGCAGAAGCTGCGGTGGACCATCTTATTATCACTTTTCCTACGGCATCCGTATTTAGTGTACTGGAAACCTAGGAAAGGAAACACATTTCTTTGGATTTACTCACTTATTCATTCTGTTACATGTTTGGTCATTCAGTCATCCAGCCAACAAATACTGACTGAGGACCCACGGGAGGCCAGGCACTGCTATAGATGCTGAAGGTCCAGAAGTCAATTAAATACACAAAATCCTTAACTTTTCAGGGCCTACATTTAATAAAGAGTACAAATGATTAAACAGCACATGTGCACGTGCTAATGAACTAGACCCCCAAACACACACAGTCTAGTATGAGGGGCAGATTTGACAACCGCTGTGACACCACCACCCAGTGACCCAGGCTTTTAGGGAGTTATGCACATAATTTACTGTAGAGGGCGCCAAAGGAACACAGAGGGGAGGGTCTCCGCTGGAGGGGAAGGTCTCGAGTGAGCTGGGGGAGGGGCACGGACTGCTCACAGGATCCGCACTTCTGGATCAGAATCTTGAAGTTCAAACAGTGTCAGATAAAGGGAATGAAGCAGAAGAATACGCCAAGTGAAGGAAATGACATGTTACAAACGGAAGGTCTGTTCGAATGGTGGAAGTTTCCTGTGTGAGGGGGACAGGAGATAGGAAAAGATCTAATCCTAAAAGCCTTGGGTGCCAGACTAGTGTTTGGACTTTTTATCTTGGCGGTCACAGGGGTTTTTTGAAGGTCTCCCCACTCACCAACACTGACATCTGTAAATAATTAATTAAAAAAAAATTTTAAGGGGCGCCTGGGTGGCACAGCGGTTAAGCGTCTGCCTTCGGCTCAGGGCATGATCCTGGCATTATGGGATCGAGCCCCACATCAGGCTCTTCTGGTATGAGCCTGCTTCTTCCTCTCCCACTGCCCCTGCTTGTGTTCCCTCTCTCGCTGGCTGTCTCTCTCTCTGTCGAATAAATAAATAAAATCTTTAAAAAAAAATTTTTTTTTTTAATTTCAAACCTACAGAAATGTTGTAAGGAAAGCACAAGGAACATTTGTTATGCCTTGCATCTAGATTAACCTTGGGTTACATGTCACTGTATTTGAGGTGCACACGTATATATTTTTACATGTGTAATAGTTAATTATAATACGCAATATATATATGTAAAATTTTGCCAAACCCTTTGAGAGTACATTGCTGGCAACCTTCACTTGTAAATACTTCAGCATACTGCCCATAACAAGTACATCTCTTACATAATTCTTAAAACCAGAATATTTAACACAGATATAGTACTGTTTTCTAATATACAGACCAAATTCAAAATCTGCCAGTTGCCCCTATCGTGTTCTTCACGGCAATGTTTTTCCAATCAAGGATTATGCAGTGCATTTAGCTGTCATGGAATTAAGCAGGAAGAGTTTCTGGGCCTCTTTCTATCTTGGATGTTCTTCAGATGTACAGGCCATTTGTTTTGTAAAATGTCCTACAGTTTAGAGGTTTATTTAATTGCCTCCTAATGATTAGATTCAGGTTATCCACTTTTGGCAAGAATACTACATAAATAATGCTGTGTCTTCGGGACAACACATTAGGAGGCTACAGGATTTAAACAGAAATACTAGAACTCTACTCATTTGGTCAGTCATTCAGTCATTCATTCAAGAATACCCTGGAAATAAAGGAAGAGAAGAAAATCAAAGTAGTTGACTAGTTAAAAGACTTTTGCAATAATCTTCCCTTCCAAAATCATGAGGACACCTGGTAAGGAAGGAAGAGATGTGGTAGATATTAAAAAGGTGTGTCTGACAAACCTTGTAACCAAGTAGATACTGAAGGAGCAGCAAAAGGGAAGATTCAAATTAAACATGCATTTTGTAATAGATTAAGTATCATTTTAAATAATTAATTAAAAACATTTTATGTTTCCTCCACCTCAAAAAAAAAAAAAAGCCTTTTAAAAAATACATCCTTGGGGTGCCTGGGTGGATCAGTTGGTTAAGTGTCTGCCTTTGGCTCAGGTCATCGTCCCGGGGTCCTGCGATCGAGCCCTGCATCGGACTCCCTGCTTTTCTCCCTCTCCCTCTGCCTGCCGCTCCACCTCTTTCTCTCTCTCCCTCTCTCGGTCAAATAAATAAATAAAATCTTAAAAATAAATAAATAAATAAAAATACATCCCTGAATTTAGAATTATAAAATAAATGGTTGACGCATGCATTCCTGACTCTGAATAATTTTTTTGTTCTTGGCTACTCAGCACCATGACTCAGCCCTTTGCCTTCTCCTGCCTGTTGGGGAAAACTCCCTCTAGGCCAGCTCAGTTCTGGAGCATTTGTTGTTCAGAAGCAGAGCGATGGATGAAGTGAGAAACTGAAAAACTCTGTGAACGGTGTAATGGATCTACATGAGAAAGGGCAGAGAGGGAGCACAATGGCGTTTAAGAGCATGTAGCCAGAAGCCGGACCACCGGGGTCTGTATCTTAGGGTCTGGGCAAATTACTTCTCTTCCCTGTCCTTCAGTTTCCCAATCAGTACAGTAGAGATAATCACAGTGCTGACCTCACAGAGCCATTGTGAGTATTCATGTACTCATACAGAGAACATTTAGAATGGGACCTGCTTACCTGCTACAACTAATAGCTCTTTTATTACTAACACTGATAGAAAAGAAATGCACAGGTATGGAAAGTAAAAGTGGAGAAGAAGAAAGGCCAGAACCACAGGACTCTGCATCTGGGAAAAGTAAAGTCATTAAAGGTACCACCATATGAAAATGAGACCAAAAGAACCTGAGGGAAAAGGGCAAGAGGATTTGAAGAAGCTTTACCGTTGTTATGAATGGACTCCCATCCTTTGTAGATTCAGAGGTTTCAGTAAAAATGCTTTGTACTTATGTTTTGGTTGTTATGTTTGGGATTTCTCAGATTGTGGCCTCAATTAGAGGCAATCTTTAAGGTCAAAGCAGTCTAACTGGCTTTCTATGAATTACATTGAAGGAACTACATGTGTCCAATTGTTACCTCCACCACAGGGTTTGGAACACTGAGACCAGCTCTTCAAAGCCCACTCAAAAGTATCTAATTCTTCCTGGATGACATTGTTGCTGCTGATTGTAGGGGCAGAGTCTTCGTGAATGATGTACTTATACGTCAGGCTGGAGTGGGTGTCGTTCTCCTGAGGTATGATCTGAAGGATACATGAAACATGGAGGTCACCTGAAGGGGCTTCACATTTTCAGTAAAAATTATAAATATTTCAGAACAGTCGTCTTATTAAAACTGGAAAACTTTCAAGCCGTTTCTAAAAATATAATGTTTCTGTTTCTATCAACTGAAGTGTAAGTACGCCCTGTTTAAGAAAAAAATAGCATAAACACATAAAACTTTGGCCATAAAAAATAGAAAAAATAGAGGTATAAGAGTTTATATAATAAAAATAATAACCTTCCAATGAGATTCACTGTGGATTTCTTTAAGTTATATGTCTCCTTACTGCTTTTGAAAATGATTCTTTAAAATAACTGTTTTATCATGATGACAAAGATAATAATGTTCCCTCCAAAAAATGTATACATTATGGAAAAAATACAAAGAAAATAAAAATTATCTATGATTCTACTAAACCAGAGAAAACCAAAGTCACTTCTGTTGTTTTGTGATGTACCCTCAAGATATTTGCATCTTGTTTGGTGTGTGTGTGTGTGTGTGTGTGTGTGTGTGTACAGATACACACTTTCTGGCTTTGCTTAGTTCACTTAATGTGTCAGGTACTATTTCCCAAGGTAGTAAACAGTCTCTGAAAGCACACTTTTCAATGTCAGCGCAGTGTTTAATCCTAAAGGTAGGATGCATTATTTAGCCACTCACTTGTTAATAAATACTAGTATGGATTAGAATTTGTCCCCCACTTTGTGGCGATTTCTGATTTTCCTTAGTGAGCTAAACGGTACAAGTTCTTAGAACAGACTGATGAATGGCCCTTCAGAATAGTCAGAACAATTATTACTCTCATGATGAGAGTATATGGAAGTACCCCATTCGGCACTACATATTATATAATTTTCATCTTCGTTAACTGAATGGGCAAATGATTGTTATTTTAATTGTTATCTATTTGATAATAGCAAAGTTTAATTTTCTTGGTTTATTAGTCACTTGCATTCTGGTTGCTATTCACTGCAGGTTTGTGTCACGGCTTCTTTTTTATTGGTATACAGACCTTTTTCTAAATAATTTATGCAATAAGGACATTAATCCTCCTTTTATAATACGCATTGCAAATACAGTCTCAGTTTTTTTATTTGCCCTTTAAATATTGTTTAGGGCAATAAACTTTTTTAAAAAGTGAGTTTTTATCGACTTTCATTCACTAGTATTTTAAACTAAAGTTTTAGAAATAGCTTTTGTTTGAGAAATTGGGTAATATTAAACCCACTAGGATGAAGGATTTGGTTATCTGGATTCTTTTCTCTGTTTTTCCCCCTTAGTGTTTGTTTTTAAAACATTACAAATCAAGCACTGACCCTTACACTCTAGCCAGAAGCTTACGGCTTCCAGCCCCAGGAAGCTAGCTGCCATGCTCCGAGGCTCCCAGCCTAGGGTTCCAGCTCTTTAGAGAGGAAAAGAAAGATCATGGTGATACAGCACTGCTTGTTCACAAACCCACTGTCCTAGCTACAAATCTGCCCCTTGTATCTCTAGCTCACGTTGTTCCCTGTGCTCGCCCCTGCTATCGGGGGACAAAGCCCTGATGTAGGCTAGCATGGCGGCTAATGGCAGGGCTGAGGCCAGACACCTGTGCCACTGGAAAAGAATGCAGTGCAATTATATGAGTGAGATGGAGCTTCTGATCTCCAGCCATTCAAACTTCATTAAATTTTGATTAGTGTATATTTTTGCTATAAAGTTATATAACCTATGAAACAGAATGACAGAAATAGGAACAATTAATTTTTGACAGAGATAAAAAGATACCTTAATGGAAAAAAGGCCATTTTTTCAACAAATGGTACCAGAACAAGTCATTGTGGTGGCTTTAAAAATGTGTCCGCAAACCTTTGACATTTTCCCTCTCAAAGAGTAGGGCTTAATTCCTCTCCCCTTCAGTGGGCTGGACTCAGTGACTGGCTTCCAGCAAACAGACAACAGCAGCATTGATGGGATGTTACCCCCAAGATTTGGTTAAAAAGACGGTCTCTGTCTTGGCCACACTCTGTCACTTGGATCACTCATTCCAGTGGAAGTCAGCTCTCATGTGATAAGGACACATACGGAGTCTAAGGAGAGGCTCACATAGTGAAGAATGCAGGCCCAACAGCCACCCCCTGGGAAAGCTTAGAAGCAATCTTCTGAGGCCTTCCAACAGCCCTGTGATTGAGCAGGGTAGCAGATGTCCCCACTGCAGCCTTGGGGTGACCAGCCACAGCTAACGGCAACCTCATGAGATGTCATGAGCCACAACAAGCCATTTCAGCATCTCCTAGTGGCCTGACCCACAGAGGCTATGAGATAATAAATGCTGCTTTGTGTTTAGCTAAGATGTTCAGGGTAATTTGTCCTGCAGCAATAGATAATAGAGACACCCATATGCAAAAATAAGAGGCTAACACATCATACAAAATTTACATAAAAATCAACTCAAAATGTAAAATATTAAGCTATAAAACTTTCAGCAAAAAAATAAGAAAATTCTTTAACACTGGATTAGGCAGAACTATGTACACACACACACACACACACACACACACACACACACATATATATATCACACCAGAATCTTGATCCATGAAAGAAAAAAATTGATAAATTAGACTTCAGGATAGTTAAAATATTTTGTTCTGTGACACTATTAAGAGAAGAAAAAGAAACTATAGACTAGAAGAAAATATTTGACAAATCATGTATTTCATAAAGGACATATCAAGTATATAGAAAGAACTCTTAAAATTCAACAAAAGAGATAAAACAACTCACTTTAACAATGGGCAAATGATTTGGACAGACACCTAGTCAAATAATTTTCAAAGAAAGAAAAAACATCCTTGGAATTGAGTGGGGATATTTGGTTTTAAATTAGGATAATATTTTTTATAGAGAATTCAATAAATAGCATACAGAATCCAACAATATTTTTCAAAACAGGTAGATGTCTTCTGCTTTCATCCATGAGGGGGTAATAGAGTTGCCTTGCTGATACTAAAAACAATAAAACTGGACAGAACGTACACGGGAACTTTCTGGGGGGAGGGCAATGAATAACACAGCGAAGGACAGTGATGCCTGTGGGAAGACAAACAGGCCAGGTCCTGGCTTCCTGACAGGGTCAGATTCTGGGCCCTGCACAGCGAACAGGAGCCCAAGCCAAGACAGCAGTCTCAGGGAGCTGAGGAGATGGAGAGTGGGGTTTGGAACTTGCAGGCAGGGTCCTAAAGAAGAAGGGGCTGCACAGAGGGGTGGCCCAGAAGCCACACACATCCTACAGTGAAGGCTGGTCTGTGCACGCCCAGGCCAAGACACCACACTGTCTACCAGCGAGTGGCTGCTGTGGGGCTGGGAGCAGGACAGAGACACCCAAGGTTGGGTGGTGCTAGGGACACAGGAGTTCTTATCTAGTCAGATGAAGAGGCCTTGCTAACACTTCAGGTATTCAGCTACAGCGTCAAAAAGGCCATGCCATAAGAATAAGGACAAAATTGAAATAGATCAGCCCTGACAAAGAATAAATCAGGCTTCACAGATCAGGAGGAAATGACAGCCAGAACAAAACCCCATAGACTGTATAGAAGGCAACGTAAACCAAATGCCGTACAATTTATCAACTATAAAGTCCGGTATACACTTAAAAAAATAGCCCATAGAAGCAGACAACATGAAGACACAGGACTTAGAGGAAACATTAGACATAATGAGTGAAATATATGGAAATCTCAGCAAAGGAATGGAAACAATATTTTTTTATTTAAAAAAAAAAAGGACAAAACGGAAATTCTAGAAAAGAAAAGAACACCATCTGACATGAAAATTTTACTGGACGGGCTCAACAACAGATTGGAGACCACATAAGACACAGTCAGTGAACTTGAACGTGGCTCAATAGCAATTATCCAATCTGAAGAACAGAGAAAAAGTGATTACAGAAGGATGGACAAAGCCCAGGAGGCATAAGGAACAATTTCAACTGGGTTAGCATACGTGTAAATGAGTCCTAGGAGTGAGAGACGGGGGGGGGGGGGGGCACACTTGGCACACAATGGAAAATCAACCCAAATTTGGTTAAAAAAAAAAACCCCATCAACTTAGATACCACAATGCTTGGTGAACCCCAAGCCAGACAGAGACAAAGAACATCACAAACTAAGCATATCACAAACGGCTAAACAAACAATGAAACAAAACAAAAAGATAAAGAGAAAATCTTTAAAAAGCAGCCAGGGAAACAGATACCTCACATACAGAGCAGCAATAGGAACGAGGCTGACTTCTCATCATAAAGGATGTGTTGTAGAAGATAAACGTTACGAGTCCAAAGATAGCACCTGTATGTTGGCCCCTACTTGGTTTCTTCACCAAGTAGGTGAAGTGGGCTGAGACACTTTAGCTCAGAAGCCCGCTAGCACCAAACTCAAATTTTTACATGCTCAATTCTTTTCAATGTAGCCCAAACAGGCATATTTTTAGCCAGTTAGAACCTGCTTGCTTCGTATACCCCTATGAAACTGCACTTGACATTTGCTAACTGTAAAGGAGACTGTGGCTCTAAGGATCCCAAGCTGCTGCTGCTCCTGGAGCTCTCAGAGCAGAGACTCCCCACTGTGCTGCCAACTGACATCACCTAACCTAAACACCCCCTCTCCAATCCCTTCTCTCCCAGGAGCTCCCTCCTGAACAGTGGCCCCTGACCTGCAAATCCAGCAAGGTATCAACAAAGCCAGTGCGCGCTACTGCCACCTTGTGGTCACATCTACTTCCCTAATCAGCTCTCCAATTCCTTCAACTCCCCTATGACAGCATAAAAACATCTTTCAAGTGCTAACACACACACACACACACACACACACACACACACACACACACACGCAGCACTAGCTATCCAAATGTTTATATCTGCTGAAGATATCTTCTAAGAATGAGGGTGAAACACAGATATTTTCAGATAATTGGAAGTTGAGAGAATTCTTTGCTAGCATGCATACCCACATCACAAGAAACCCTAAAGGGATGTTCTTTATATCGAAGGTAAATGATACTAGATGGAAAGTCAGATTTACAGGGAAGAATGAAGAGCACCAGAAATGGTAAATATGTGGGTAAATATAAAAATCACTCTCACCTTTTGTCTTTAAGATAACAGATTACTAAAAGGCAGGAATCATAATACTGTTACTGGGTTTACAATGTACATAAAATATATGACAAAGTTGCACAAAGAGTAGAGAGGGGCAGATAAATGGAATTATAAAATACAAGCAATTAAATATTCAATGTTCAAGGTAAAAGTATTTTCAGATAAATTAATTTTAAAATTATAAACTAAACCAGCCACATATTTAAGCCTGTAATACCACATACCAAAACAATAACAGGATCGTGTAAAGGTCCATCTGTGTGAAGAGTTTCAATATCATCTTCAATGTTATAGTCCCATTCCACACCAAGATCTATGAAGGTCCGTGACTTGGCTTCCTCCCCTTTGCCATTTAAAATATAGTGGCCAGTAGCCTGGTTCTTAATAGCTAAAGGGAGAAAAGTGGGTAACCAGCATACATTTTATTTTATCATATTACAGGTTTGATGACCCACAGCAAGTCTACCCCTTTCTATAAATGACAGACTGTATATTAGCATCAAAGCAATCAAAGTGAGTGCTCGTTCTGATACGACTTCCATTCCCTTCATTCGGCATTTAAATCCTCAAGCCGCAATCCTAACTAGTCAAAAACAATAACAAGATGGTTTAAATAAAGGAGGTAAAACTTGACAAATATTCCCATTTGAAAGGACCGTCAAAGAGGTTAACAGTTTCTAACCCACTCCTGTATATTTCCTCAGAAAGCTGGGAATACTTTGAAAATCATGGATACTTCTATAATCATTAACACAAATCATTTATGCTAGGATAGCACATAACATAAGGGCTTCTTTACTTTGCTGTGTTAGCTCTTTCAAGTTAGTAGAAGTATTGATAGGTATCCAACATAGCTGAACTAATTTTTAGACCAACAAGTAGCTCTTATGTTCGTGAAATTCCAAGGCCGTGTCCCTACTTATATGGCTAGAAAAAGCTGTTTACTGGTGATAGAGTTCCTAATGCTTTATTGATCTAATATATTATTTAAAAATGCTTTCTCTAATGGACAAAACATAACAAATGGGATTTTAAAGTTTGGAGGGGTTTACCAGCATATAATAAGTTAGAAAATAAAATTTCATGTTATAACCATCCCTGAAAATGTGTAGAAAACAAGAGCAATTTTACTTAAATACATTTATTCCTCTTGAGCTTTTTGAAACTAGTCTAATGTTTCCAAGGATAATGATCTGAGTTCTAGGACAAAAAATAAGGCATAGGAATTACTGGAAAAAGAACTACGGCTGACTGTTAGATCGTTAAGGAATCCAGTAGCGAATTTAATTTAAATACTAAAAAAAATTCTATGAAACACCATAAAACAATTCATTTTTTAAGTCACACATTTAAAATAAAAGCAATTTGAGACAAATTTTCATGGGGTTGACAGATGATTCTTTCGTTTCAGAGCGCTTCCTCGTGCTTTAATAGGTCAGGGAGAATGTGGAAGTCATATTTACATTTGTACACACACTTGAAACAAACCCCTTTAGAAATGAGATTGTTACATGATCCTCTCATAAAGGAGGAAAGGAATTCTAAACAGCCATGCAAATGGATCTGCATGTGCCAGTCAGAAACTGGACACATCACAGATACTGGCTTTTCAGTAAAAGAACTTAAAATGCAATAAAAGTAAGGAGAGGCATACAGTAAGGCATCAACCAAAATATCAGAACTAATTGGCCAACATAACTATGGCAAATTTTTCTGATATTCTTCCTTAATTTATGCATTTTATTAACATATTTATTTTTCTCATCCCCTAATACAGAGAAAAAATGCATAACAAACTTGTTAAATAACCTTTTCTTCATATAAATAATGAAACAACCTAGATTTCACCAAAAATTAAAACTCTATTTTTGAATACTTTTTGTTTTAAAGAAAGAAGAGCGGGGAGAAATGACCAACAAAAACCACACAGTAATGCATTTATATGTAATTCTGAATCTTGCATATCTATGTATACATACATATACATATATACACATGCATCTACACGCATATATATCTATGTATGATTTCTTTGACATTTCTCTAAGAGCATGCTACAGCAAAGCCAGCGGACAGAAACACTTACCAAGAATATGAGGAGAAGCCTCGTCTTCTTGGATTAACACATGTCTAGCACCAGGGGGTATATCAAACATCTTAAGGTACCCTTTGCATGTGTAGTAAATATCGGAGAAAGCAAAGAAGAAAACAAAAGCAACAACCATGGTTAGCCGAGCATGAAATTCTTACTGTTCCTGCGTGCAGAAGAGGGCATCCATAAACTCAAAGAAGCAGTTTCAGAAGTTAACTTCAAAGCATTGGTAGCTTTTGTGACAACTGGCATGAGATTAGAGGAATTCTTTTTTTTTTCTTTTTTTTGTATCAAGAGGGGGGAGTTAATCTTGTTTCTAACCTATCAGTCTTTTACCTTGTACTGAACTGTGAATTGTGTCAACAACAATTGAGGCAAATACTATACTTTCCTGTGACCCTCTATGTGAGTTTAGGTTTTCTGTTGTTGTCATCATTGCTGTTAAATTTATTTGTTTGTTTGTTTAATTTGATTAGAGCTGACACATGTAATGTTATATTAGTTTTGGGTGTACAACATAGTACAACATAGTGATTCGTCCAGTGTATACACTATGCTATTTTAGTTTTCTAAACCACCCTTTTGAAGTGGGGCCAGTGTTTAGTGTCCTTTGTTGGTGAACTTCTTGAGATATTTCATCTGTCTATACATTATTTTAAAAGCTTAAGGGCAAGTATAGATAGCTAAACTTCTAATTAATGAAATATCTTCATATTTAAAGCCTGCTTTGTTCTAAAGAAATTTCAAAAGAAAGAACAGTGAGTGCCTCTCATTTTTCTTGTGATCAGCCATTAATTTAAAAGCCTTGAACAAGTTTTATTATGGGAAAGTTTTAAAATACATTCTTTAGATTTGATCAAATCATTTGGTTGGAAAATATCCACAAGTTATGTCATACATTGCCTTAAAAATGTGCTCTAAACTCAATCTTCTAATCCAGAAATCATGAAATCAATATGCTTAATGGATTGCCTTGGGTTATAAAATCTTGTGTCAATCCTATTATGGTCAATGTCATATAAAGCAAATCCTGGTGTTATCACATGTCCTAAAAATTATCTTTTAAGATCACTTAGAATTAAGATCCTAACTATAAATCAACAATAGGACAAGCAGAAATCAAGATGTTTTATCCAGGAAATATAAATTAATATAGGGAGATGATGCAATTGACACCTTACATATGAAACATCCAATTCACACACTACAGGATGAGTCTGACAGAAATTCCCTTATAAACACACAATTGCCATCGTTATCAGAAAAAAATACGTTTGTCATTTCTATATGGACAATAAATATCTACCTATGGGTAGATTTACTTAACTTTTTCAGAATATCTATTAGTGTCTTAACTCAATGGCAGAGTCATTTTGGGGTCAGGGTTTTCAGTACCTGAGCCTGGGTAAAGTCGAGTCCGTGAACCACAGCGTGTTTGTCTGCGCATGCAATGGCTGGACGTAACGTGTTTAAGTGCTGACCAAGCACAGCAAAACAGCTTGATGCCATTTATGGATGCCCATCTTTCTGCAGTTTGCTACAACTTACCCAGTACATTTTTAGTTTCCCTTGTTTCAGCAAGAGAAATATTACGAGCTCCTTTGGGTAAAGTGAAGGCGCCTCTTGTCTTCCCTTAAACAGAATGTTTTTAATTAGTGAAGGTTTCATGTTTCTCAAAGTCTTGCTGTTTCATTGACTATACTATAAGTTATATAGATTCCATTAGGTAAGATAACAAATAATTCTGTAATTTTATATGTTGAAGTCAAAATGCATTTTTAATAGTTAGGTAATGCCAATAAACAGTTAATAGTCAATGAAAGTAAGACTAAGAATGAATGAGATATGATAAAGGTGATTGGAAGTTGAATACTTGCAGATTTCATTCTCCAGCAACTTGAATTCTGTATGGCACCTCTTGCTTAAATGTTTCCCTGTTGGAAAATGTTAATTAGTCTATTGAGTGACTATGATGACAACACCAGTGCAAAGAAATGGATGTTAGATTATCTTTGAACAGTCTGAATCCGTATGACTGATGAAATCTTTCTTCTCTTCTGACCTTGATTTGCAGGTTTAGTCTAATTTTTGAGGTATCTGAAAAAAAACCATCATGACCTCGTACCACAGAATGGATGATTAATGGATGGATGATTAATGGTTAACGGTAAAACCTTTTTTCTTTACATTAACTTACTCTGGAAATTAAATAACATGAATGATTTTATACCAAAAAGGATAATACAGCTGCCATAGAGAAAGCACACTTAATTGTTTCACAATAAGATGAAGAAAATTACATGTTTACTCCACCAAAACCATAATATATCATTTTAATTCTGTGTACGTTCTTAACATAATCAGCCAGAAATGGCAATATTTGTTTTTTTAACCCTTTAACTATCAAATGACTGCACAGGAATATCAAAAACATCAGTAACGAAAGACACTTTGGAGTGGCCTAGCTCTGCCCCACTCAATGTGTCAAAGAGCAATACTGGTCTGGGGTCTGTGTGTGTTTTTTTTTTTTTTTTTTTTTTAAATAGTTCTTGCTTTATAAAAATAGCACCACGATTAAAAAAAAAAAAAACCACTCTACAGAAGGAACCATGTTCCAACATTGTAAGAAAATGTTCTACTTAAAGCAGCACAAGATAACCACCCCAACCATCCCTTCTTCCCCTGTTCCCTTTCGAACCAGTCATGCGCCACTCCGGCACACTGTTCTTGGTAGTAGGGATCCTAGGGCACCTAAGGCCAGGAGTCTTTGGGGGGAGGGGGCGGTGGGTCTTGCATGGTTAAGCTCTGGGGTAGCTGAGGTCTAACGAGAGTACAAAGAACTGAGAGAATTATTCCATTGGGGTGAAGACTACCTTTTTTATACTTTCTCTTCTTCTATAAGGGAAAATCACCACCACGACAATGTGCTCAAAGTAAACCAATTTCTTAGCTTTATTTTTGTTTTTTCTTATTTTATCATTCTACCAAAGACTATGCCAACTGTGTGGGGATGATGAAAGAGAAGCTTCTCAAGGGAAGTACCATATTGAATTTATCTTTAAATGCTGAATTCCCAGAGACATTTTCTCCACAAATGCTTATTGAATAACTGAATAGTATCTGTCACAAACTAGAAAAGATCGTTCAGTAATAAAAGTTTGTATCCAAACATTTTATGAAAATTCCAGTGAATAATTATGAGATTCTTCATAATTTTACATATTACTTGTGCTTTTTTTTTTTCCCCCATCTGCTGAAACTTCACTGCATGCCTAAGTCCAGGTCATTGACTCTGAAATAAACACTAATATTCACATACACAAGCAATCATACCTCAGGGTTGTCTTTGGTTGTGCACCTAATTTTGTGTAATATTAAGCTTTTAAAATTATGTAAAATATGGAATCTATATTTGTAGATTCATAAATAGGATAAACTTGTTCACCTTTAAAATAAAAGAAGCAAAACTAATGCAATATTTTAAAAGCTGTATTTAAAATTTTGTGATTTTTTTAACTTCTGATCAACAATTTATGTGAACAGAAAATTCAAAATAAGCCTCAATTCTAATAATTAGGTCTAATGTGTTTTATTAAAAACACAAAATAGGGGCGCCTGGGTGGCTCAGTTGGTTAAGCGTCCAACTCTTAATCTCTACTCAGGTCATAATCTCAGGGGTTGGGAGATCGAGCCCCTTGTTGGGCTCCACATTGAGTGGGGGTTCTGCCTGGGATTCTCTCTCCTTGTCCCTCTGCCCCTCCCCGCTTGCACACACACTCTCTCTCTCAAAATAAATAAATAAATAAAATAAAATAAATAAACACAAAATAAAACAAAACACATATTTTAGCTAACTACTATAATTTATATTAATTTTATTTGTTCCTTATTTAAATTAAATAGGTACTTAATCATCATGGATGCCATGGAGTATAAATCAGTCCAAGTGTTTTTATTTTTGGTTTTGGTTTTTAGTTCCTTAAAAGGTAATCTGGGGGTGTCTGGGTGGCTCAGTTGGTTAAGCGTCTGCCTTCAGCTCAGGTCATGATGCCGGGGCCCCACGTCGGGCTCCCCAAAGAGTGGGGAGTCTGCTTCGTTCTCCCCAAAGACCAGGGAGTCTGCTTCTCCCTCTCTCTCTGACTCTCCCCCCGCTGATGCTCGTTCTGTCTCTCTCGTGCTCGCTCTCCCTCTCTCTCTCAAATATATAAATAAAATCTTAAAAAAAAAAAAAAAGAAAAGAAAAGGTAATCTGAACAAAAATAAATCAGCAGCTAATTTTTTGTTATGTTTTTAGGGAAAATGCTACATTCCTAAAAGAAGTCTCAAAAAGTACAATACAGAGAAGGATAAACTGAATTCATGAGAGAACTCATCTTACCAATCTTCTTGGGAGTTCTGGTAAATGTCCCCTTTACGGTTCGACAATGAGAATTATCTCCTCCACAGACGCCACACTTATCCTCAACCTTCGTAGAACCAATTTCTTTATCACAGCCCACTTTCTGGAAAGAGAAGATGTTAAACGGGACTAATTTTAATGTGCCAGATGAAGGTCAGCATCCTAGACAAGGACAAACCATTTGTTTTATCGTAAGCCCATAGTGACGCAGTCTGACCAAACCTTGACTCTAGCTCTGATTTTTTAACGCCTCGATCTTTTTGAAGAACTACTATGAAGTCAAATGATTTGTACTCTAGATTAAAATCTACTCTAGGATAAATCTCCCCTGCCTAATGAAACATTTACCCCATCACACATAGTCATGACCCATCCAACATTTATTAAGCACAGATATTGTTGATGCTGAGAAGATAAAAAGTAGGATGGTATTTTTCCCTCGTTGCTCTCCTATTTGGAAAGATGAATAGTAAAACAGTGAGCTGGGCATTAGCATAAGCTTTACAAGCTGGCTAGGGATGCAAAACAAAACTCTACAAAAAATAAAATAAGATGAAATCAGAGAAGGAGACAAACCATAAGAGACTCTGAACTCTAGGAAACAAACTGAGGGTTGCTGGAGGGGAGGCAGGTGGGGGATGGGGTAACTGGGCGATAGACATTAAGGAGGGCATGTGATGTGATGAGCACTGGGTGTTATATAAGACTGATAAATCACTGAACTCTACCTCTGAAACTAAAACCAAACCAAACCAACAAACAAAAAAACAAACAAAAGACTTTACAAAGTGCTGGAGATTTTCATAGGGCCCTGTAGAAAGGCATTTCAAGAACGCAGAGGGATAAAAACAGAGCCATGGAAATTGTATGCTCATGGGAAGTGGGTTCAGAGAGCAATACTAAAGCCATGTTCAAGCCAATGGAAAGTTAGTGCTGTATAAGAAAGGAAGGACAGTGAAAGATTTGCAAAGCACAAGCCATGAAAGGCCTTGAATATCAGGCAGAGTTCACATTTTCACAGGTACTTAACAGGGAACCACTGAAGGTTTTCTGAACTAGTGCAGGATAAGGGGACACGATAGCCCACTGCACTCAGAAGTTTGGAATGAAAATGGGCAGAGACAATGAGGACCACACATTTGATATACCAGATACTATGGGAGGGTGAGAGATGGACCAAAGTCAGATTCTACTTTCAGGGAACATTCATTTCAAATGGGAGGTCTCTGCATACTGGAGATTCATTCCTACACCACTTCGGTTGTGCTGAAGTGATGAAGAAATAGACAGGAGTAAGGTGTTCAGTTAATAAGGCCGATTTCATATCAGTTTAACTTGTGAACATAATAAGAAAGTCAACTGCAGTTTTTTAAAAAAGGGTCTCAATGGGGCAAAACCTGGTTTTTGCATCTTCGCCTCTTTTGTTCTCAGGTGGAATTCGGTGTTTAAACTTAGAATCAACTGGAAAGTAAGAGAGAGAGAGTGGGAGAGAGAGAGAGAGAATTTCTAATATTTTTTAAATAAAAGATAAAATACATTTAGCATTGTGTTTTTGAGAAAAGCTCTGTCGTGGAAAAGGAGATGACTACTAGGAAAATACTCAAAGCAAAAAAGGCACCGTACCTCCGAACTGTTGTATCCCTAACCAGAGGGATCAGAGTAACTTAGAAAAGGCATTTGGCTGGAAGAGGAGGAAAACCATATTTAAATCTCCATTCTGCCAATGGCCAAACGTTGATGTGAAAAGTGAAATGTCTCCCGCATTTAGTTGAGGCCTCCTCAACAAGTCCTAGGTTCTCAGTTTAGTGTGATTTTACAGATAAGACAGGGTTAAGATCTTTTGAAAACATGCAGATGAACGACAGTCAAAGCAGAATTGCACAACAGCGTAGGACGCTTCCAGCGAAGCCATGTGAACTCACCACGCACTCTCCCCGCACGCATATGCTGTACGGATCTTTGTAAGAACAGTGCGTTCCGTCATGCACCAGCTGTTTCATGTACACCGCATCTCCAGTCTCTCTGGATTGGCAGTAAAGGTGGCATCTTTTCTTGGCTGCAAAAGATGGAGGATTAATTCGACTATGTACATAAAGTGACATATTTGCACACTGCAGCGATTTTATTTTTAACAGAGTTTTTGCACGGTTGCCTGAAAACAAAACATTGTATGAATAAATAAAAGAAAGAGTAGCAGAAAAGGATACATATTTGGCATACTACTGATCTAAACCGTGAAGCTTCTGAGAGTGAAAAGTGGCTGAATTAATAATTACATAGGAACGACTGGGACTGTCCCAGGCAAACCGGGTTGGATGTCAACCCTGGATTTAACCACAGCTCTTCGATAAACTTTAATTCAGAACCAATTTCGTTTTAGTGACACTTAGAGAATTAAAAGGGTTTCTCTTTTGTTTGAACTGTTGACCTAGTATGGTTTATGCCTCATGTAGGATCTCATTAGTTAAATGTAATATAATTTATGTGACTCGCTTCACCGAAACAGATAAAAAATAATGCATTTCTTCTTAATGCATTGCAACACTGAATTCCTATGTGGATGCATCTTTCCTTTAAAACAGCTTTTTTTTTTTTTTTTAATTTTATTTATTTATTTGACAGAGAGAGAGACAGCCAGCGAGAGAGGGAACACAAGCAGGGGGAGTGGGAGAGGAAGAAGCAGGCTCATAGTGGAGGAGCCTGACGTGGGGCTCGATCCCATAACGCCGGGATCACGCCCTGAGCCGAAGGCAGACGCTTAACCGCTGTGCCACCCAGGCGCCCCTAAAACAGCTTTTAACCTGAACTCAGCAGCGTGTTGTGTCATATGGCCATCATGTAACTATTTTGTTTCAGCCACCCAAATATGAAGTACGGTGAGATGTTCCCATTTACACACATTTAACCAAAAATTCAGAGGTATGAAGTGAAACACTAAAATGGAATCTCCAAGTGTCTTTTCTGATAACTAGCGTACAGTACAAAAATAAAAGGTTCAGATGTGCCTTTTGTTCTTAAGTCATGATCTCTTCTTGTTTCTGACTCAGTTGTAAAAGAACTGTGGTTTTTTTTCCCTAGTTATTTGGAAAGGAAAGATCACAGTATTCCAGAGCGTTTCCTAGTAGAAGGGTGCCAGTCAAACAAGGAACCTCGACATGTCTCCTATGGGCTGCTTTCCACGGGTCTTTTCAGCAGTGACAGTGGGAATGCTGTTTGCCGGGGACTAGCCCACAATTCTCACCCTTCTAGGGAAAGGCCTACGTTAGCCTTGTTCTTGGAAACCCAGCAGGACTTACCCCTATAAACACCAAGTTTTCTAATTTACCAAGTAAGGACCAAGAGTCCAAGAGATTGGTGTTGACAAGGCTTACACTCTGAGTCACCATCCACACAGCGGGAAGACAGGGAGCATCTACTCACCGTCGGGATGTTCGTATGGCAACCAGTGGTGCTTGGTATTCTGGTATTCAAAGTGGGAGTTACGCTGTTGGCACTGCTGTGCTCTGAAGTCCTCAAAGTGTTTTGGGCATTCTTCTGTATTACAAAGCTGGTACTCAAAATTAACACCAGGACAATCCTGACCACCATTGATGGGCCTAAAAGAAAAGACAACATTGAAAAAGGCCCTTTGGCTCTGGGCCAGCAGTTGAAGCTTGCAGACAGAGTACTTGAAGGCAGAAAGCCAGAGCTTCTCAGCTGCTGACACAAAGTGAATGAACTCATACTTCCTAATTTCGATCCCTTTCCAAAGGCACCATCCTCTCCCTGTGTGTGTGTCTGGGACGGGGTAGGGAGGTGGGGACCAAAATCTCAACTTAAATCAGCATTTCAAACAGTATATTTTGAATGCATGGTGAAAGTTTATAAAGAAATTTAAAAAAACATATGTATGGACCGAGGAAAATTAGATTTCCTACCATGCATAAAACATGTCCATGCAACCCAAAGAAATCTGATCACAGCTCTATGTCTTAGTTTTCTCCTATGTAGAACGCAAAAAATAATCCCATCTTCCTTAGAGAAAAATGGCGAGGACCACGTAAGTTAACATATTTAACATACTTAGAACACAGCATAGTTCGTAGTGAACCTTAGCTGCTCTTATTATAATTGTATTGTTTTTGTTGCTTCCACTAATACTACCAGTATCTCTTCCTGTGAAAACAGTTATGTGACATTTGATATTCTTTATGAAAAACTTCCTCAGAGCCATCCTGCGGCCAGAGACTAAAGAAGATGCTTTTCTCACCAGAAAGAATGTCTTATGTTTTTGCTGAGCATGCAAGAGGGATTCAATATATTTAGTCTGAGTGAGTGAATGGGGTGCTGTTCCCCCAGTTCCTAGGTCTTGGTTCACTTTCTGTGGTCCTGCTCAGCTATGTTGCTCTCCTAACCCCGGAGTGAGTGATCCCCTGGCTGGAGGGCTTCCTGCAGTGGCCCGCCCAGCCTCGGGGCCCAGGCCTTACCAGCACAGTGACGGGCTTTCCCTGCCCAGCGCCCAAAGGCTTCTAAATACCAATTGCTTCCAAAATCTCTAATCTTCACTTGAGCCTCTCATCTTCACCATTGATGACTCTTCACAAGATTGATGAATGGAGATTTACCCAAAATAGACACTTACACCCCTAGTTTTCATGTTTTGTGTTTGTCACGTACTTCACGAAACAGAATATTAATAACATAATACCGAAGCATTTTCTGGTCTATCCAAAAACAACTAGAATACAGGAGTTTACTCACGTGGGATTATTACACTGGCGTGTTCTGAAACGGACACCAGTTCCACATGTCCGGGAACAGGAGCCAAATTTGGTCCAAGATCCCCAGTTGCCATCTTGTTTCTGTTGATTCGCATTTTTCCACATGCAATGACCCTTATAGCACCACTTAGGAAAATGACAAAAGGCAATTATGAAAGTTATGCATAAGGTGAAGCTCAAGTTATTACACAACTACCGCCAGCTAAAGGCCTTTATTTCTTTTCTCTCCCCCCGTAAAAATGCATTTAAAATTAAGCCAGCACAATCATAACAATAAGGTACCCTATATAGGATAACTTAGACTTGCAGTTTTAAGTATAAAGTGAAAAAAAAATTCGCTCACTCAGACAAGTTTTTAAATGATATACTTACAGTGAATATCAAACAAAACCAATAAGAATGATCTGAGGACCCAACACGCATAGCAGGTAATATTCTACTCTCCATCCCTCATTAGCTACATAGCAGGGTTTTTTAAGGGTAATATGCTCCCCTTCATAATAATAACGAAAAATATGTGCCTTAACTTTGGAGTTAATTAACATATCTAAAACATATACAGTGTTCAAAACACTGAGGTTATGTTTCAAAATTTTCATTCACAATGATCCTGAGAGATAGACAGGTCATTTGCTATCTTTACGTTTTAGATGAGGAATATGGGGGGCCAATGATGAGGAGGAGAAGACCAACTGGCCAGGAAGTAATTAAGTGGGAACTACTGAACCTTGATACTACAGAGGCACCTCACTTATAGTACCCAGCACACAGCTGGTGCTCGACAGGTATTAGTTCTTTTCCCTTTCAACATTTTGACTTGCTTTTTTGTCCTACCTACAATAAAAATGTTTCTTAAAACTCAAATTTGGTAAATTTAAACAGAACACAAATATATTTAGAGAAGTTGGATGTTCAGGGTTGATTTACAGGATATATTTTTCATAAAGCAAAAATGAATCAATTCATTGTTGCTCTTGATTTTTTGGTCAAAAGTTTGTAACACTGAATTTTTCCAGAGGAACACACTATATGTAATGTGCTTAACATAATACCTAACAAAGTTTAAATACCAATAATGGCAGATTTGATGATGATGATGATGATGATACTTGTAATTCTCAGAGCAAATACAGTTCATACACATTTGAAATAGAGCTTTAAATGGCTTTAAAAGAACTAAAAGCTATGTAAATCTTCCTTGCCAGCTTTTGGTCCTGTCTACAATATCTTATTTCCAAACTAGTCAAGGCTCTTCAACTTGAGTTCTTAACATGCCTTTGTTTTGAGTTTGGTGATCTTTCCCCTTATGAGTAGCGTAGCTTGGCCCCTGGCCAGTTTCTGAGCATTCAATCTTGACTACACAATTTGAGATTTAAAACCTCTGGGCATCTTTCCCCAAGGAGCAAGGCCAAATCTTCTGTATAAATGCACATGACTTTATTTCTGGACAACTTTCACAAGGAGTGGGAAGCCAGCAAGTAAATCAAATCCCATTAGCAGGGGCCCAGATATTCCGCTGAGCTGCTGCTTCCTACTCGATCAGGAGTAGCTGAACAGCGGTCTCAAAGATGGTAGGTAGGTCCGAATCCCCCAAATCTGTACATGTCCTTATTGGAAAACAGTCTTGGCAGACATGAATTGGTTAAGGATTTTGAGATGGAGAGGTTACCCTGGCTTATCCAGGTGGGCTCTAAATGCCAGCACAGCACATGTATTCTTATAAGCGAGGGGCAGAGGGAAATTTACACGCAGAAGAGAAGGGGACAATGTGCCCACGGCAGCAGAAACTGGAATGGTGCGGTTACAAATCAAGGAATGCAGGCAGACCCCAGACGCTGGAAGACGCGAGAACAGATCCTCCCCTCGAGCCTCTGGAGAGAGGATGGTCCTGTCTACACATCGATTTTGGCTCAGTGAAACTGATTTTGGACTTCTGGCTCCTAGAGCTATGAGAGAATATAATTTCTGTTGTTTTCAGCAACTAAGGTTGTGGTAATTTGTCATAGAAGCCCCAGGAAACAATGCTAGTGCATTATCATAATGAAAGCCCATACACCATGGTTGGTACCAGAATGACTACAGCAAGGGTCATAATTTTCCAGGTTTCTAAAGATGATTATGATGAAACCTATCTTAAATCTTCATTGTATAAATAGATATACTCACTTTTCCAGCAGCACATTCAGTCCCATCAAGTGGGGGTCCCTTTTTTGTCTTACAAAAGTAGGGATTATCAGGATGGCTACACCACAGCTGTTTACATGGGTCAAATGTTCGGAACTAGAAGAGAGAGGATCGGGATCTCAATGAAATAGGGTTGGCATGTCATACCAACATGTCCGACAGTATCTTGTACATACTTTCTTCATGTCATGTTCCTTCGGTATTTTAATTTTAAATTAATAGTCATAGTTGGGGCATAGTAAGAAAAAAAATACTGCCTAAGAATTCCAAGGAAAGAATACTTTTATTCTGCTTTTCTAAAATATTGATGGTAAACAATAATTTGTCTGTGATTCTCTGGCTTACTTCAACATTTCTGCATACCATTTCTATTTTATGGTTTTCAAATGGGTAATATGGGAATTTTAAAGAATTTGTAAATATTATGACCATTTCAAATATGAAAACTTATTAAGATGCTTTTGCAGCATTCATCAAAACAGTTTCTCTTTATCCTTGTAGTTATGAACCAGTCAGATTATGAATAATACTGAGCTGACTAAAAGCAGAAAATATTTATAAGGCTTGCTATGTGAGATAAGGTGTTCTAGGCATAACAAAATCTCACAATACATTCATGTGGTTTATAATGTACTTTCCATACATTTAATTCTCAAAACAATCCATGACTGAGAATATGAGTTATAAGGCAAGGCTTTAGTTATGATTATAAGTGAGACAATAACAGCCAGACTAGAATCTTAGTATTCTCACTTGTGAGAATGTTTTTTGTTTTCCTAAAACACCACATTATTATATCCAAATGGATGTGTCCACACATATTTGTGTGTGGTCTTTGATCTCTTTGTAACTAGAAACATCTTACCATTCTCTAGATTTAAGAAAAAAATCAAATACCAGTTTATCCATATAGTCATTGCTTACAGCACTAATCACCCACAAAATAGCCTTATGGTCATAGCTTTTATTTTTTTTAATTGTACTCATTTTGGACCTGGGTTTGTTTGTTCTAATTCTTATTACTTAATGCAGAAATTGTACTTTTCCATGACATTGAGCCAAAGCTTTAGAATTCTCAGGTCTAAAGCATTAACGCAGGTAATAAGGAGCTGACAGCGTGTACCTTACACACAGACCAAACGGTTGTAGGTAGATGGATATGGAAGATTTCAAACAGCAGATCAACTTCTTTTCAGTACCTTGAAATACTTATTTTCTTTGCTCTAACACATAAAGCTTGCTCCAACATATAAAAAGCCCCTCCTTTCTTCCTTTTCTTTTCTTTTCTTTTTTTTTTTAATGAACTACTTAAGTTCAATGCAGGAATTTAGTGAAACATAGCTCTAATGTTCACACCCACATGGAGGACTGGCTTTACTGGACTCCATTTACTATGTGCCTGCACTGTGCTAACCACTGTAATTACAGTATCAAATTTAATCCTGATGTCAATTCTATGAGATAAATACTATCATTATCCATATTTTACACCCAAGGAAATTAAGAGAGATCGAATAAAGTGCTCAAAGTCATACTTCTAGTAAGTATGAGATCCAGATTCTGACAACCCACCTAGTCTGAGTATGAAACCCATATTCCTGACCTTCATGCTACACTAGGACTCTCACATGAGAATATACCAGGACCACCCTTCCCTATGGTCACAGCTACATGAAATCCTGGGCAACAAACGAATGAAAAACAATATACTGAAGGCTTGGAAGTCATCTCTGAAGGTCACAGAAACTAAGGGAGCATCAGAGCCTAAAGCTTTAGAGCTTGACAATCTTAGTTTCAATGTCTAGCTCCCCTATTGACCAGATGTGTGATTTAAACAAATTGCTCAATCTAAGTCTTAGCTTTTTCATCTGTAAAATAAAAATATACCAACTCCCATCTAGTCTGCTACAAGGATTAAATAAGATAATATACTGGAAGCTCTTAGCTTCAGCACATAGTGACACAGCAAACACAAAATCATTGATAGATATTCTTCCGCTTGCACCAGTGAGTCTATAAAGGTCATCAAACAGGAGCTATGCAAATAGATTTCAAGAAGCAAAATCTCAATTGACCGTGAGTAACATACCGCAGTGCACATTTTATAGCCAACCCCAAAGTCAAAACGACATTGCTCATCCATAGAATAATTGATTCCAGGAAGTTCTGGGAGTTTGGGCCAATCATGTTCAAAAGGGTCATCAAGGAGACAGTCATAGGAACTGTAGAAAGGAAAATATTTCATGTCGGTAAATGTTCATTTTTTTTTATCACATCCTAATGAAAAACTATTCTTAGGTTACAGACCCTGGAATTTCATCCAATCATACAGCAAGGTCATACCTTTGAAGGTTTTGGGTTTCACTTCCATTTAGAAAAAGACCCATCGTCCTTATTCATTCCAAAAAAGAAGCCAAACATGACCCAGGAATACAGGAGAATTGTGACAGCCTTATTCATGGCCCCAGCTACAGGGACTATGTGGCACTCTCTGCAGGCGTCACATGACCGTCCTCGCTCCTCATCCTGAACTCAAGTTTGACCACCAAAGATTACACAAGAAATTTACTAAAAGGAGACCACGGTTAACAATTCTTTTAAATTCTAGGCTTACTGCTTAAAATATTGTGATTACATTGTGGTGTCATTGTGCCCAAACCTCTGAGTCATAAGAAAATGTTCATCATGAGCAACAATTCTCATTCCCTGGGAGTTTGGTTAAGATCAAGGTCCTAAAAGTCAGTTTCATGTCTGCGTTATGCTACAACATAAATGCTCTCAGAACATGCAGAAGGGGACGTACTGGATGTATCTCTTCAGTTCTTGGCCACTGCACCGGGACCAGTGGTAACGATGAAATGCTGCTTGCACCAAGGGGGCCATGACACTCCCCATAGCGGTCTCATCACCACACCTGTTGCCTTGTCCGTCATGCTCCATTCCCAGCCTACAACAAAAGTGAGACCTCACCGGTAAGAATCAGAGGGGCCGTGGATTTTGCTTGATTTCACTTTTGGAAATAAATTTAGGGGAATATGCATTTTATAAATTAGCGTGGCTTTTGCGGAGGAGTCCCAGAGACTGTGAAGTAGAGAACACTCTGACAGAAATGTCTTCCTTGTCTGATAGCTATGAAAAGTGCAGGGGTGTCTCTGCAAGCCAGAGTCACTTATTAACTTTCAGTGCATGACCTCTTCCCTGTTTTCAGCTCCTCACACTTGGCAAGGAATGAGGGTTGCATGCTGGCATGTACTCTGCCCAAAGTATGAACAATACTGAGAGAAGCAGGGAAGAAAAGACTTTTTTTTTTTTTTTGCTTTATAGCTGTCAACAGTGACTTACACATGGCCAGTCTCATGGGCTACTACAAAAGCAGATGAAAAACCATCCTCATGATTCAGGGTACAACTTCTCACTGGATGACACATGCCTGTGACTGGAGCATACCCTGTAGAGAATAACAATTACTTTTATTTTCATTTTATGAGAAAGCCCATTAAGAACTACTACTGGACCTTTGCCTAGAAAAAAAAAAAAAAGAGCTTTTCAGGAAACAGAGGCAGTATTATTTCGCTGCTAGCATTGTGCCACATTCTCTTGGGAAAGCCACACACAGGTAATGGTCTCTAAAAAGATTCATTGGGTCTGTGTTTTCTCCTTCCCTAAGGGAAGGAACTGCCTGGGGTTACTATTCTGTTCTGCCCACCAAAAAAGCTCTGTCTTTCTGTTTTTAGTGAATGGTCCTTCCTATGATGGTACTGATAAAGGGAGACAGAAATTCCATCAACGTTGAAAAGAAACTCATCAGTCCACTTTTTTTTTTCCAAAGTCTACATCAGAATTTATTAGATGAATGTAGGCTGACTTTGGAAGAAAGCTTTCTGGCAGCAATCATTTCTCATGGCATCTCCTTTCCCCTTCCAAGCAGTTAGTGGAAATCACACTGCATTTTACAGCATCCCTTCTACACCCCCAAATGCACAGTCATTGTCTTAAAGGCAAGAACAATGTATTATAGCATTTAAGTGGCATTTAACATTGTGAATTCCACAGAAGTCACTGGAAGCAATAGAAAGAAAGTGTATGCCTGGCTGACACATGATGGAAAGTGATGGTAGGGATCTGAATATTTGAACAGACTCCTTGATTTAAAATCATTTTTGAAAAGTCATGCCCTTAAGTTTTTCTTCTGCATATTAATAGAAATACCTTGCATTCCAGCAGGTCCAAAGTCTTGCCTGGTTAAGAAAATTGCATGATCATGGTGTTCAGAGTGGTTCGGATCAGACTTTTGTTGTTGGCAAGCCCAGCGACACACGTTCTCCAAGCTTCTGGATGGGTTTCCCCTTTCTATGAGGCTGATGGACTAAGAGGAAACAGTGTGTTGAGGAAGCACACAATACTTTCCCAAAGGCTTCCTTTTATCATCTGCTCTGAAGTCAACATTTGGGAGGGCAATACTTCAATGATGTTCAATAATATTATTTAGGGCTTATGCATCTATCTACTCTTGTTTGGGAATTCTAAATGCCCGTGAAGGATATCTGAATGACGATCAGTGGTACCTGTGTGAAAGGTGACTGACACATTTGCGGGAACAGGTAACACTGACATTTGCTATCGTGGGGCAACTCAATGTTAATCATTGGGGTAAGAATTCTAGTAGTCCATTTCCTAATTCAGCTCAGATTTCTTACTTTTATAGATACTAAGAACAAAAAAAAAAAAAAAAAAAAAAGGAAAAGATTTATCCAGAGCTGTTAAAGTGAAAGATCTTTAGGTAAAATTTTTATTTATTTATTTATTTTTGGCCCAGAATTGATCAACAAATGTGGGGAATATAAATTCTTCAATGAGCTGGCAAAGCTGGTCAAGTCTTCATTTTGGGAAGTGGTCAAATTACATAAACCTCACACTGAAGAAACAACTACCCGTTTTTTAACCCCAGCAGGACGAAGAGAGATGTACTCTCATCTGGCAGTTACAAGAGATGGATTAACATTGCCTGGAATGTTGCTACGACCACATTATGTTCAGTAGTTACAAATTCAGAGGGAAAAGGGCCCATCCTTCAAGAACCCAGTATCCATACTTCCCGGGGTAGTTCTGATACAATACGAAATTGAATTTGGACCCCCAAATTAGTCTCTACTTGGCTGACAGCCTGAGAGTTTTGTTACATTTCAGCAAATATCATTAGCAGTGTTTACATTCTGAATAAAATTAGCTTGGTTATTATATGCTGATCACATACTTCTCCAAACAAATCATATAACAACCAATTGAAGGCTGTTAACATCTCCAGCTGGAGCTGACTTGTACTTAGTGTTAATGACACAAAGTAGGTCGGGTTTATGGAATAAAGTAAAGATCAATGACACCTTCTCATCAGAAAACGATAAGTGGGTGTTAAATACATAATGAAATGCAACCACATGGATTTTTTCCTGTTTGCTAAATGTGTAGTTTCCTTAGTATTTCATAATCAGGAGGATTAATTATGGGAGGGGGCATGTAATTTTAAATATCAAGAAAATTGCCAAGTTAGGCACTTTCTCAAAGGAAGAAACCATGGTCATCCACTTCATTATTTCCAAGGACAAGGACACATTTACTGCCATTTTAAAGCCAACTGAAGTTAGTCTCATTTAATGAAATTTCTACCATGTGCATTTTGACCTAACTTTTTGTTTTCAAAAGGATTAAAACTCTTCTAAGTGAATATCCACTGTATACTTTCTTTTCTTAGGTGGAACGATATACATGTGAAATACTGTTTTTAACAAATCATGAGAGGGCAAGGATCTTTGCTATTTTTCTTCACTGATATATTCAAAGCACCTAGACACATAGTAGGCACTTGGCATAGATATTTTGAATGAATAAATGGTTCATGAATTTGATGATAAGGGTAGACTGAGGCATTCTCTTTCCTCACAACGGTATCCATTTGTTTTCATTCATACAGTCATGCCTAGAGCCAGGATAACTACCTACGACTCCGTTAGATAGATAAGCAGAGTGAATGGTATCGGCTCAAAAATCATTACGTGCTCCGAGTGGGAGAGCTATTCTTGTTGTGACAGTTTTTCCTCCTCAGTTCTAATCAGCTAGGTCTATGTGAGACATCAATGCCACATGTTAACTGTAGCTACAGAAATGTAATCTTCCGTTTGCTAGCCCAGTCCTTCACGTTCATACTTCACATATTTTAAGACATTTTACCTTTGCATAACCCAGCATTATCATGCGCACCAGGACCACATTTATATGCACTCCAAGGGACTCATCATGGTAAATTTCATTCACCTGGAAACAAAGCGGATCGTTGCTAAAGGAAAGGTAACACAACGACTTCATGAGATGTACATTTGAGGGATCAGCCATGTAATCACAAGTACTGGAGTCAAGTCACTTTTTTTAAAATTTTATTTAAGCTGAACGCTCTTACCTTTAGCTTTGAAACAATTCTCAGATAGTGAATTACTGATTTTGTAAACCCCACAGTACCATGAACAATGGAGAATATACTTTAAAAAGGCTTCATTAAACTATTGTTGTGTTAGAAAGAGTCCAACGTGCTATAATCCACATATAATATTCACCAAAAGCAACCAAAAGTGGGCGACTCTGACAAGAGTCTACTAGCGGTGCGTAGCCACAGTCATGTAGAGGAAAACAGACAGCAGGCATTTGTCTGGGTGCTCACGTCACCACCAGGGGTCCTACGTCTGGTTGGGAGAGCCCATAGAAATGGAGTTGGTGTGCAGGAGTTAATGGTTTATCTGCAGGCTAGTAAGTCAGTAGCCCTCCCAGTGCTCCCCCCCTTGGAGTGGGGCAGCTGAGTCAATGATTATTTACAAGTCCTATACTGTTAGAAATCCTTCAATATCTGAATTACTAAGGTGACTGTATGAGTGTACATTAGATGAATATCACTCTTGAGTATAACTCAGAAAAGCTAAGTTGAGTCACTCCTTTTTATTTAATTTTTAAAGTTGAGCTAAAATTTCTAAAAGAGATTTGGTCTACTTTAAAATCATAGATACTAGAATTTAAGCAACCTCGGAGATCATAGTCCAACACAGATTTATACAGAGGAGCAAGATGAAGACAATTGAAGTTAACTGGTATGCAAAACCCACAGTCAATTGTTGGAAGACATGAATCTAAAGTAGACCATCCTTGCATCTTCTGATTAAGCTGGTGCAAAATCAGTGTGAGTGAAGTTGCTTATTAAATTGGCAAATGGTCCCAAGAATGGGAAAGGTGGAGTTATCTGACCAGATTATAAAAAGTCTTAGCTATTTCCAGGGACAGGGATCAAACATTTATCACAATAACTAAAACAGGGATGGAAAACTGACTGCAATTCGACTTGAGATCCGGGAGACTATAAGCACAGCAAGTGGAAAACCTATAGAGAAAAGATAACCATAATATCACAGAGAGAGACTTTAAAAAGAAATCTAGCTTAATAATGATTGAATGTTCTAAAAAGTTCCCACAGAATTCAAGAATCATAAAATTGCCAAGAAACAGGACCGAGAACTTTCAACCGAAATATTTCAAGAATCTATTGGGACTTAAAAAATCAAGGCCTAAAATATAGACTAAAGGCATACTTACTAAATTTGTATGGAATAAAAGAGAGAACAGCTAAGATGGAGGTAAAAAAAAAAAAAGCTGCAGAAACGAGTATGTGCTAAAGACGACAACGTACAGTTTGACAAGAGAAGATGCAGGATCCTCTTAAGCAGAAAAATGCATTTACATACACACATACAGTTTACAAATGCGCATCCACACAGAGAATGGTAAGACCCAATTTAATACCTGTTCAAAACAAGCCGAGTTAAAACAAAGAAACCTCTGCAATGTGTCTGCACAGGTGTGTAGACAGGCAGCCCAGGAGGAAGCCATCCCCTTTGGAGGCCGGGGTGTACCTGAAGTATTGAGTACATTTTATCTACGATGTCTTACAAAAGAGAAGTTGACAAATATGAATGTATCCAGAAAGGAGCAAAAAAGCAAAAAGCCTCAAAAGTGTGTCACATAAAGAAGGGAAGATGTAGTGGCTGAAAGCCTAGTACAGAACATCAAGAGTCTCGGCTGGTCTCTTGGTTCAACCCTCAGCATTGTATGGTCTCCATCTTTCTTTGCCTTGGCCAAAGGGGCATAATAAGAATACTACCAGACTGGGCTAGTGCAAGAATTAAAAGATTTAACTCATGCAAACAGATTGCTCAGAAAAATTTATGAGTGAGAAAGAGAGAGAGAGATTACGGAACAGATTATGGGAAACAGAAAAGAAAAACCTAGAAAGAAGACTTAATAGCTGCCATATGGAAAAGGGGTTCAATTTATTCCATAAATCTACAGAAAATAAATAAAAACCATGGGTTCAAGCTGAGAGGGGTAGATTCCAGGTCAATATAAGAAAAGACTGAATGCTGGACAAAAAAGCTGTGATTTCGTGTAACCTTTTTGGTCATGGGTACATTCTCTTATCTTACCCCCACACCTGCCTAATTGAAGACCGAATCCCCTTCCTCTTTTGGATTAATTATCTGATAGAAATTCCTAATATTATAATTCCAATACAAGTAAGTGGTCTGAAGCCAGGCATGTCACGAACACATTGATCCAGAGACTCAGGGACATTCCAAGAGACTTCTCGAAAGGCAGCTGTTCTGAATTAGCAACATGGTTGCACTCACGGGTCCTCAGCTTCATGCAATTGAAATGTAAATGCATTTGATGTTAAAAAAGACAAAAGACCGAAAGCAATGCTAGTAAATACACAAAGTAAGGGAACAATAAAATTTTAAATGAAGGGAAAGTAGTTAGGTAAAGAAAAAAATTTCTAGAGCAGAGAAGACAGAAGGAAGGCGACACTCAAAGCCACTGCAGAGCAGCAGTGACAACCATAGTTTAAAATGCAGGAGACACATCCGAAAATCTTGGACTCATACAATGGAGGACAGGTGGCAACAATGCCAAACCGCTTATGATAGTTGAGTTAGTATAAGAATGTATAATCACCCTAAATTAGCAAATTCATCTGTACTTGGGAGATTTTAAAATCCGTATAATACCAAGGAAGTCTAATGGACAAAATTCATGTTTCCCATGGTAAGATTACATTATAAAATGATGGGGTAGAAGGACACTTTTTTAAAAGTCAAAGTTACCATTCACCAAACGAAAAGTACTGTTTAACAAAAGTCACTATGATGCCAGGCCAATTAGATACGCCAGCAGAAACCAAATCAAAATCCATCAGGGAATCTTCTAGGTCAGCACACATTTGTGAAACTGTCATGGGACATACATTAATTATTATGGGTAGAAATCACCAGATATAAGGCAATAATATGTACACAGAGCAGAAAGTATTCTTTCAATATGGCAAGCCAACACACGTTAGGTGTCAATGCAAAGCACTGGATATCACTTATTATTTTGCTTTTCTAAGTTAAAAAAAAATACACAATTCACTTTAAAATGTACTTAATCGTTTGACTGCTTTTCATTTTGCTAGGTCTTATTAATAATAGGATGCAATGCTTTTATACTCAGAGGCCTATAGGATATGATGAGCTGAAGAAATAATCGATAAGATATTCAAAGACCTGGATTCTGTGCCAGCTATGCCACTGAGGAACTGAGTGACCTTGGGCTCATCACTTAACCCCTCTGGGCCTCTGTTTTCTCACTGGCAAATTATGATTGGACTTGCTCTGCCTGCTTCAAATCTAGCAAAATGCCACACAATTGCCTTCAGAAAACCACCAAGAACTTTAGCACACTTCCGTGTGCCCTTGAAAAAGATTTTAAAGACTTATGGATGTATTTCATAATTTACAGGAAAAGAACAAGGAATACAACTGCCTCCTTCTTAATTTTCACCTAAAAGTGACTTCAAGACTTTTACACTTGAAATCTCAATTGAATGAAAGGTGTGATTTAAATTTGATCTATGAAAAAACTCTGGGGAAAATCATTTGACAATTTTTTTCAAAAATACCGTCTCAATGTACAAAACTCCTTCCAGCAGATGGCGGTATATGCATTTTTGAGGGAGGTAAAGGCTGCTTAATACACCTGGAGGTATTTACTCACCAGTTGTTATGTCTGCCTTTTCCTATATTTACACATAAATAAAATAACTTCCTCAAAATTAAATAAGAGTTTTAAAATATTCTAGCCTAAGGAAAACATTGAGTCATTTGACTCTTGAAAGCAAAGAAAAATATTGAAGACATCTTTATTTAGATTGTTTTTCAATGTCATCTATTAAAACATAGGAGAGGCAAAGAGAAACTCCCAGAATCTGACAATAAGTTAATTACAAATTTTAACAATCAATAAATTATATACAGAATGAACTAAAAACATATCATACTGGGGGTGCCTGGGTGGCTCAGTCGTTAGCGTCTGCCTTCGGCTCAGGGCGTGATCCCAGCATGCTGGAATCGAGCCCCACGTCAGGCTCCTCCACTGGGAGCCTGCTTCTTCCTCTCCCACTCCCCCTGCTTGTGTTCCCTCTCTCGCTGGCTGTCTCTATCTCTGTCAAATGAATAAATAAAATCTTTAAAAAAAAACATATCATACTGAATGAACCACGTGAATCTGTCAAGATGAGCTAAAACAATATTTGTTAATTTTTTTTACATTTTTACATTTTTACAACTCTTAGTGACAAGGAAAGCAATTGTTTTCCTAAGTAAAAGCAACAACAACAACAAACAGAAACAACAGCTAACATTATATAGAGCTTTCCGGATTCCAGACACTGCACTAAATACTTTATATTCATTCAAGTAATCCTTGCAACAACTTTAGAGATATTATCATCTCTATTTTACATCTATGATGTTGAGGCCCAGAGAAGTCAAGTAACTTGCCCAATAGACACAGCAAAGGAAGAAAACCTAGGCAGTCTGGCTCCAGAGTCAGTAGGGTTCACCACCTTGCTATACTTCCACAGACCCACAGACCACAGCACTGTCACTCTGCACAAAACAGCTGGTTTTAGAATAAACAATAGTGATTTGCTATCCCTGGATTTAAGAAATTGGTGTGTGAGTACATTGAGAAAGAGGACTTAGCAACTTCACTTCCTTTTCACAATCTTCCTTCATGTAAATTTTAAGGAAATGTGGAATTGAACTCTGAATTTGCTATAAATAAGGATTTCTTGATGATCAATATGATGGTATTCTAAAAAATACTGGGAAAAACAAAGATGCTAGAGCAGATCACTGGAAAAACTGAATAAGAAAAGATAGGGCTGAAATTTATAACCAGTGTTTTGGGTATGTAAGCATAAATATTCTAAGAAGTCAGATATTTGACACAATATAATGCAAATATATGTAAAACCAAATATCATTTTACCACGTGAGCCAATCTATTAGAATGTGTGTAGATTTTCTATGAGGTGTTCAGGGTGGAGCCCAGAGCTTTTATTAAATTACCTGAAAGAAGGGGTAAACAGAACATTAATTCAATTTTCAGATGACCTTAAATTAGAAGGGGTTGCCAATGATGTGGGGGGGGGGGAGGTAAAATCAAATCAAGTATTCTTTTCCTTGAAAGGAAAATTCCTTCCAGGTTTGTTCCCGGACAGGACAATTTCTCCCAGGACATTTCCCTGGCGGGACAATCTGACCTGCTTTGTCTGACTAGCTGATGAACAGCTTTGTCTGGCTTCAACAAAGCAACATTCATTTTTCTTTTAGATGGGTGGATTAGGTCTTGAGAGACAGTATGGCTGAGTGGTTAAGAGCATGGGCTCTGTAGCCAGACTACCTGGGTTTGATCTTAGCTATGTGACCTTGGGCCTGTTATTTGCCTCTGTGCTTCAGTCTTCTCATCTGTGAAATGGGCTAATTATAGGATTGTTGAGAGGAATAAATGACCTTATATATGTTACAGTGCTTAATAGTGCTGGCTCTTGCAAGTGTAAAATCAAAACATTGTTAGCCATTATTTGTACAGAAGAAAATAAATGATACCCCAGTATGATTTTTTAAAAGAAAGAGAGACTTGGTTTATGGAAGACAAACAAGTAATCACAATATAGCCTAGGTAATCTGGGCTGGTCATGAAAGCATTCTGAAATGAACTGGGAAGAAACAGTACTCTCTCCACATCTCATCTCTTGCAGAGCTAAAAATTTCTGAACACCCACCTACTTGTATTCTCGCCCATACTCTATATTCCTTTTACTCAGAGTAGGTAGCTGACTCTCTTTTCTTTTCTCACCTCCAATCACACACTAATGATAACTACCTTTATTAACAGTCTTGTCAAATACTTACTGAACAGTTACTATGTGCCCAAATGTTCTTGGGGCAGGAAACTGAATAGTAACGGAGTTTGAGTCTGTTCTTATCATGACTATGTTCTAAAAGGTAAAATATGCACAGACAAAAACCAATAATAATTAAAAAAAAAAGACACGCAGACCAGGTCATATCAGATAGGAATAGGTGCTCTGAAAGAAACAGAAGTTACAGGATTTTCCCCTCAAAAGATCAGCACAACTAAAATTCAGGTGAGTCTATGTGAGGCTGATGCCTGTTCTTTTTTCACAACTACCATGCTTGCCTTTTTCTTTCTGTCCCAGCTGAAGTGCTAAGTCTCTAGCTCCTTCTGCTCCAAAGATGGACTCCAAAACTTTAACTCTTTATTGCCTGTATTCAATCTCTCACTTTCATGGAGTTCCTTTTCCTCCTTAATTAACATTTCAATTCTCCCTCATCATGAAAAAATAGCCCATCTATAGTGCTAGAAGCATGCAGAACTATTTAGCAGTGTGTTCGTCAATGATACTATTCTTTTTTTTTTTTTTTAAGATTTTATTTATTTGACAGAGAGAGAGACAGCCAGTGAGAGAGGGAACACAAGGCAGGGGGAGGGGGAGAGGAAGAAGCAGACTTTTAGCAGAGGAGCCTGATGCGGGGCTCGATCCCAGAACGCTGGGATCAAGCCCTGAGCCGAAGGCAGATGCTTAACAACTGAGCCACCCAGGCGCCCCAATGATACTATTCCGTTTCTTTAGTGATATTAGCTCCCTTTTCTCTGCCTAGCTCACACGTCAGTGTGCCTCAAAGTTTTGTTTTCAACCGTCATCTCTCCTCTGTGCTCTCCCTGCAATATTTCCTTCTCTGCTGTTTCTTCAATCAATACCTATAGGCTGATGATCTCCAAATGTTTATGTCTGTAACACTGATTCATCTCTCTCATGCTCCAGAGCCATCTGTTCAACTCCAGTAGTAACAAAACGATCTATCGGGAATATATCTCTCTATCTCAAAGTATACTCGTCTTCTCCCCAAAGTCTGTTCTCTCAGTACTCTACGCAGTCGAGAACTAAACCACCCTCGGTTTCCTCCTCTTCTGCAAATACTGCAGCCAGTCAGTTAACCAGCCCTGTGGACATCTCTCAAGTCTGTCTCTTTCCGTCCACTGCCAGCAGCTAGTATCCATCCTGAGTTGAACTGTCGCAATAACCTGTTAAAACTTTTGCACATGTTTGCATTTGGGTAATTTGGGCCCATGTCAGTAGTTTCCAGAAGCACAGATTATAAGGGTCAGATGGTTGTTTTCAATAAGCATGAGTCTGTCCTTTTATGTTAATTATGACTTTACCTCCTTTAAGCATCAAAGGAGCTTTGGGTGGACCAAGAAGAGGCAATTCAGCTACAAGGACTTAAAAACTCTTCCGGCCTTCAGTGCAAGCATACCAAAAGCCCAGGTAGAATGGATTCCCTTTCATCAAAAATGAGAATAATGATTCCTTCAACAAGCTAAAACGATTTTCTGTGTTTTAGGACCCTGGGAAAAACAAAGACTGCTGTAAATCTAAGAGGGATAAGGTCAGTCTGATATTTGTAGCATAACAAAGGAAAAATGAGTGAATGTCAGGAAGGAAATTTGGGCTTCAGAAACAAAGGGGGAAAGGGCGCCTGGGTGGCTCAGTCTGTTAAGGGCTCCCTGCTCAGCAGGGAGTCTGCTTCTCCTTCTGCCCCTCCCCCTGCTTGTGCTCAGAGACTCTCTCTTTCTCAAAAATAAATAAATAAAATCTTAAAAAAAAGAGAAAGAAACAAAAGGGAAGGGGAAAGAGGAAGCTGAGATGCTTCAGTAAAAATCAAAGGGACTCTGAGGCAGCAACACTGCGAGGTCGTCCTGTGCCCTGTCGTTATGTGAATTTAACCTGTGATGTTCAGGCTCTCTTGTAGAGCCAGGGGTCCAGGATATTCCAGGGAAGGTACGCATATTTATATTAGGGATGGCCAAACTGACTTGTGTTTACTCCAGTCTGTCTCTGTGGCCCGTTATGGTCAATCCACATCGAGGAAATTAAGACAATTTGTTGAGGCTGGTTGATGCACTATAAACCACAAGGGGTTTGCAGCCAGATGGACTATGAGTTGTTTCCTAATTCTGGATACTACGTGTCTGTTCACAACGCAGCATCTAACAGAATCCCTTCCCCCGAATCATTCTAATGCACCGAGATTCTCTTCATAAAGCACAGACTGATAAACTCACTCATCTTTTTTTTTTTTTTAAGATTGTATTTATTTATTTATTTATTTATTTGAGAGAGAGAGAGAGAGCACGTGAAAGAGCACAGCAGAGGGAGAGGGAGAAGCAGGCTCCCCGCTGAGCAGGGAGCCCAAAGTGGGGCCCAATCCCAGGATCCTGGGATCATGACCTGAGCCAAAGGCAGATGCTTAATCTATTAAGCCACCCAGGTGCCAAACGCTGACTCTTCATTAGCAAGGTGAAACTCAAATGCCTTGGAATGCCACGAACATTCTTCTAAAGGTAACTCCAGCTTCCCCTATCCAGTCTCATTTTCTGTCATCTCCCCTAAATACCCTTCAATTTTACCTACAGACAAGCCTCCGTTGGCTCCAAAGACACCATGAACTACCCGTTAGTATTTTTTACAGCCTGTTCTCCATCATCTTCCAAGAGCCATCTTCTCCTTTCCTAACAGGGAAATGCCAAGTCATTCTCTAAAGTCCAACTCAAATGGCATCTCCTCTATGAAGACTCCACCTGCCACTGGCATTATTTGCCAAACCACGTCCCTTTCTTTTCAATTCATGTTTACATAACAATTTGTAACTAAATCTTTTTAAGAAATTATCACATTTTATTATTATTTGTTGATATCACCTGCCTGCTAGAACTAGCTCCTTGTGAAAAGGAGATACATTTTATTAATTTTTGTCTTCCTAGAAGCAAACAGAATTTGGCCTATGAGAAGGTATGTCTGTTGGGTGAACCAATGTCTAGAGGACTGATATCAATTCTAATGTAAGAAATGGATTAAAGATAACAACCCAAAATAGACAAATGCTTCATTATTTGCCTAGGTTGCCTGAACATGTATACTCCCCAGATAAATCTGCCTTGCACTCATGTTCAGTGTTTTAGGAAACATCAGTTTAGAAATCAAAAGCAGTGTAGAGATTTAATCATCATTAATTAACCAGTAGCCACATGCATCTGCTAATGCTTGAATAAGTCTATTATTAATCCTTTGTTAGGACCAGAGTACTTACACGGAATATATATTTTCTTTTAAAAATATTAGGTAGGGAAGCCTGCCATGTCCATACAACACAACGATGTTATTAGTTCACTGTACACAAATAGCAAATTTCAGTATAAAAAAGAATTAATGAGTTCTCTTTCATTATTAATGATTACTTGGAAGTATGATTATTTCTCCTACTGGGAGGCACCTTAAATGAACTGTTTTCTTTTCTCTTGATAAATCCTGAGATTAAAGCATGGACTCAATTCTCTGCAGAACACTGAAAATTTTAATAGGCACAATAGCCCCAGATCACTTCATAGATCTTAGTAAATGACAATGATACCTGCCACAGACAGCAAAGTGTTGATGACAGGAACCATCTGGCACAGTGAAAACAACACACCCTCCTAAAAACAGAATCTGATTCATCACCCTATTACACAGAATCTTAGAAAAGATTGCTAATTGATTTGATTCAGTCAGGCAAGTAACCGAATTCCCATTTGAATGACTTGAACCGTATTTTAATGAGACACAGAAACAGGTAAAGGAAAGACATCAGAGTTTGATCTGGCAAGCGATACACAAAATGCCTCCTAACAAAAGCAGTAAAGCTTAGAGAGGCAGCAGGGTGCTGGGCTCCGAAGGCAGAGGGATCTATGTGGGCTCAAGTTCTGGCCATGCCTCCTATTAGCTGGAAGACTCTGGGAAAGCCACCAAACCTCTCTAAATCTCAATCTCCTCATTTGTAAACTAAGACTAACAGTGAACATATGTCAGGGTTGAGGAATGTTATGTAATTCCGGTAAAATATTTAGCACAGGACCAAGCACAGAGCAAAGGGTAAAAGTTACCTGGTATAAGCCTTCATGACAACATGAAATCATTCTTTTGAACCTACCCTTGAACTAGATGATTTCAAATACCTTCAAAGATTTCATCACTAACCCTGATTCCACACAACCTGTGTTTTGTTTCTTTTTTCCGTAGACCACCCTATCTACATAAATGGCACCATCATCATCCAGTAGTGTTCAAGCCAGAAAATTTTAGGTCACCCCCTTCCCTCAGGCCCCATCTGATCCACTGGCAAATCCTGTTGATTCTACCATAAATACTCCCTTGTTATAGCAATCACCACTGTTCAGTAAGCCATCATCTCTTACCTACACACTTACAATTGATATCCAATTGGTCTGCCTTCATTCTAAACCTCTCCAAACCATTCTTCACGACACAGAAAGACGCCTTCAATGGCTTTTCCTTAATTTGCTTAGAACTGAATAAGAGCTCTCCCATGATCTTAAAGCCAACCTTCTTTAAGCTCCACCTGACTCCTTGTGTGTTAGACTCAAACCACAGTGGCTTTGTTTAGCAAATACAACCCAGGTCATTGTTCAGTGGCTGGCTCTCCATTTTACTTTAGGTCTCAGTTTAATCATCACTTCTTGGTCCAAGGCTTTCTTTACCATCCTGGCTATGTAAAATCCCTATCATCCACTTGCTCTGCTATTCCTTTTCCAAGCAAACTGCTGGTTCCATGCATTGCTCTTAGCATAACCTATGGTGCTTTATTTGATTTCCCCACCAGCCTGTAATCTTGGGATGGACAGGAAATAAATCTTTTGTGTTCACCTCTATACACCTGGTACAAAGCATTAAAATATTTGTTAAAACAATGAATCAATTAAAATTTTGCTGCATGTTTACTCTGTGTCAGGCACTGTTTTGTTTTGTTGGGACTTAAAAAAAAAGATTTTATTTATTTATTTGACAGAGAGAGAGAGGGCACACAAGCAGGGAGAGTGGCAAGCAGAGGGAGAAGGAGAAGCAGGCTCTCCGCTGAGCAGGGAGCCCAATGCGGGGCTTGATCCCAGGACCCTGGGATCATGACCTGAGCCAAAGGCAGCTGCTTAACCAACTGAACCACCCAGGTGCCCCTTGTTGGAACTTTTTTTGTGTGTTTCTTTAGACTTTAGTTTTTAGAGCCATTTCAGGTCTAAAGAAAAATTGAGTGGCAAGTACAGAGAGTTTCCATATACCCCTTTACCTCCTCACATATTAGGATAACACCTTGCATTAGGGTGGTACGTGCCTTGCAATTGATGAATCAGTATTGACACGTTATTATCCACTAAAGTCCATAGTTTGCAGTAGCGTTCACCCTTGTGTTCTGTAGTTCAATGAGTTTTGACAAAAACATAACGTCTTTATACAGCACATATATCCATCATATAGAATAGTTTCACTCCATGCAAATGCCCTGTGCTCCACTTCTTCATCTTTCTCTCCCTTTCCCCGAATCCCTGATGTTTTTCTTGTCTAAAGCGTCAGATGCTGTTTTTGGTGTTGTAAATATGAAGCTTAAAAATGTATGGCAATTGCATTCAAGGTGAAATATGGTAAATACTAGTTAGGTTTGTAGTGATTGAAAGAAACTCTAGTATCCAAAAGGATTAGAGTAGGTGGAACACATATCTTTTACGTCTTTTCAGTTGACATTTACTTAATAATTTGGTAAAAGTTTAACCAATTCCAATAAAAAATAAAATGGCATGATTTTACAGAACCAGCTTGGACTTCTTTCAAATCAAACTAACATTAAGAGGAGTTGTCTTCATTTCATCACCATTACAAACTCTGTGCTTCCTGGTCTTAACCCGCCAAAAACTTCTTTGTATTCTCCCAATGTCTTAAACATGGTAAATACCCATCCATTCTTAGTTTGATAAGTGGTTTTTTAAAACATAACTGAACAAAGAAGAGAAACCCTCACTGAAGAGTTGTATAATTGTTATCTATGTTGATTTTTTAAATTTCGCATTAATTTCCTTCATGCAACCTGTATACAGCGAAACTCAAACAGGAGTTTGAATGTTCAGCTCTCCTCTCTGCCTGGAATTCCCTATCATCCATCTCCAAAGATCTAACTTCTACCTACCATTCAAGGCCAAGTTCGTGTATACATCTTCCTCATACCCACACTTCAAAGATATCTCTAGTACTCTTCCCCTATAGCACCCAATCTATACTTCTCTTTCAGTCAACTGGTGTTTTCTAGGTTTCATTATACATATTCATAAACCTAATTTCTCCTAATAAAGTGCATCCTCAAGGGGAAAAACATCTCTGTGACAAAAGAAGCTTTCTAGCTTGAATAATAGGGCGCCAAGAAAGTGAAGCACAAATAGGCAAGACTGAATTTCTTTGCTATAATCTCTGAAGGTAACTGAAAGAGAACTACACTGAAACAGAAATGTAATTTTAAGTAAACTCTCTTCAAGCTTGTTGTATGTAAGTTATAATTCCATAAAAGTTGATGTATAAGAGTAATGTTTTACACTATTTTAATACTGATTTTATTTACTATTAAATCATATATTCATTGCATATTTCCCTCATGTGTTATTAGCAAAAATACACAAGACATTCCTTCTGACTACTTACCTCTATCCGTAACTGAACTCTCCAAAAAAAAATAATTTTATATTATAATTTTTAAAAGTTACAAGAAAAATAAATGAAACAAGGGAAAGCATAAAATTGGGGTTTCTTTTATTATATTTATTTCTATTTTTAACTTCATTCTGAAACAATTTTAGACTCACAAAAAAGGAACAAAAATAATATATAATATTCTTATATACCCTTTACCAAGCTTCTCCAAATTTAACATTTTTCATAACAGATCAATGAAACCAGGAGCTGGTTCTTTGAAAAAGTTAATAAAACTGAAAACCTCCAGCCAGACTTATCGAGAGAGAGAGAGAGAGAGGACTCAAATAAATAAAATCGCAAATGAGAGAGGAGAAATAACAACCAACACAACAGAAATACAATAATAAGAGAATATTTTTAAAGAGCTATATGTCAACAAACTAGACAACCTGGAAGAAATGGATAAATTCCTAGGGACATATGAACTACCAAAACCAAAACAGGAAGAAATAGAAAGCTTGAACAGAGTGATAACCACCAAAGAAATTGAACCAGTAATCATAAAAACCAACTAAAGTCCAGAGCCAGATGGCTTCACAGGTGAATTGTACCAAGCACTTAAGGAAGAGTTAATACCTATTCTCCTCAAATTATTCCAAAAAATAGAAAATGGAGGAAAACTTCCCAAATCAGTTTATGAGGCCAGCTTTACACTGATACCAAAACCAGATAAAGACTCTACTGAAAGAGAGAACTACAGGCCAATATCTCTGATAGATATGGATGCAAAAATTCTCAATAAAATAGTAGCAAACTGAATAAAAAAATACATTAAAAAAATAATTCACTACGATCAAGTGGGATTCATTCCTGGGTTGCCCACATGGTTTAATCAATCAATGTGATACATCATCTCAATAAGAGAAAGGATATTTCAGTAGATATAGAAAAAGCATTTGACAAAGTACAGCATCAATTCATGATTAAAAAAAAAAAACACAAAACCTCAACAAAGTAGGTTTAGAGGAAATAATAAAGGCTATATATGAAAAACCTATAGCTAATATTATCCTCGAGGGGGAAAAACAGAGTTTTCTTCTATGGAACAAGACAGGAATGTCCACTCTCACTGCTGTTATTTAATACAGTACTAGAAGTCCTAGCCACAGCGATTAGACAACGAAAAGAAAACAAAGTCATCCAAATCAGCAAGGAAGAACTAAAACTTTCACTATTTGCAGATGACATCACACTATACATAGAAAACCCAAAAGACTCCACCAAAAAACTGCTGGAACTGACACACAAATTCAGCAAAGTTGCAGGATACAAAATCAACATACAGAAATCTGTTGCATTTCTATACACCAATAATGAAGCAGCAGAAAGAGAAATTAAGGAAACAATCCCATTTGTAAGTGTACCAAAAACAATAAGATACCTAGGAATAAACCTAACAAAAGTAGTTAAATACCTGTGCTCTGCAAACTATAAAATATCAATGAAAAAATTGAAGATGACACAAAGAAATGGAAAGACATTCCATGCTCAGGGATCAGAACATCGAATACTGTTAAAATGTCTATGCTACCCAAAGCTATCTACGCATTTAATGCAATCCCTATCAAAATACCAACAGTGTTTTTTCACAGAGCTAGAACAAACAATCCTAAAATTTGTATGGAACCACAAAAGACTGTGACTGGCCAATCTTGAAAAAGAAAAGCAAAGCTGGAGGCATCACAATTTAGGACTTCAAGGTATATTACAAAGCTGTAGAGATCAAATCAGTATGGTACTGGCACAGAATCAGACACACAGATCAACAGAATAGAAAACTCAAATGAAACCACTAGTTTATGGTCAATTAAGCTTCAACAAAGGAGGAAAGAATATCCAGTGGGTAAAAGACACTCGCTTCAACAAATGATGTTGGGAAAATTGGACAGCAACATGCAAAAGAATGAAACTGGACCACTTTCTTACCCTATACACAAAAATAAATTCAAAATGTATGAAAGACCTAAATGTCAGACATGAAACAATTAAAATTCCAGAGGAAAACACAGGTGGTAACCTCTTTGACATTTGCTATAGCAGTTTCTTTCTAGATAGGTCTCCTGAATCCTGAAGCAAGGGAAACAAAAACAAAAATAAACTATTGGGACTTCATCAAAATAAAAACTTCTGCACAACAAAGGAAACAATCAACAAAACTAAAAGGCAACCCACAAAATGGGAGAAGATATTTGCAAATGACCTATCTGATAAAGGTTTAGTAACCAAAATATATAAAGAACTTAACAACTCAACACCCAAAAAATGAATAATTCAGTTAAAAAAATGGGCAGAGGACATGAACTGACATTTTTCCAAAGAAGAGATAAAGATGGGTAACAGACACATGAACATCACTCATCATCAGGGAAATACAAATCAAAACCACAATGAGATATCACCTCACACCTGTCAGAATGGCTAAAATCAACAATACAAGAAACAATAGGTGTTGTGGAGGATGTGGAGGAAGGGGAACCGTCTTGCACTGCCGGTGGGAATATGAAGTGGTGCAGCCACTCTGGAAAACAGTAGGGAGGTTCCTCAAAAAGTTAAAAATAGCACTACTCTATGATCCAGCATTTGCACTAGTAGGTATTTACCCAAAGAATACAAAAATACTAATTCAAAATGATACACGCACCTCAATGTTTATGGCAGCATTATCTATAACAGCCAAATTATGGACACAGCCAAATGTCCATCAACAAATGAATGGATAAGGAAGATGTGGTAAATATATATATATATATAGAGAGAGATATCTATATATATATAATCAAATGTTAGCCATAAAAAAGATTGAAATCTTGCCATTTGCAACAATATGGATGGAGCTAGAGTATCATGCTAAGCAAAAAAAGTCAGTCAGAAAAGACAAAATACCTTATGATTTCATTCACATGTGGAATTTAAAAAACAAAACAAAGGAGCAAAGGGGGAAAAAAGAGAAAGAGAGGCAAACCAAGAAACTGACTCTTAACTATGAAGAACAAACTGATGGTTACAGGAGGGGAGGTGGGTGGGGAGGTGGGTGAAAGCGATGGGGATTAAGGAGCGCACCTGTTGTGATGAGCACAGGGTGTTGTGTGGAAGCGCTGAATCACTATATTGTACACCTGACACTAATATTACACTGTATGTTAACTAACTGGAATTTAAATAAAAATTAAAAAAAAAAAGAAACAGTATAAGGGTACTAAAGCCCAATAGGTAGAAATTAGCAAGTCAAAAGACTTTTTTAAAAAACTATATTCAGATCAAGGAAAAGTTGTTACCTGCTTAGAATACTCAGAGTTCAATAAAGCAAGTTTCATGGTTATTCACATGATAACAGATTTCTGGCACTAGGGTTTGAATATAAAATACAAAGAGGAACTGTTGGGAGAAATTTGCAGGGTAGTCCAATTCCTTATATTTTTTACGCTAAGAAATTTCATTTCTATTTCTTTATTTTCAAAGATTTCTTCCCAATCTTTCCTCTCAATTCTTTCCTTTCATTGTCCTACTAGTAATTTTTAGCTAGGGGTCGTCATCCAAATTACCCATTGTGTTTAAAAAACACTAACTCTTAGGCCTGTATCCCAAACACTCCTGATTCAGAAGCTCTTTCTTGACTCAGAACTTCTGCAATTACTGTCCATTAGACTGGGTCACTCTTGCCTCAGCTCCTTGCCTAGCTCTCTTCCTCACAGAATTTCTGTTATCTCTGTCCACATAATATCCCTGCTCTTCCTAACCTCCTGTCCCAAATATTCCCCAAGCCGCCTCTTCCCTCCTTGACAGTATCTCTTTACTCTTACTTATTCTTCTTCTCAGCAGTTATTATTACCTAAACTTACATTATTTATTTCTTCTTTGACTATCACCTGTTTCCTCTTTCAAACTCCAAAAAAGGCAGAGAATTTTCTATTGTGTTTCTTGGGAAATTTTCTAAGCCTGAAACAGCCTTGTACATAGTAGGCAATGGATCAATATTTGTATAATGAGACATCCCCCAGGGCTGAGAACCACTTCCCGAGCAAGTCAGCCATGTTACAAACTAGCAAAACTAAAATTTCTTAACATAACAAGATACGATATGAGATCCTAACAAAGGCTTAACACATATCACATATATCTTATTTGAAATATAAAAAGCTTGCCAAGAATCTAGTCATTAGTCATGCTGTTTTAGAGTATATTCAGATCTGTTTATTTCTTCTTTATAGATGAGACTTGGATAAATTTCAAGATCTACCAAAAAGAAGGAGTTAAAATAAAAGGAGATGGAAGGCAGCTGACTATTCCCTTCTTCATAGATTCAGAGAAGCCAGGAGGATGGGTGGAGGGTACCTCCTCCCTCTTAGAGAGTTATAGCAAAATCATCTCGGGGGCTGTTCAGACTTGTTCATTTGACCCTCAGGCTTCCTGAGAGAAGTGCTAATTTAGTGAGCTGTCCAAACTCCCAGATTCACATAGCAAATCACTTAAGAACTTTACCACACTCATAGACACAACCATTACTATCATTAGGCAATATGGCCCTGGAATACATTAAATACATTTGTGTCAAAAAGGTGGCCAATTCACATGGCTAATTTAAAATACGGACTCTGGGAAACAAACTGAGGGTTTTGGAGGAGAGGGGGATGGAGGATTGGGCCAGGCCAGTGATGGGTATTAAGGAGGGCACGTATTGCATGGTGCACTGGGTGTTATACACAACTAATGAATCATCGAACTTTACATCGGAAACCGGGGATGTACTGTATGGTGACTAACATACTAACATGATATAATAAAAAATCGTTAAAAAACAAAAAACAAAAAAACAAAAACAAAACAAAAAAAGAGGTACAAACCCCTAGTTATAAAATAAATAAGTCACAAGATGGACAGCACAGGGGAAAAATAAATAAAGTAGCATATAAATTTAAAAATTGTTTAACATGGGGCACCTGGGTGGCTCAGTCCATTAAGTGTCTGCCTTCAGCTCATGTCATGATCTCAGGGTCTTAGGATTGAGCCCCATGTGGGGTTTCCCACTCAGTGGGGAGTCTGCTTGTCCCTCTCCCCCTGCCCCTCCCCCCATTCATGCTTTCTCTCTCAGTCTCTCTCTTTCTCTCAAATAAATAAATAAAATCTTTTAAAAAAGAGTTCAACATTACTGCTGACATATATTATGTGTCAAGTGTTATTACTGGAGTGTTATTATTGTCTCCCCCAAACCCCTGCCTACATCAACTATTTCAGATGCAATGAACTTCTTAAGTTTTAAGATTTTCTCTTCTACAGTTTCATTTTCTGATGCACTATTAACTTTAGAATAATTCCTAGTATTTGAGACAAAGAGTGTATTATCTAACCTTTTTAATGGATTTAAAAATAAAATAGCCCTTTTGACTGTTATTAAACATAACATGTGGCACTTTGTTCATTCTTTGACACCCTTCAAATTAGTATTACTGTCTGGCAAATATACTTTATCCATTTCTACTTTCTTGTCAAAAGATTCTACCTAGAAACCCTTTACATTTTCATGGGCCCTTCAAAAACAAAAGCAAACAGCAAAAAACAATAGAAAAACAAGTTTAACTCCCAACTTCACAAATTACAGAATTAATGAACAACCTATTGAGCCTTTTGATTTTATAAACAGATTTTATAAACATTTCAGAAGTGAAATCCCTTTGTCAAAGGCCACAGAGCCAATGGGTAACAGAACTAGAATGAACACCCTTGCCTCCTAAGTCCCAATGTGATACTCTCAACACTTGACAACTTGGATGACTGTTGTCATGGTTGCCTTCTCCACAGTCTTATAGCATTTATGGTATAGCACCTGTCACATAAGTCCTAACAATACCATGTCTTCATTGCTCAACTTAAAAAAAAATCCTATGTATTTCTCTTTTCTGCTTGACTAAATTACAAGTTCTGTGAGGACAAGAACCATATCAACTCTCTGCTGCAGGACGCCAACAGCCTTCTGTAGTCCTGAGCACCAGGAAGGAGCCTAATAAGACTATAAAGATTGGCTGCCCTCCCTGGTGGTAGGACAAAGCAACCCAGGGGCACAATGAATGATGCGAGTGGGAGTGGCATCTCCCTACGGATCTGGAAGTAAATTTCATGTGGAAAGCTAAAACATGATTGTTTCCTTCTGCATGTATACACAGCAACTTGTATTTACCCATTTAATCCTCTCAACATGCCTAGTAAAGTAAGTCCTATTAGTTTTCTCGTTGTGCAGGTGGAGAAATTGAGGCAGGCTCAGAGAGGAGAAACAGCACGCCAGAGTTTCTCCACTAGCAAGTCAGACAAAAACTTAACAGTTGGTAGTCGAAGACATTCATGTAATTCACAAATAATGATCCTCTATGCACATCTATTGTCAGAGCCAGTAATTTGTTTTCTGTGTGATGTTGTCTTCATAACAGGAAGTGGTGCCAATGAGCAAATAGAAACAATTTCTATACTCTCTTTCCATCTCACAGACACATGGCAGGTATATGTATAGTTTTATAAATTGGCATCTCAATAAACAAAAATATATTTAACATATAGGCTTAAATATTAGTATAAATAAAATGATGATTAATGAAATTAATTATTCTTCTCCATTATAATTAGTTGAAATCTAATCTTAAGCATGGAAAGAAGGTAAACAATATAGATACCGAAAGAAATTAACTTAAAACCCCCCAAAATTGATATGTTGAAGCCTAATGCCCTAAGCAATGGTATGAGCAGGTGGGGCTTTTGAGAGGTGCTTAGGTCAGGAGGGTGGAGCCCTCAAAAATGAGATAAGTGCCTTTACTAAAGAGATCCCAGAGAGCTAGCTTGCTCCTTCTCACATGTAAGGTTACAGCAAAAAGACAGCTATCTACAAGCACGTAGACCCTTACCAGGCACTGAACCTGCTGGGACCATGATTTTGGACTTCCCAGCCCCCCAAACTGTGAGAAATAAATGTTTCTTGTTATTAAAAAAAAAAAAGAAAGAAAGAAAAGAAATTAACTTAAAAATCAAAATCTGAAAAAGACAGAAAAGGCTTAGGTAATAAATTTGCTAGATCAATAAAATAGGTATTTTATAATTCTAGGAGGTAAAATATATAAAATCTCAATTATCTCTTAGAAGTAGGTGATTTAGATACCATTTCTCCTCAATTGCTCTCTGCCAGCTCACAAGGAAAAGGAGAATCCCAGTTTTAGGATGTGGACTAAATTTCTTCTGCATATGATTAAGGCTCATAAAGGAGAAATAAAGGAAAAGCATAAAGAGCGCTTGCTGAGGGCAGTGCGGCACTGAGTGTGGCGGGCTGACTGTGCTCCGCACGCATATTACCTTCAGTCGTATGATGTTGAAAGATACCGCTCTTATTCAAAAGCCCTGGCAACAAGCATCCACACAAAGTTAACAGGTCTAAAGCATTCCTTGTCATCCCGGGATACGAAATGATGCTATTTCATCCTTCATGGTCCATATCAAGGCAGGTGGACAAAGTCACGAGAGTTTTGATTATCCCCAGAACAAAATGAAAATCATAATTCCTGCTATAGTTCGATCTGATTACGACTTTTTAAATTTATGATTTTCCCCTTGATGACAATGGAAAACTAGCTGATCACCCAAAAGAAAATTTTGTTTCGTGCTTCCTTCATTTTTGCATTCTTATATGTTAAATACGTAGATCAATATGTGAATGTAATGCAGCTAGAGGCACATTTCGGGTGTGGGGTACAGCCGTGGGAGTCCTCACGTAGATCCCCAAAAGACACTAACACAATAGGAGAAGTGAATTCAAAGATCAAAAAGCCTCGGAGAGGAGGGGCTACTCACAATGTTCATCAGGGTGAGGAGGTAGTTCTGGACGTGCTCTTTGCCATGGAAGCGGACCACGGAGTCGTCCACCCCCAGCAGCACCTCGATGTTGTAATCGTTCTCTCCCGTGTGTCTGCGGTGCCTTGCTGCTTCCTTCAGCTGCTGGTCAATGCTGCTGGAAATAGTACCTACATCGTCAAGGCCTCCCAGATTCGACTCTATTGAGAAACAAAAGGAACTCAGGCATTTCAGCTTCCCCAAAGGGCCTTCTGACAACTTTTTACAAAAAAAGAATCTTCTAGGGGGTCTAACATTATAATCCATAGTCACTGAGATGCTGCTTTTCAGTTTATTCTTCAAATACTGTACATATGCTTCTGATCAGACGGAATTCCTACAAAATCAACATAGCAACACTGAGGGTGAAGCAACATTACTGTACAGAAAGCAGTGCCATCGTGCCAGACTGTTCCAGGAGGATAAGAGTGTGTACTTTCATCCTTCTGCCACTGCATCCTCAGCGCGAGCAAAGACAGTGGGGAGACAGACAGAACAGCTACTAAGTAGTTATTAAATAAATGGGCATTATAAATTAAAAAATCATGTGTTGCTAAGTTTACAGCAGTTAATTTAAGTTGCTATAATCCTGGGGGGGGGGGGAGTTGGAATTTGCATCACATAAATTTCAATCATTCCTTTTGCCAGTAGCCTTAACTTAAAAACCAAATTAGAGCATGATAACATGAGAGCATCGTTGTAGAATTATCAGGCATGATACAGGACTTTATTTATTTCTTATGAGTATGGTTTTCTAGTGAATGCTGCTGGGGAGACACTATAGGTCTCCACATTTGTACTGGCCATCACCTGGACAGCAGGTCATTGCCATAGCTATATATATGCGAATCTGTGAGACACCAAAGTAAGAAGTCAGTCAGAAAAGACATCCAAAGAAAAATAAAAGAGGAAACAATTTGTTTTCATTTTATACAGTTGAAGGAATTTAATTTTATTTTCCAAATGGACAAAACACACACACACACACACACACACACACACACACACACACACACACACGATACAAATATCCATATAAATCTATCTATCCATTCATCTATCCATCTATCTATCTAACAAGACAGACAGTGAGAGAAGCATTCTCAGGTTCTAATTATCTTGATTATCTGCTTTTGGATTTCCATATTTTTGGTGAAAAAATGTTTTCACGAAATGAAAAATAAAATTTATCATGTGGATGCTAAAATAAAAGATATTCAAAACTGCTGGTATAAAACTGAAAGTAGAAAAAGCAGAATCATTTCCATTTCAAATTATATAAGCTGGAAAGGATTTTATTTTACAAACTGCCTTGATGTCTGTAACAACCCCCCGTATCTGGAAACAAGTTTGACAGAACCAGTTCTGACTCATGCTTTATATGGGAGGCTTACTTAATGCTGCAGTGGGGCCCATAAGCCATTTGAATCAGTGTTTGACATTAACAAATAGGCATTTTCCTCCGACTTTTGCAGTTTTAGCAAAGTTGAGGGGGGAAAAAAGGTGTCTCTTGGCCAGGAAGATTGATGACCAAGCACTAGACACATGGGATTAGAAGTAGTAGAGGCACAGACCTTACTCACACCCTTTCCACTATTAAAAAACACACAGAAACACCAGCACCCTCCCCTGCAAGTATGGGCATAAGCTCTGAATATGACTACTCAGGTTTGAAAGCTATCCTGTAATTCACTTTGACCCAAGCCCAAATGCTAGATCATTAGCTGGGAATTTTCTTCTCATCGGGGAATCACATTGACTCCACAATACATAAATAACTCTTACCACCATCCACATCAAACAAAGTTTTCCTCAAAAGTTGTTTTTAAGAGCTGCAACCCACATTGAGGGCAAGAGACTACACCTGCAAACAGCTTTACCTAATTCAACCTCAAGCCTTTTCACACACTTGAGAAAGTGAAAGGTTGTGAGAGCTAATGTACAAATAGGAAACTCATACATGAGCTCCCAGTTCTAAAAATGGCTCTTTCTGGCAGACCTGCCAGTGACAGTGTCCAATGCAAATATACTAGCAATGTCATCATATCATTAAGTCTGATGCATGAATGGAGAAGACTGAATACTTATTTCAGAAAGACAGTTCCATTCTGCTCTAACACACCTTTGGTTTGGCCCTTGAATTCCTCCTTAAATACGCGGTTTTCTGGTAAGAGAAGAAAATCTCTTTTTTCATTGCATGAAGAACCTGGAAAGGAAGAAGGAAGTCCTTTTCCTTCAACCATTGCCCTGATTCAATCAAGAATACTTCTGTCCCTATTTCCCCCTGTGCACTACAGTGCCCTTTCTATGATTCTTAAAGTGGGCAGTGTCAAACATTGCAAAGAAAGACAGTGAAAAAATTCTGGCACTTTTTATCTACACACATCAGTAGTAATTGCAGACAATTCTAAGGCTGTGAAATATCTTGACTCATAATGAATTTTTCCCAGTATACCCACTTTGTAATGTAATTGCCATGAGCTTTGTAATCCTGGCAGGGGCATCCTAGCGATGTGATTTTATTTAAGATGCTTACCCTCTCTAATCCTCACTTTCCTCATCTGTAAAATGGGATAATCCCTAATTTGCAGAGTTGCTGTGAAGAGATGATTATAGTAAAAGCACTATGTACAGTGCTTAAATATAAGCGCTCAACAAATAGTATCCACTGTTACTATTATGATGACAATGATGATGATGGTGATTTCCCATTGAGAGAAGCCTTCTACACCTTTTTTAAGCTTTCTACATTTTGTTTTATATATCAGAAATTAAATACAGTTTTTTTAAAATAGAGATAAGAAAAAAATCTAGAATTAGTGAAGGGAAATCTAAACTGCTAATAACTTTAGAAAGAATGAGGGTTAACTATATTTCCTGCAGAGCATAAAGTAGGTACAAGGAGAAAAGAATCTAGAATGTTTACTTTCAGGTAAATTAGGATAAAATCCAATGAGACAAGCTTTTTTTGTAGATTAAAAATCTAATATGAAATTGCAAAGAGTTAGCTAATAGATGGCACTGATCTTGACTCGGTGCATATTTATTAGTACCCATACATGTCACAGACCCCGAGAAGGTAAAGAACCACCTGGTACCAATGTTTGGGGGCACAGAGGTGACCAATGAAGTTATTTTTAGTGTTAAAGAGGATTGTTAGTGTTAAATAAGAATTTTGAACTTATCAAACAGATAAAGTAGAATACGATTTGTTTTGCTGATTATGAACACTTGGGCTTAAGACATTTTCAGGATGGAGCATGGCATGTTTACACACCTAGCGATAGTTACAGGAAGTCTAAGTGTAGACTGCTGAAATGACTCCCAACCCAGAAGAAATTCTATAGTCTGAAAAATGGCAGGAGACAAAGGTAAAATTGGAAAAGTACAAGGTTTGATCAAGTTCTGAATTGAATACAAATACATTTGGGGTTAGAAAGCAATCTCAAATATACTGTGATAGAGGCTCTGATAGAATCATCTATTCTTATCAATTCTCTCTTCCCTAAGGAGTAGAATGTTAATTTAGTTTGAGGTGGTCATAAACCCAAATAAAAGTCACTCGCAGTCTCTCTTGGGACTACAGACCCCACGTGACTAAGAACAATTCAATGAGATATAAGCAGAAGTATTGGCTGGTATGAAAGTCTCCCACCAAGCCTCCTCAAAAGAATGTGATTCATCTAGGTAGGTTAGACCCTGTAGTCCTTTACTCATTATTCTTCCTGCTTCCTAGAACGTGGACATGATGTCAGGAGTTCTATGAGGTAACCTTAGAATCAAGGCATGTGCTTAGTATGACGGGGGGCTATAAAGAAGAGATCTGACCCCACGATGACTGTGGAACTGGCATCCCAGTCCTGGAGTGCCTAGCACCAGACTTTGCTACACGTGGGGGATAGCACTTCTATCATGTTTTGGCCAAGTTTGGGTTTTCTTTTATGTGTCACTGAATCTAGCCCTAATAGATAGAACATTGACAATAATTTTGTTGTGTAAATTCCTCATCAGTCCTGCTCCATTTGGGAATGCAAGTTAATTTTCATGTGGATAAGCGAATGGTAAAGTAAGGTTCAGTTTATCAAAATGTCCCAGCTTTCTTTGTAGTACACCAACTTCAGAAAATGAGGAAGGAAATGTTTTACAGTAACCATAAACATAGGATGAGTCTATATGTATAAGTTTAACATTCTTCACAAACAGAATACAGTTGTGAAAATGAAGGGACCAGGATGCCACAAGCTGGATTTTCCAATAGTAGGTGGAGATCCTAAGATCAGAGCTAAAAATAGGCATAAAATTCAACAAATGTCATATGTTAACATCGGAAGCAGAGAGGAGTTAAATTGTGTTGACCCGTTAAATCATCCAATAGTGATTTTTCCACTGATATCTTTTTTAAAAATTTATATGTTTATAATTCCTAAAAAGATACACTACCAGCACCTCCATATACGGGGGGCATCATTCCACCAAGATATAAAAGATTTCTGTGAAAAACAGCTGAATCCTTCACCAACTGGGAAATTCCATAATGATAGTTCAAAGAACTATATTCAGGCCAATTTATGATGTCAATTCCGAAATTTCATTAAGTAACTGTTGCTTTTTTTAAAAAAAGACATTACCATTGAATGAATATTAGTTTCCGTGATTTCTTTTCCCCAAAAGTTCTAATTCTAAAGTACACATTTGCTTTTGTTTTCACTAAGGGATAGCATACAGCATTTTTTTAAAATGGAAAATGTCTTACCTTTCAAGTGAAAAAAATAGCATTTCTATGGTTTGAGTTTATGATCATTAGCAAATAAAAAAACAGAAAAGTCACCTCAATGTCTAATACATACGGCATTCTGACTTTTCATGTGAATCTCTTATATGACAGTTAAAATGCTTTCAGCTGCAAATAAAACTTTAAAGTGTTTTAAGCAACTAGGAAACATATTAGTTTGCATTGCAAGAGGCCCAGGAGTCAGATGATTCCTGGGTTTATCGGTTTATTGACAGATCATCAAGTAAGCAGCTTTCTCCATCTCTCATATCCTGCCATTCTTGGTGAATCAACTTTGTTCCCAGATCAGCTTCTTTGATTATTTCAAAATGGCAGCACCAATTCCAGCATCATAGCCAGGTACCACAACTTGTGTCTTCCCGTACATGTTTCTTAGTAGTCAAGAACAATCTTTCCTAGAAGCCCAGTACATTTAACTATAAGTTTTAGTGGTCAGAATTGAGTCACATGCCCATGTAAAAATGATTCACAGATAAGGAGAACAGAACCCCACCTATGTCCTAGTTCCATCAGAAATCAGCCCCTGTAAAACTGAGCCTGGCCGTTCCTGAAGATGAAGGGGAGAGGCGTTGAAACAAAAAAGAGAGGAAAACCAATATTGTACAGGAAATCCACACTGTTGAATTCTCCTTTTCTGATCCTCCTCTTCCTGCATTCCCTACCACTGCTCTTCCACTGGTCTCTTTTATTCTGTCTTAGTTTGTATTAATGCAGTTTGTGTTTTGTTTCTGTTATTGCAATCTGTTTGCCTAGAGATCATTTCCCATTCTCCTGCAAGGTACAGTCCTTCATTTCCATGGTAGGGGACTCTCATCATTGTTGCTTGCCTAGCCCATTCCAATTGTTTCTTGAATAAATTACTGAAAAATTTGGGTATGGGCAGAGTTGTCAGACAAAATACAGTATATTCTGTTACACTCAAATTTCATATAAACAACACTTTTTTAAAATAAACATGTTTCAAATATTGCATGGGATGTGACTTACACTAAAAAGTTATTCAATGTTTATTTGAAATTTAAATTTAAATGAGAATTCTGTATCTTTAATCTGCTAAAACTAGCAAGCATAGGTATGGGGTGGTCTTTCTCCAGGACGTCCACAGAGTTACACGGTTTTATGCCCACCCACCCTCAATTCCCTGCTCCATCCCTGTATACTCAGTTCTGGTATTGGGCATTGACCCAGGGATGGCCAAGTACTATATCCCATTTCCTTGATTCTAGTGATCGGTTAATGGATGGGTAAATGGTCTAAGTCATACCAATTAAACTATGACCTAGGATTATTTTATTTGTAGTTACTAGGAAAGAGAAATTCCCTCTACTAAGCTTGAAACTCGCACAATATAACATGGAAGCTGCTTGGGACTAGGATGAGGATAGTTGTTGGTCTACGTTTAATGCAAGAAGAAGAAAGTGAAGATTAAAATGGAGAGAACAGATTATGCTCTATTGACAACTTTCAGCCACTGAATTCAACCATTCCTGAAACCTTGGTCTTTTCAATTTCATGAGTCAATAAACTACTGCCACCTCATTTTCTCTCTCACGACTTAATTTTTTTCCCTTAAAACAGTTTGATGTTAATTCCTAACAGCCAAAACTAAAAAAACCTTGATAAATAAACCCATCTATACCCTTCCTGCTACAGTCATCAATTGTCTTCATCTTCCTTCCCACTCTTCCTTAATAAATTATTCTTGGGCTATATAGTCCTTTGAAAAGGTTGACATGCTCTCTTTAATCTCCCAAATAAATTATTTTATTCTCTTTATCTCATTGGAAATGAAGGGCTTTTCTACTAGTGACGTGTTTCCTAGTGTGTTTCTTCTATTGTTCTTATTCAGCTAAAACTATAAACTTATCTTTGAAGGACAATAGTTTTTCATTTCCAAATATTATCCCTCTGTACATTGAATAGCATTTTAATTAACATCTCTCCTCTTCTTGACTAAAATATATTCCATCTTACTTCAGGTTTTTGTAGATGACCTCTCCTAAATCCAAGAGTAGAAAAAGGAGTCCCTACACTCAATGTACTAGAGTACATTCTAGCAATCTGACACTGCTAGAAGTTAAAGTTTTCTAGGTAAGCTCAACTGCATAGAAGAGAGAGAGAGAATTCCATTTCACAGCTGCCAATTTCAAACCTCAAATTATGTACATCAGTTGCCTCGTATGTGCTACTTTTAAAGGTAAAGAGATTTCTTCGTTTCAGACTTCCACAGAAACTCTATTTGAGCATAGTAAATTTTTTCCAAAGGCATATGGAATGATTTCATAAAAATTAAACAAATCATTATAGCTAAATTATGAATATTAATACTTGCCATACATTCTTTCCAATAAATATATAAAGAACAGGGCGTGAACCTACACTGTTCTAAGCCCTGGGAAAACAGCAGTGGACCAGGCAGACATGGAGCTTGTCCACACTGAACTTGCATTCTAGTGATATATAAGATGAAGCAGGGTAAGGAGAATAAAACAGGTTGAGGGGAGTAAGAAAGACACGAGGAAGGCACAATTTTGGATAAGGTGTTCCGAAGAAGGTAGAAAATGGACAGTGATCTTATAAAGTGATGGAATGAGCCACATGAATATCAATATTGTATTTGTGGGAGATAAATATATACTTTTAATACCTATATATAGAGTTTTCATTTATATCATAGATCTTTTAGAATGAGGTTGTATGGTGGAATACCAAGAAAATCAGAATAAATTCAGGAATATGGCAGGCAGACTTTCTAAAATGGCCCCCAAAAGATCCATGGAACTTGTGAAAATAACAAGATATCAATCCTATGATTATGTTATATGCACAGCTGACTGTAAGATAAAGGCATATTTCAGGTGGGCCTGATCTAATCTCATAAGTCATTAAAAGTGCAAACCTTTCCCTGACTGGTTGCAGAAGAGAAGGTCAAAAACGTGAACTATGAGAAGGAAAAAAGGAAATAATATACAATTGTTGACTCTGAAGATGGGGGGGGGGAGGGCTTGTGCAAGGACCAGAGAGAGATTTCGAATTGCTGACAATGAGCCCTAGTCAACAACTATTGAGGAAATGGGGACCTCAGTCCCACAACAACAAGAACCTGAATTCTGCCAACAGAGGGAATGAGTTTGGAAGTGGATTCTTTCCTAGAGCCTCCAGACAGGAGTTCAACCTGGCTAGAACCTTGATTTTGGCCTTATGATAGCCAAGCACAGAAATCAGTCCACTCACCTTGGATTCTGATCTACAGAATGTGCGCTAAAAAATGAGTTCTTGGTGATTTGTTATGCAACGATAGAAAAATAACACAAAAAGAACAGAACTCGAGGCCCAGCTCTACTATGCTCCATCTGTAATTATTTGGGAAAGATGCCAAACTTATCTGGGCCTCAGTTTCCTTACCTATAAAATAAATGGGCCGTGCTAGAGGATCACTAAAATCTTCTTGGCTAAATTTCCATAATTAATCATTGGGCCATGATGTCACTATTTTAGATGATTAAAGTTGCTTTCTTGATCATAAATGATTGATCATTCTTATAATTAACTTGTTGTTAAATCCTTGGTCAAGGATATGATTCACAATTAAAACATTTCACATGGAAAAATGTGCTACACTATAAGAAAAACCGCACTATGATATAAATACTTTGTGACGATGTAGAAGTCTAGTAATTTATTACAATAAGACATAAGCTTCTCATTTACCATTTAAACTGGTAAGAACAGATACGACATTCGATCTTAGCCCAAATGCTGAGAAGCGATTCGTTTACCATTTAAATAAAAACACAGAGTGTTCATAAAGTCTGGAGGCATAGAAAAATGTATATAATATCATCAAGGACATCTTCGATTTCTTCCCTGAAAAATAAAGTATTATCTATGTTTCCAGATTTTGTAGACAACCTAAAAAGGTTTAGTAAAGGTGACATTTAGATTATTTAAGTATTTACACATCCACAACACCAACCACAAGTTATCCTAAGTGATTAAAAATTCACCGTATGCCATTTTGTTGTGTTGCAATAAAATTTACTATGCTACCTGCCAACAAATTTTTACCAAAGTTATAAAAACATGGAATTAAAAATGCATATTAACCATAAAATGAAAACACTGAAATGGTCATCTACATTTTTTAATTTGAAGTTGTATGCTCACTTGAATAATACTGATCAAACAGTTTTGACTACATTCCGATGAAAGGTTATTTTTTTAAGCAAACTGTGATTTATTCATACTCCTCAGCAACAAAAAAGAATAAACTATGGATATACAACTATATACAGAAATCAGTAGCATTTCTATACACTAGCAATGAAGTCAAAGAGAAATTTAAAAAACAACACCATTCATAATTACACCAAAAAGAATAAAATACCTAGGAACAAACTTAACCAAAGAGGTGAAAGACCTATACTCTGAAAACTATAAAACACTGATGAAAGAAATTGAAGACGACACCAACAGACGGAAAGATATTCTACACTCATGGATTGGAAGAATTAATATTGTTAAATATTATTTAAATTATATTAAATTATAATAATTGAATTATATTGAATTATAATAATTGAATTATATTGAATTAGTATTGTTAAAATGTCCATATTACCCAAAGCATTCTACAGATTCAATGCCATCCCTATCAAAATACCAACAGCTATTGTCACAGAACTAGAGCAAATCATATTAAAATTCACATGGAACCACAGAGGACCCCAAGTTGCCAAAGCAATCCTGAGAAAGAGAAACAAAGCTGGAGGTATCACAATTCCAGATTTTACGAGCTACTATACTAAGCTGTAGCAAGCAAAACAATATAGTACTGACACAAAAATAGACACATAGATCAATGGAACTGAATAGAGGGCCCAGAAGTAAACCCACACACCCCTGGTCAATTAATCTATGACAGAGGAGGCGAGAATACAGTGGGGAAAATACAGTCTTTATAATAAATGGTGCTGGGAAAACTGGACAGCTACATGTAGAAGAATGAAACTGGACCACACTGTGACACCATTCACAAAAATAAGCTCAAAATGGATTAAAGACCTAAACGTGAGACCTGAAACCATAAAAATCCTAGAATAGAACACAGACAGTAATTTCTCTGACACTGACCCCAGCAACATTTTTCTAGATATGTCTCCTAAAGCAAAGGAACTAAAAGCGAAAACATATTGAGACTTCACCAAAACAAAGTCTTTCCTTAGTGAAGGAAACCACCAGCAGAACAAGAAAACAACCTACTGAATGGGAATTTGCAAATAATATGTCTGAGAAGGGATTAATACCCAAAATATGGAAAGGTTAATTTTATAACCCTATCATATATCATCAATATATTTAAGCCATAGTAATTATTGCAGATTTAAGATAAATTACGACAGAGCAATATTTTCTATCAAATACTATGATTGGAATAGTTTAACTGCCAACCCCAAAATATTATCCACATTAACTTTAAAACATGGCATGTTTTGCAGTCAAAAAAAATTGCTGAGCCATTCCTAAAGTGAATTTCCATTAAAGACAATTATTTGCTAAAATAAAATTATTCTTAGTCTAACAAATAAAATCCACCAGAGGGAAAGAAGTATTGTTATATTTACATTTTACTCATATAAATACACGTCTATAATACATCCTCCCACATAGTCCTGATCATATGAAAGCCAAAAAATCAAGTTTGTTTTTATATCTTCAGTTTTTGTAAACGTATGTAATACAGTTTTAATAGCTGTTTTCATCCATTGTTTTCTAACATTTCTGTCCCTTACGGATCAGTTCTGATTGATTTTTCTCATCTTCGTGGGTTGCACTTTCGTACTCCTTTGCATGCTTGCTAATTTTGATCAGATGTCTGACACAGTGAATCTTACCTTGCTCATTGCTGGTGTATTCCTATTCCCGTAAATATTCTTGAGCTTTATTCTTGGATGCAGTCAAATTACCTGAAAACAGTTTGGTCCTTTCAGGTCTTGCTTTTCAGATAAATCAGAAAGGACCAGAGCAGTGCTCATCTAGAGCTAATTATTCACCCCGACCGAGGGAAGACCTTTCTGTGTGCTCCATCCAATGCTGGGTGAATCGTAAGATGTTCCAGTCCACATAGTTTAAACAAGCACTATTCCCAGCCCCATGCAAGCATGAGCACTGTTACCTCTAATCCCCTCAGGCGGTTCTTTTCCAAAATTTGCAAAATTTCCTCACATATATGTGCTGATTAGGACTTGACTAAATACTAGAGGGGAACCTGTTCAGATCTTCAGAGTTCTACCTCTGCAGAGTTCTCCTGTCGCTTATAGTTCTGTGAACTCTGGTCACCTTCATCTCCCAGACTCTCAGCTCGGGCTTCTCCACTCTGTCTGTCAGGCTCGGCCTGGTTGTCCTTCCCTGAGATTCAGACTAAAAACCCTTTAGGCAGTAAACTGGAGTACTGCTGAGGTTCACTTCATTTGTTTCTCATGTCTTAGGGATCCCTATCCTTCACTGCCCAATACCTGGTATCTTACAAACCGCCGTTTCATATATTTTGTCCATTTCTGGTTGTTTAAAGCAGGAGGGTAAACCAGTCTCTGTTGTTCTATCTTGGCCAAGAGCAGAAGTTCACTTAATTTGGTTTTGCTAAGAACATATGGTAGTTTAGAAACTTGGATTTACAGGCATGTTACTCTGTAACATGACTTAGAATTTTCTACAGCAATTCAGCTTTCCCCAAATAGCTTTCTACACACATTTACTTGGACTTGGGGAAGTTAGGCAGTAGTGAAATGTTCAGTGTAAAAGTCCTGACAACACTCTTAATTTAAAAAAAAAAATCATACTTTCATAAGATATTAAATCTCCTTGAATATGTTCTTACAACATATGATATTATATGCAAAAAAGAGACATTTAAGGTTGAGCAGTCTTTAGGAGATCTCAAAAAATATGCATATTCTGTTCACCTTACTCCTAGAACAATCTGAATTTCTTTGTTCCTTAAAAGCTGGTTGAGCCAAGAGGTACTGTAAATGTGTTTACAGAAAGAAACTTTCTTCCAAGAGTAGTCCCCTCTCAAAAAAAGCTGCTTGTTACTTAACACAAACATGGAGGGAAATAAAAAAATCAAAACCTTAGCAAACACAGGTATCATCTTACAGTCCAAAGAACACAATGTTTGAAATATTCGCTGAAAAGGTTTTGCATGGAGAATTATAAACTAGGTTTTGTAAAGAATTATAAACTAGGGTTTTTTTAAAATCATATGTAGATGAGAGAAAATTGGGGGTGAACTGCAGGAAGTCATGTTTTAGCAGCGAAGGCAAGAAATACATCCTCTAAATCAGGGTTCCCTGTGGGACATTTCCTAAAATCAACAAGGGCTCCAACAAGCGGGATGAAACTGCTCACTCAAAAAAAGAAATCATCTCGTGAAAAGAAAAGTGAGACCTTTATGCATTTTTAATTCAAGAAATCTAAACATTTATACATTCAGCTCAAATCAAGGAATGGCATATTTGATGGGTTAACACAGATGTAGTGAAAACATTTCACCACTGACTGTCATCGAAGTCAATAAATACTGATATTTTCTTCAAGTATCAGATGGGAAATCCAGATAAGTCTGTTTCTATGTGAGTGGGAGCTAATTTCAGCTCAACTCATTCAGTACTTTTGAAGATCTAATGGATTGGTTATACAAAAAGAAGCCTCACAAATGGAAATACTAGGATCACTAACAATTGCCAGCATTCCTTTCTCTGCTCACTCCCTCTTTACTTGATTTCCTTATTCTCCTCCTCACTTGCTTGCACCCATCTATTTCCAAACATTTCTTGAGTACCTTTTTAGCATGGAATCTGACCTAGCTTCTGCGAATAAAAGGTGAATAATCCCAGTGCCTGTCATTGAGGCAGTCACAGTTTAATAGGGAGGAAAGACAGGTAAACAGATGTTTTGATACAAGGTAAGTAAGTATGTAACTGAAGTAGAACCAACTTCCTCTACTAGAAGAAATGTGAGACTATTTCAACAGAGGAGGTGATATGTAAGCTGGATTTTATTTTTTTTTAAAGATTTTATTTATTCAACAGAGATAGAGACAGCCAGCGAGAGAGGGAACACAAGCAGGGGGAGTGGGAGAGGAAGAAGCAGGCTCACAGCAGAAGAGCCTGATGTGGGGCTCGATCCCATCATCGCCGGTATCACGCCCTGAGCCGAAGGCAGACGCTCAACCGCTGTGCCACCCAGGCGCCCCTGAGCTGGATTTTAAAAGACTCGCAGAAGTTAGACATGGGGACAAAGAGGAAGGGCCATTCCAGGCAATGACACACATGCAGAAGACCTGACAAGGACTGACAAATGGGGGGAATAGAACTTCAAAAAGGATGGAAGAAAAATAAGTGAAGACTTGTGTCGAGAGATGTGGTCACTAAGGAGGTGGAAGCAAGATCATGAAGAATCTTAAATAATTTATACACAGGCTTAGAGCTGGGTTTGCTGGGGTGGGGGGTAGTTCTGTATTGTGCCTGTTCTCCTGGCATAAATATTAGTAATGTTTTCTTTCGCTCTCAAATGTGGCCTAGTTTGAACAACCAATCAGGTGGTCAGGTTACTTACAGGTGTCTAGGTATCAGAATGTGATTTTTAGAAGGAGGGCTGAAGCTATACAATTCTCCTTTGTGCACGTATGTTCAACGATAACAGAGGCACTGTAATAACAGGACTTCCATGTTCTGTTGCAGTGATGTTCCCTCCCCGTTGAGCAAACAGGGTGGTGAATAGGATTATGTGGCCGTCAACATCCATTCCAACCTCCTTGCGTTGTCAGCGCCTGCAGAGGTCAATGTGCTTGCCCCAATGTGCTTGCAGTGAGGATTCCTGGTGAGCATTTGGTTATGCCAACCTGAGTGAGTTTTGAAATCAGGAGTGGCGAATGTGGTTGGGGAGACATTGTAGGACTGGGGTACTCTGTAGAAGCTTGCTACGTCTAGTTGTGGGCTGTGTGGAGGCTGCGAGGAAAGCGCAGAGCAGCAGTGCCTGTTGTAACCTTCGGAGAAGTCTTCATTCTTGGAGTCAACAGGTCTGGCGGCAGCTCGCTCGTTCCCCCCTTCCCTGGCCTGAGCTGCAAGAGCAGCAGCCCGGGTGGGCCACTAGGCTATATCATTCTAAGAACAAGTCCAGGAGCTCAAGCCTAGCGGCCACTCCTTCAATCATTCCAACAATTTAATGCACACTTAATTCTTTATATTAAATCGTTTCATGCTTAAAATAGCTAGTGTGGTTTCAATTTCCTGGAACTGAACCTTGACATATATATGGTAAGTTATTTAACAAAACTGGGCCTCAAATCCACAGCCATGTAATGAGAGGGCTGGCCTACTCAGCGATCTGCAAGATCTCTCCTACCTCTAGAATTCGCTTCTGTGATTCTATAATTGTGTCAAGTTTGCCGAATACCTCCCTCCATTTTTCCTCTCCTGCAGCCCTGAGAAACTGCTTCCAATCTGGCCTCTAGCTTACATTTCCATATAACTATTTCACTAAGATCACTATTAATAAACTTTTAGTAGTCAGAAAATACACCAAAAGCCATAGGATGTGTACAAGACAGCCACTCATCCATTTAACAAATATTTATTGAGCTCCTAATCATGCCAGGTGCTCCTAAGTAATATTTTATAAACTCCTTGACCTAGTCCAAGCATTTGTTTAGACAAAACATTCCTGAAAGTATATTTTGTCTTTGTCTTGTTTGCAATTTAATAATAACTGTCACTCCCCAACCTCTAGATATCCCCTCTCCGCCCGTCTTCATTCCGGGCTTCAGTCAGGCTATTGCCTCTTTATAGAAACTGACCTGAGTCAAATAAGGATTTCTTTTTCCTTCTCTCTATACCAGTGTCTCCATTTCCAGCCCATTTTGCTTTCCTTAATAGGGTGAATCATCACACATTCTCTTCACTGATGTGGTTTTTCAACTTCACATTTTATTCTTCTCACTCTTAGTTTCCCATGTCTCTTCAGATGGTCCTTTGCTGGATCCTGTGCTCCTCACCACCTGGCTGAGAATCACCCAAGGCCCTTTGCTTTCATATTCCTTCAGACAGATCATTCAGTCATCGAATTTTAATACCTTTTTAACCTTAAGTTGCATATCCTGAGTTACAGAACATTTCTACGTTGCTGTTCCAATGTCTTCTCACTATAATTATTCTCAAAGCATTAACTTCTCTCAACATGACAATCCTTCAACAATCTTCTCGTATTTCCTCTCCAGGAAATCAAAACTCTGACGTCATTTTTACTTTGCTTGCCTCATCAGGCCATTCCCAAGTTCTGGTAATTCTTGTTACACATTATTCTTAGATTTGCCATTCTGCATCCAGTATCATACCCCAGGTTCCGTATTGGACTCTGTCTTCTCGTTCCCTATTTTCTGTCTCCACCGATCCTATGTTCGGCCACTTAAATGATCTCCTTTAAATGCTATCACAAAAGCTTTGGTAGTGCAAATTTTCTTTCCTCATTAAATCTAAATCTTTTGTCAGTGGCCAAATGTTTCACTATACTTAAACTACATATCATTTATTGTAGTCTGGTTTCATTTTTTTCTTTAGAAGAGTTAATCTAATTGTCATTTCACAGTCTACTCATTTCTGCCCTTTTACTTATTTCATTAGCCTAGAATGTTGTCCACCTAACTAAACAGTATCACAAAAAATCCTTAAAAGAATTGACCTAAGTGTTTCCTATTCAAGGATCATCTCATGTGACTCTAATCAATATATTAAGCAATCCTAGAGGACTTCCTATTAATGTTTGTAATGTTTGTAATTAAAGCCAAAACTTAAAAAAAGTGTTGAAGGGTAAATTCATGTGCTATTGCTCAATGAATACCAGAGTAAGTCCTTGGTAGAGCAAAGAATAGTCACAGATAATAAACTCACCACAGCATATAACTTCATGTAACAGCAAACCTGAAAGCTAGATATGTACTGCATAATATTTGTTATAATACAGTTGTACTCACATGAGCATATGACATATGAGAGTTATTTCACCTTTATCCTATTTACTTTGGAACTCTTTTTTATATTGATTTCATGGTACTGTAGACAGAGGGAAATAAATAAATATTCTTGAATGCAGAAAGCTTTTGTGATTAAAAAAATCTGATAATGATTGCATCCATTTTTTCAAAAATGGGGAAATATGCTAAAAAGTAGTCCAATGAGCCTGGACACATGAAGAGACCAATAAATGTTTGTTAAATAAATGAGTGAGTAAGACTGCAGGTGAATTTAAAGAAAATGGGGATAGAAACAGATCATAACCTATTGGTGTACATAAAGTGGAAGAATGGAAAAAAATATAATAACTAATTGTTACTGAGATTTCTGACAGTACTAGAAATGATAACACCAAAGAAAAACTGGAGACAAGTTATCTATCCAGAAGTAGGTACACAATTAAATAAATTCTGTCTTATAATACACACTATAATATATACATATATAATATTATAGTTCATGTACATATCTATCTGTAACATAGTTAATCCTCATTATTCATGGGTCTTTCTATTTGTGAATTTGCTTATTCAATAAAAGTTGTTGGTAATCCCAAGGTCAATACTGGCAGTGCTTTCTCAGTCATCTGTGAACATGCACAGAGTAGCAAAAAAAATTCAATAAAGCAAGAAAATAAAATTAAAAAACAATTATGATTTATATGGGAGAAAAAAATGTGTCACTATTTCCAGAGGACATGATTGTGTTTCTAGAAATTCAAAAGAATCTGCAGATCAACTATTAGAATTAATGAATGAATTAAGCAAGTCACTGAATACAAAGCCAAAAAAAAAATCACTTGAATTTTATATATTAACAGCAAAGGATAAGAAATAAAATTTATCAACAAATAAAAGCAATACCATTTAAAAGAGTATAAAAAATCAAAGTCTTAGGAAAATTGAGCTAAGATATGCTAGATCTCTACACTGAGAACTATAAACATTACTTAAAGACAGTGAGCCACAGAGTTGGAGAAAATATTTGCAACACATATCTGACAAAATAGTCACATCCAGAACATGTAAGTACTCCTACGAAACAATAATAAGATAGACATTCAATTTTTAAAAGTGTCCCTAATCTTGCACTTCACAAAAATATCAGTCTAATAGCCAATAGGTGTATATAAAGGTTCTCAACATTTTTAGACATCAGGAAAAACAAATTAAAGCCAGATAAAACATACCTGCTACAATAACTAAAACTGGAAAATAAAACTTGACAATCCCAAGCATTGGATAGGATTTGATCAACCGGACCCTCACACACTGCAGGTGGGAATATCTATTGGTATAGTAGTTTGTAAACCATTTGGCATCATCTACTGAAGTTGAATACATGCACACCCTAAGAACAGCAATTCTACTCCTATGTAAAAACTAAACAGAAATGAGTGTATATGAGTGCCCACCGTAATACACGTGCAAGGATATACATAGCTACTTATAATAGCTAACACTAGAAAATAGATTGGATGAATAAATAATGGTAAATGTGTATGATGGCATAGAATAGAGCAATAAAAGAGAACAAATTGCCACAGCATGCAGCAACATGGATTAACCTCGTGGATATAATGTTAAGTTAAAGAGACCAAAGAAAAAAGAATAAATACCGTATGACTCAATTTATATTATATATATTAATTTCATGAAAAAGCCAAAATACACTATGTTGATAGAATTCAGAATGGTGATTACCTCTGATGGATACTGAATTAGAAGATGGTATAAGGTAAGCTTTTGGGATGGTAGAAATGTTCCACAACTTGTAAGGGTTAAATTTGTAAAAATTAATTGAGCTGAAAACTTAAGATTTGTGAATGTTACTGTATGTAGATTATAGATCAAGACAAAACTACAAAACATAAAGATTTAAATGTAAATCTCTTCTATCATATATTAATGCCTTGTTTGACACAAGCATAGAAATATGCAACTTGGGAGAACATCATAAAAATCCCTGAAGGATATAATAGAGCAATCTAAATTGATGCAAAATAATTTATGCAAGAGCAGCAAAAGACCTCCCACAAAGACTGGCTTCTTTCCTCCCAAAAAAGTGACTTGATAACAAAACACTTCAAATCAAGCCACAAAGTGTAATTCCTAGGGGGTGGAATGTCTGGTGAACGTTAGCCTAGTAGAGTACACAGGACGTCTGCCAGAGTTTTGTCACAGAATGCCTACGAGATCATTCTTCATAAGGTCTCCCCTCCATACTCCTGACATGATATAAACTACTTTGGTATTTATGTATGCTGGACACTTCTTCAGTATACTTTATAGGTTTTTAAATAAAACCAGCTGGCACTTTAGATACCCTTGAGGGGGGGGGAAAGGTTTCTCTGTAGCACACTTGTGTGCATTAGAATCCCCTAATTCTTGGGTCTCCACCCAGATATTTTCCTGCAGTCAGTCTGCAATGGACCTTAGAATCTGCATTTCAAGAAGCACTCCAGGACCCTCTGAGTCAAGTGGTTTGGGTTACCCGTTTGTGGTATACTGCTCTATACTACTGTATCAACTATTTAATTTCAGTTCACTTGTTTATTTTAAAAATATAGTGTCTTTGCTCTACGGGATCTTAGTTTGGATGACAGAACTTAATACAATAAGCGACAAACTATATATGTGCTTATCTTTCAAATATATCATAAATCTCTTATCTGCTATTTAGATTTTATCTTTCTCAGTCACATAAGTGTAACAACATTAACTTATTAAATAATCCAAGAAGGAAAATAACTGAAGTAATGCTTTTCCATATTAATTAATAATTATTATATGCATAGAATGATTTTTCACCATATAAGCCTAATAATTTTTTATTAGAGTAAGAGAGGTAACTCAGACTTGGACCAGAGGTATCTGAATCTGCTAACACATAAATTCAGGGTTAATGGAACTCAACCATTTAAAAGACCAATGTGCACTGTTAAAATATAGAGGAGAAATTATAACGTGAATTTACCTGCTCTGATTGAAAGACAGAGGTGCGAGGCTTTCCAAAGGAAACAAAAAGAAAAGAAAAAAACAAAACAAGAAAAAAATAAAGAAAAATTCGACAAAGACTGAAGAGACTAGACAGGAATAAATAACCTGCAATTTAAATTGGAATGACTAGATGAAAATCAGAACATTCAGGTTGTTTTAAGTGAGAGAACAAAATGTCCCAGGACCACATACCTGCAGAGAACATGGTGGAAAGTAGAAGTAACGACATTCAACAAAATTAATGTTTACCGCTGGAAAAATAATTTCTTAAATAAGCAACTAAGAGAAAACATAACAAAATAAAATAGTGAACCAGATTAATATTATATATATTATGAGTCTTGGAAAATGCCCTTGACTTTTTTTGCTTCTGCCCCAATATGAAAGGGAGATGCCAGCCATGAGACATACCCTGGACCTCAAGGTATTATTGTGCAAATAATGAATGAAGATTAGGAATTGTTTTGAGTTTCTCAAGATATAGCATATACTTATTCAGACTACTGTGTTTTTATATATACTAATTAAATTATATGAGTTACTATTTTAATAACATTTAGTATCATGAGCAGGAAAACATCAACAAATGCTATAGTGAAAATCTCCTCTGGGGAAAAGGCCATATGAAAAAATATATATACGTAATTGTTAAATCTTTCAGTGAAAGAACACAATTACTTCCCCCCCACCCACCGAACCCCACACTGATACTGGACACCATTTGAATTTGAAGGTGCTAGAAACACTAAGCCCTTGCTTGGTTGAATAATAACATTACTGAGGCTATCCCAGCAATGCTGACAAAATACATACTGCCTACCAAGCACTTAAAATGCTAAATGAATGAATACATCCCAATTATTAGTAATTCTATCAATGTTCATACACGTCAGCACTTGACTATAACAAACACATTATCAATGAATTATCATCACGGGTAAAAACGAAACAGTCTTTTAGCTTTGAGAAGCTCCCAAACTTAGGAAGCCACACTGAAAGACAGTATTATCATCATTAGGATTAATTTGTATGTAATTAATACCTACTTTTTATTATAGAATTGTAAGGAGAATTATTCTAAGGGGAGGAGTATAGAAAAATGGAGAAAATCATTATCCCAACTTCCAATGTGGAAAAGGCAATTGCATCTTGCTGATCTCACTGGGTTATTTACATTGGATGATGACAGTCCTGATTTTTCCAATCCCTTTTTCACAGGCGTAAGACTATATAGATATATGTAGGTAGTCACTCTGACTACCTTGATGGCCTTTTATTTATCCCTGTATCGTTCATGTGCATGATGTGATCTTATGACAATGCCTTATACTATCAGTGGATTTTCTTCCCTTGAATTCCCTACTCCCTGACAGTGACCAATAGTGTAATCATGAGGTAGCTTAAATCAAGCAATGCTGTAGCTTGCTGAAAAGGATATACATGCTCAACCTGAAAGGCCATGGTCTCATAAGATTCTATAGGAGTTAACAAATGTCAAAAGGAACCTTCTTTTTAGAGACTTTTGTTTTCCTAATTTTTAATTGCTTGACATGGCAAAATATTTTGTACAAATAAAATTACCTGCTCGAATTTCTTCATGTAAGTAAAGACATCTTTCAGGAGAGACTGAGTAATAAATGTTTTTTGTTGAAATTTAGTTTTACACTAATGAACATGCATTACCAAAGAGAAGAATGCCAGTGGTTTTCTGTATTATGAACTGCACAGATACACGCAACACATGCGCACACATATCAAATTAAAAGACTGCAAAATATTTATATTTTGCTCATTGGCACCTCCTAGACTATCATACCTAAGATATTTTCCTCAGTTGTTTTTAATACTAATATTTGTATTACATAATAAAAAATTGCCAATTGAACTATTCTTTCAAAATATATTTTAAATATAAATACCCATAAATATCTCTATTCTCCCTCTTTGCTATAATACAAGCATATTCTTTATTTATTGCAATAAAAGATTTTTCTTCAGAATTTCAATTTTATCTTCCTTATTTAATATACATATCATTAACAACAAAATTAATACTTTATAGTCCAGGCACCATTGTAATAGTTTTCATATATTAATTAATCTTCACAGCAACCTTATGAAATATTATTGTCTCCATTTTAGAGATGAGTAAAATGAGCCACAGATACAGTGAGTTGCCTCGAATAACACAATTAGGCAGAAACACTGGTGTCTGAACTCAGAAAATCTGGCTCCGAAATCCATCCTCTTACTGTGCTATCCTACTTTTCGGAACGATCCACAGTTTGAACTTCTGCAGGTCAAACAACAGCAACAACAACATAAGGAGTATAAAACAAACTTCTCAAAAAATCTGCAACATATTACATGAAAACGATGACTATGCTTTAATATTTTAAAAACTGTTATTTTACAGAAGATTTACCCATCATGGTAAAATATGAGCAAGGCCATGAAAGGTCTTGCAGTCATCAAGTCCACAACAACGTATGAATGAATACAAGGAATCAATAAACATGAAAATGTCAAATTCAAAACACAGACGCACGCACATAGGAAGAAGAGAGTAAAAGGATATATAGTAAAAAAGAATTTCTTTTCTAAATTGCTTATTTCTTTTTTAAATATTTGTGTTTATCCTTTTTTAATGTTAAGTAGGCTCCACGCCCAACATGGGGCTTGAACTCAACAACCCTGAGATCAAAAGTCGAGTGCTCTATGGACTGAGCCAGCCAGCTGCCCCTTAAGTTGTTTATTTTCCCCCCAATTTTGACTACTATTATAACTAGAAAAAAAATTAGTAAATGCTACACAAAAGAAAACAAATGGACAAAAAGGCAGATTTATGTGCAAATTCTCAAGAATCTTATTTAATATGTACAAGAATACATACTACCTCCAGGAAGTTGTTTATTTTTTTTAAGCTACAATAGCACTTCATGAGTATGTCTACCTTGCAATTTCTACATGTACTTAAGTTTCTGTTTGTCTCCCCTACTCGTTCTGTAAACTTGTTGAGGAAATGACCAGGATACGTTCCTATTTACAGCTACCACGCCTACAGAATACAAGGCCTGGCACATAAGGAGGCATTCACTAAATGATGGTTGAGGAATTTCATACTTGTGGGAGCAAAAAAACTAAGGGCAAAAGTGTCTTCTACCACAAATGAACAAAATCGTCTCAGAGGCTAATATCTACCAGATATGACCTCATAATTGCATAAAGACATACCTAGCTGTGTGGTCATAAGGACAGCAGGTTATCGGGTAGAGAAATGAGAGACTTTTCTAGCACAGCTGGAAAATCACTCAAATTCCAACCTCCTTGTATTTCTGGTAAATATTTTACTCATACTTGACAAACTCTTTTTAGAAACCTTTCCCACACCACAATGTCATTCGTGTTTCCCATGAGTTTTTATGCCTGCCTTTATTACATACATAATAGAGCTACATTCTAGTATTATTTGTGACTATTTTATTTGGCTGCACTGGAAGCTCCCTGAAGGCAAGCATACATAGGACCACTGTGTATAGTCTTGCAGGTTGTGGACTGCACAAGGGCACCACATTTAAAGAGATGCTGTAAACATCATGGATATCATAGATTGGTATATTTATATCATCAATTTTCTGGTGTGTGACAGTGAAGTTACTCGAAGAGAAAGTCCTTCATTTTCTAATTCAAAGTTCCTGGAACATAGAAGGTACTCAAAAAATGTTTATATAAATAAACACACTAAGAATTGAACCAATAACTAATGCACAAAAATTAATATACTAAATATTGGTTTTATCTTTCAAATTGACGTGTAAGGAAAAAACAAATTCAATATGATAGATAACATAGATTAAAATGTGATCAAATGAAAGGTATTTTGGCAATAAATATTCATGCATTTTATGGTATGAAGACATGTAAAGCAAATTCTCTCTAAAGTGAGTATCATAAGTTCTATCATTACACCTCAACACTAATGGTACAAACATGGGAACCTGGGTGTAGGAATTATCCCTGTCTCTCATAGTGCTTGTAAGCTTCCAAGTCATAAAGCATGATAAGCACTCCTATTTAGGCTTAACTGCATGTTTTTACTTTCGGATCTTCACGGGCTCTATATCCAAGAGATCCATAACTAGGACAAGACACACTAACAACATGACAAAATAGCCCGTATTTCTTGGCTCTCTTTCATTTAATCAGTATTTGTTGTATATAAATGCTATGCTGAGTACTAGCATTCTTTAGGCAGATTCATGTCACCAAACTTCTTCCTTAACAAGATTATAGCTTTTTACTATTTTAATATTTTACTCTTGGGTAGGATAGAAGATACTACAAACCTGGATGTTGTAAAATTTTTAAATTTAATCCAGGTTGCCGGAGGTATAATGATAATTAAATCCAGGTTTTAGGTGGTCGCTGCTCTGAATGAAGGGGTATATCCAGATTTTCCAAGCTATGCTCTTTAGAGTTCCTTTTAGTAAACTCCCTTTCCATTTAAATGTACATATACATATATTGTGAATCTCAGCAGGGAAAAATATAGAGGCCAGAATTTCCAAAAGTGATGAATGGCATCAGGCCACAAATTTGGGAAGCATTACAAAACTCAAGGGAGATGAATAGAAAGAAAACCAGATCAAGGAAGTGAAATCCAAAGACAAAGGGAAAATTGTAGAATCAATCATAAAGAAAAAGAAATATCACTTTCAAAGGAACAACAATACGACCGGCAACTTGACTTCTCACTAGAGATGATGAAAGTCAAAAGGCAGTGGGATAGTATTTTTAAAGTGATAAAAACATATTCTATTAAAATAACCTTCAAAAGTAGGGAAAAATAAAGTTATTCTCAGATAGGTAATACTAAAATAAATAAACAATCAAAACCATTATTAGCTGACCCACAGGAAAAGTTACACTAAAGGTCATTCTTCAAACAAAAGGAAAGTAATATCTGATGAAAACATGTATGGAGAGGAATGAAGAGCAAGAGACAAAGTGGATAAATAAAACTCAACCCTGATCTTTTTTAGGAGGTGGTGTTAAAAATATATATAAAATTAAAACATATCACAGAAATAATCCAAATGATGGTAGGGAGAGGTAAATGGAATTAAATTGTTCTAAGATTGTAGTATTTTCTCAGAAAGTATCAAAAATTATATTAGGCTATAATAAGTAAAGTCTGCGTGTTGTAATTTTGGCATAGACGCTAACTGAATATACAGGAATGTTTATGTAAACAGCTAATTGAAGGTAGAAATAGAATAATAAAAAAATACTTGAGTAATTCAAAAGGCAGCAAAAAGTGGAGAAAGAGGAAGACAAATAGGAACAAAAAAAAAAAAAAAGGAAAAAAATAAGACAGTAGCTATATTCCCAGATATACCATTAATGATTGTTCTGGGGTAGAACTGTGTCCCCAAAAAAGATATATTTAAGTTCCAAATGCTGGTATCTCTGAACATAAGCTTATTTGGAGGTTGTATCATTGCAGATATAATCAAGTTAAGAAACGGTCACACTGAATTAGGATGGGCTCCAATTCAATGATTGGTGTCCTTATAAGGAGAGGGAAATTTGGATACAGACACACAGGGAGAGAACACAGTGTGAAGGTGGAACCAGAGTTTGGAGGGATGTGTCTACAAACCAAAGCATGTTAAGAATTCCCAGCAACACGAGAAGCTGGGACATAGGAATGGAATGGATTCTCCCTGGGAACCACCAGAAGGAACCAATCCTACTGACATCTAGATTTCAGACATCTAGCCTACAGACTGCAGAAGAATAAATCTGTTTTTTTTTTTTTTTAGACCTCCAATTTGTAGTACTTTGTTATGGAAGCCCTAGGAAACTATTACAGTTACATTAAGTGGAAACTGAATATATATTTGAATTAAAAAACAAAGACTGTCATACTACATAAGAAAAAGTAAATTTAAAAAGTGGCAGTATGGGGCACCTGGGTGACTCAGTTGGCTAAGGTCTGATTCTTGATTTTGGCTCAGGTCATGATCTCTAGGGGTTGTGAGATCGAACCCCGCATTCATTAAGATTCTCTCTCTCCCTCTCCCTCTGTCCTGCTTCCCCCCCCACCCAAAAGCAGCAATGTGGGCTTACAAAAGACATACCTTAAATATTAAGAAAGGTTAAAAATAAAAGGACGGAAAAAGATGCACCAAGAAAACACTAAAGAAAATAAAGATGTAGCTCTACTGCTACCAGATAAGCTAGACTTTAAAGCAAGGAGCTTACAAAAAAAAAAAAAAAAAAATTGTAAGATTTAAAAAAATTCAATCCATTAGGAAAATACAGCAATTAAAAAACGTATAGCAATTTTAAATTTACATGCAACTGATTATATAGCTTAATAACATATAAAGCACAAATAGATAGAATTAAAATGAGGAAAAAAACCCCTTTAATCATAGTGGATAATTTTAACACAACTAACACTAACTAAAGAACAGATTCACAAAAACAGTACATTTCTAGATGACATGAACACCACAATTAACAAAACTGACTTGGTAACAAACAGCACTGTATCCAACAATGACAGAATTCACATTCTTTTCAAGTGATCATGGAACTTCTGTCTATTGCTGGACCGTAACATTTTATGCTGGGCCATAAAGCAAGTCTGAACAGATTTCAGAGAACTGAAATCACTGGGAATTGAGCAAGATATCAAAGGCAAATGACAACTAGAAAACTTCAAACATGGAAATTAAACAATATACTCATCAACCATGTGGTGAAGAAGAAATCACAGTGGAAATTTAGAAAATATTTTGAACTGAATAACAGCATATTAGAATGCGTGGGATGCACATAAGGCTGTACTTACAGGGAAAATTTATAACCTTGACTGCTTAAATTGGAAAATGAAGAAAGAGTAAATATTTACTTCCTAAATATCCATCTCAAGAAGTTAGAAAAGGAAAAACAAATTAAGTCATTAAACTAGATAAAGTAATAGAAAAGCAGAAAAAAAAAATAGAAACAAACGTACAATAGAAAAAAATCAACATAGCCAGAAATTAAATCTGTGGAAAACATGATGTATCAGAAGACGTCTACAAAGATCTATCAGAGAGACAAGATATAAATACCAAATATAAGAAATGAAAAAGGGCATACCATTAGAGATCCTTAAAAAAATCTGTAAAAATAAGATGAGATCACAAGCTTTATGCCAATAAACTTTATAAGAAATAAACAAATACCTTGAACAACACATTTTATTAAAAATGACATGAAAAGAAATAGAAAATGTGAATTGTACTACATCTATTAAGAAAATTGAATATGTCATTAAAAACCTATCCTGAAACTCAAAGGATTCTATGGACAAAATATGAAAATTAATAACTGAATTTAGAAAGAAAAATGAATATAAAGTCAACATAAAAATCATTTTTCTATATGCCAGAAGCACACAAAATTTTTTTAAAGATAAAATTCACAACAGCACCAAAAAACATCAGATGACCAGGAATGTCTCTAACAAAAGATATGTAATACTTGTAGACTGAAAAGAATAACATGGTATTGAGAGAAAATAAGTTCTACCTAAATAAGTAGAAAGATTAACTTTGTTCATATCTTGGAAGATTCATTATTATAAAGATGCCAATTCTCCCCAAATTAATTTATAGATTCAGCATAATCCCAATAAAAATATCAGTAAGTTTTTTTTTTTGTGAAAGCTAGGAAAAAATTTTAAAAATTACAGGGCAATACAAAGGGTCAAAAACAGCCATGGTAATCTTTAAAAAGTAGTACAGATTTGAAGAACTCATACCACCGCATATCAAAATCTATTAGAAAGGTAAACCGGTTAAAACAACACAACACTAAAGCCAAGACTGAAAAAGAGGCCAATGGAAGAGAACACAGTCCAGAACAGACCCACAGATGTGTGATCACCCAAATACAAGACAACACTCCCATGATTCTGTAGATGTTGCTAGGTCAACTGGACATCCATATGGGGACAAAAATGAATCTTGAGCCATACCTCACATAAAACACAAAAAACAAAGGTAGATGGTTTCAAACCTAAACATGAAAGAAAAAACAAAAGAGCATTTAAATGAAAACAGAGACCAGCTTCATGACTTTTAGAGTCAAAATTCTTTAAGAGGCCATGAAAATCCTATGTGAACTCCATGTTACCTATGTAGAACGGAGTTTCATATAAAAACATATAAAACTACACAAAAGCCTCCATGTTAACTACAGGAAAATTTTGCTATATTTGATTTTAAGATCTGTTCATCAAAAGACCCCAAGAAAGCGGAAAGTAAGCTATGAATATGAGAAAAGATATTTGTAATATATATATATATATATATATATATATATATTTGTTATATATATATATATTTGTTATATTTATTTATTTATTTATCTTAAAAAGTACTCTTGTGCATGAAAAACCCCTATTCTGCAAATCAATAACAAAAGCATACACTCCAGTAGAAAAATGGATAAAATACAGTTAACCAAAGTGGATATTCAAATGATCAACAAACATATGATAAGATGCTTAGCCTTAATAATCAGAGAGACATGTTAATAACAAGAATGAGATATCACTGCACACCTCCAGAATGGCTGAAATTAAAATAATAATAACAATGATAGCAATAACAATAACACAAAGTGTTGACAAAGATATGGAACAAGTAGATTTCTCAAACTCTTTCTGTCAATACTGATATAGCCAGCCTGAAAACCGGAACTATATACTAAAGCTGAATATATGACACAGAAACTTCACTCCTAGGTATATACCCGCCAGAAATATATATACATATGTGCACCAAAAACATGCACAAGAATGTTCATAACAGCTCTATATACAATTGCCCCAAGTGGAAACAACCCAGTCTATTCACGATAAAATGGATAAAGAAATTGTGGTACGCCGATGCAATGGAAAATTATACAGCAATAAGGATGAAGTATAACTACACACAGATGGATGAATTGCAAAAAAAAAAAAAACAGCCTTGAGGAAAAGAAACAAGACCAAAAAAAAAAAAAAAAAAAAACTACATACGATTTTGTATTATAAAAGTTCAAAATCAGGCAAAACTAACTTATGGTGTTTGAAATCAAAATAGTGGAGCAAGAAGTGTCTTGGGGTGCTGACAATGTTGTAGGCCAAATACAAATTGTGACACATTTCATGCAAAGACTAATGATTCCACAACATAACGAAGAATATTCTAAAATAAGCATAGTGCCTATTTCTTCATTTCCCCAGACAGAATGTGGTAAAAAGAATCTAAAAAAAACAAATGTTTTCAAAGCCCATGGCTATGTTAGCAATAAAAAAAAAGGAAGTGCATACTTTATAAGTTATTCTATATTTTTTTCATTTTGACAAAATTAAAAACGTATTTATTCAATTAAACAACTAAGTGGTAGCCTATTTGTTCTTTTGCATGTTTGGGAATAGCTCGCTCTCTCTCTCTTTTTTTTTGGTATAGAATTCCCTATTATTATTTTCCTGCTATGCTTTGAATCATCCAAGCCAAGAGTTGTTTTTAGCATTAAGCAGCTAACCCAGAAGGCAAAGAAAATCAGTCACAAGAGATTATCTCCCTCAGGACTGTACTAGAATTATTACACATATGAATTATTTAAAAATTGGATAATTTCATGTGGCAAAAGGAAGAAGAAAGTTATAAATAGAAAAGAGCAAAAGATGTCACTAATTATTAACTAGGCAATATGAAAATAAACGCTTCCATAAATAGATTTTTATATTTTTTCCTTACACTAAATTTTCTTCCACTTCTGTTTCTTCCATCCTGTCCACATTGGTGGATTATTTATTGCTATTTCAGTTATATATTTCAAGAGAATGAGGTGACTGATCATATTTTTGCATAGTCGCAGCATTTAAAATGCTGCAAAAGGAATTTATTTTTAAATCTGAAAGCTGTTACTATGACATCAAAAAAAAAAGACAACAGAAATGACTAGCGAAGAAATACTCTAAACAGCACCTTTAGTTCTAGTGATTATAATCATTTAAGATCTCTTGCCTTGATGCAAGCAATTACTAGCTTTAAATGAAAGCAGACATTTCTAAGAGTTACTTACTACCTGAATTTTATTGTTCTAGTTCTACACTAATGTCTTAAATGCTTCCCATATCTCACAGGTTACTACACGAAAGGAGATCATTGTTATAGTCTCTGTTCTGATCCACTGGCCCTGAAATGTTCCCCCCCCCCCACATTTCTTGATCTAGACCTTCCTGGCTATCTATTTTATTACCAATTCCCCCATTTCTTTCATTTCTAGCATTATCTCATGCTTCAGACTTTGTGCTAGGCACTGTCTGCCTGCCCTACAACTATGACTCAGTAATCGGCCTCTGGCAGCCTTGAGTAAATACTCTATTTTGTCGCTGTGAGCTAGCAAATTGGTCCAGCAGGCTTGCTTTTACCATAAGGAACTGACCCCAAGTAGCTAATGCACTCTGGGAATTCAGTCCATTCCATACTACAAATATTTCTTGAGGGCCTACTATGTGTCCAGCACTCTGCCAGGTGCTAAAAAGAAAATGATGAGTAAAACAGAGTCTTGGCCCTTTGAGAGCTTTGATGGAAAAGCCAGAGCTTAAACTAGTAAATGCACTAGATATATGATCACAGACTGTAATGAGTGCTAGGAAGAGAAAGTTCTTGGTACAAGGGTACTCCGAAGGCATATATGATGGTTGGCCTGCCCCAGTCTGCAGGGTCAGGAAGGGCTTCCAAAGAAATGACATTCAGCCAAGATCTAAAGAATGGTAATTAGACAGGGAGCCATACCAGGCAGGAACTTGCATGTCAGGATAAGGATTTGTGTCCATGAAAGGGGGGAACTTTGTTTTGGAAAATTATTAAATAATTAATCAAAGATAAGGGGATGGGAAAAAACTGACATTTTGAAAGAGAAAACTAAATTAAAATGTATTTCAGTGCAAGGATTATTTTACTGCAAAGGAGAAAACTAATCACTCTTGTCTTTGATGTTGCTAAGAGCCTCTCTGTGCCTCCAAAAAAGAAATCAGGACCCAGAGATCAGGACATGATATGTGGCATGAAATTCTATTAGGAAAAAAACGACGACAAAGGGGAGGTGCAAAGTTAGATATCATTTTATATGGAGAAGACGACAGGGTCAAAATGCCATACGTCAGAGATAGGGTAACAATAGAAACAGGAGAGGCAAGTTTAAGGTGGACATAATGTATAAACCTGCTGAATCACGATGTTGTGTACCTGATACTAAGATAACACCAGGTGTCAACTATACCCCCAAAATAAAAGTACATACATAAATAATTTTTTTAAAAAAGATGGACATCAAAAGAGGGCCCTTAGGTAAGATCAGAGTCTGCAAGTTTTAAACACATATACTCAAATATATGTCACAGGTTATATCAGTGCTTTATACTGTTACATATAAGTAACACACAAAAGAATAAGCATTGAAGTTAGAGCAATTTCATCCACAATGTCATATGCAGGGGAAAAATATATTTACCCAGAGAAGCAGAATGACACAGCAGTTCTTTTTACACTCGTCTCTGCTTTATATTTAAGTTGGACAGCTCCTGTGATTCACAGATATTATCAAGAGAGTACCTAGCATTAACCCCAACCCAGGCTGCACACAATTATTCCAAATAAGCCTGCACATCTGATAAACACCTGTCACTGTGGAGGCAGAGAAGTAAGGTGGACAGGGTGCTGGACTTCAGTCCCGACAGAACATCTCTGAAGGCCTGAGCCACTGAACCTCCTGGCAGTGAGTCTCAAACATGACAGTGCATTAGAATCCCTGGAGGGCTTATGAAAACACAGGTTGCTTGGTCCCACCTCCAGTTTCTGGCTCACTAGGTCTGGGTTGGATCCCAAAAGGTTTCTAGGTGAGGCTGTTACTTCTGATTTTGAGAACCTCTGCTCTAAGGGTACATTTCCTTATCTGCAAAATGATGATATTATTGCCTTCAAGGCCCACCTCACAGAATTATTGAATAAAACCAGTATGTCCTCTAAGGATATAAAATGTTTCATATTTTTCTTATATCACCCTGCAATACGACAATGGTATCTTTGAAGGACTGAATGCCTACATTTGATTAATAAAATGATACTATGTGAGTCTAAGAGAGTAATGATCAAATACCTAGAAATTTTTCCATAGGTAGCATTCATTTAAGTGATATAGATAAACAGGAATTCAAATATTGAAAAAGAGAAAGGAAGCCTAGGCAGTTAGTTATGTACCCAGTACTCTTAACATCATTTTACCAGACATTAAAATATTAAAATGCTTCCACACTGATTAGCAAATAACTGCTGTCCAAGCCATCCCCTGAGCATTGCAGATATCTCCAAGGAAAATGCCTGTCATAACAAGGGACTGCTACCATTCTGCCTCAGCACCTGTGTCAATGCCTCTTCTGATTAGTGTGCGCCCCTGCCACACTGGCAGTTAAATGCTTTGAATATCACCCTTAAAAAGGAGACAGGATGGGATGGTTGCTAACTCCTTGAACACATCTTTCTAGATCATTCTGTTGCAAATGGGTTCTTCCTCTGAATCTTTATCTTCCATTGTAAGAAGTTCCAGGAGACTGGGGAAATGTAATGGAGAAAGGAGAAACACCAAAGGGGAAAAGGGATTCAGGGTTATATGTTGTTGCAGAATGACTTCACTTGGGTGTTGCTAAAACCTACTCAGAAAAGTCCATTTAGAAAGGCCTAAAGGAGAAAGGACACAGCAGTCACAGAGCATGACTGGTCAACATCTGCCTCTCTGTACCAGCATTTTCCAAATCTATATGAACTTTCCTCTACAGATGCTACAATATTCCAAATTGCCATCTAGTATGACATAATTCCATTGCAGCTGCTCTGCCACCTTGAGCAAGTTAGGTCTACAGCCTTGATATTTTGAGTGGCCTTTGACGTTGCCAAGCATTGGACAAAAATAAGGAATTTCTACTCTGGAGCTAGGTCGATATGGTCTCTACTTGTGCTCAGAGAAAGGACATTTTCTCCATTATCTCAGTTCAAATTTCTGAGCTCAAAAATTGTGATTCACTAACCCACAACAAAAAACTGGAAATAAGAATGAAGGATTGCTCTGAATTTCTTCAAATATTTATCCCTGAATAAACCACTTCAAACTGAGCTGACTCTATGCATAATTTGAGTAATGAGGAGGTGAAGAATGCATGTTTACAGTCATAAGAAACATCATTCCAGGAAATGTTTTCTAGAAAAATTCTCTTCCATAGATGGAATTGAAATGGATCATGTGTGAATGATCCCATCTAAACTCATAAAAATCTCACCCATATTAAAAGATTGGTGTCTCTGACTAAATTCCTTTTTTGGTTTCCACAGAAAATGGTAGCATTCTTTGTATCTACTTTGTAGCCACAAAACACTGGATACAATGAATAAAGCATTTGGTAAACCATAAGGCACTGAAATGGTATATTTTCAAATCAGTGTTAAGAGTCAAAATGGCTATTTTCCTTCCTGTATTCATTAGAGAATGTGGTAGGAACACTTGTGTATTCTCTGTATTCGAGAAACAATTCTTTCTAAAAGTTGATCAATCAGTGCAGACAAAAGGCACATGTGTAACATTATGAAGAAATACTCTTCTCCAGTTTGCATTCCCACCAATACCACCTTTTTCTCCATATCCTTGCAAACACTTGTCAGTTGTTGTTTCTTGTGTGTAAAAAAGTTAAAAATAGAACTACCCTATGATCTAGTAATCACACTATGGGATATTTACCCCCAAAATACAAAAACACAAATTCAAAAGTACACATGCGCCCTTACGTTTATTACAGCATTATTTACAGTAGCTAAATTATGGAAACAGCCCGTATGTCCATCGGCAGATGAATGGATAAAGAAGTGGTGCTATATGTATGCATATATATATGTATGCATACATACATATATATGCGGAATATTATGATGGAATATTACCCAACCATAAAAAAGAATGAAATTGGCTATTTGCAACAACATGGATGGACCTCGAAGGTATAATGCTAAGTGAAATAAGTGAGTCAGAGAAAGACAAATACTGTATGATTTCAGTCAAATGTGGAATTTAAGAAACAAAACAAAGGGGGGATAAAGAGAGAGAGAAACCAAGAAACAGACTCTCAACTATAAAGAACACACTGATGGTTACCAGAGGGGAGGTGGATGGGGGAGGGGTGAAAATAAATGATGGGGATTAAGAAGGACACTTGTGATGAGCACTGAGTAATGTAGAGAATTGCTGAATCACTATACTGTACACCTGAAACTAATATCACACTGTATGTTAACTACACTGGAATTAAAGTTTTAAAACTTAATAAAAAATAATAAAAAGGAAATGTTCTTCTTTAATAAGTATGGAAACTAAAAAAAATGAGGAAATCCATAAAGCACTGTACTGTATATAGTGAAATTCATGAAGTATTGTATATAGTGAAAGTTAAAAAGAAATGCTACCCAGTCTGAACTGTATAAAAGGTTGGGTCACTATTTGGCTGTGCTCTTGGAGCACTGCATGAAATCTATAGTACCATTTTATTGACGGAATCTTACTTTAACCTTTTAAAACCTTCACAAATTTTCAATGGTAATGGAAAACAGAAAAATACATTGGAAACGCAGTAACAGTGCATAAATGTTAGAGAGTAAAATAATAAGGTGCCAAATTTAGCATTTCAGAAATATGAGATATCTATTTCTATAAGGCAGAGGGGGAGGGAACAAATGGGTAAATGCGGGGCAACATAAAATAAGGCAGATGCATGGAAAATCTGTATAAGGACGCTTTAATCAGTGTTTGTTGAACATCGTTGGCTCTTAAAATGACAGTGTTTTTAGGATCTTCAGAGAAGAGTAAAAGGAGGAAGAGCAGATAGATACTAATGTTTTGGGGCCAGAGAAGGCTCTTAGTGTGACAGGGCAAGCTTTTCGACCTAACCAAATAACTTTTTAATAACTTAAAAAATAAAAAGAGAGGCAATTCAACAAAGCGGGTAGATAATCAGGGGAAGGGTGGAGGCATAGGTGTGAACATAATGGCTGTTCCCTTACTTTATCTGGAGAGAAGTTCAGATTTCCACAAAAACACATATACCTAAGTGGAACTGAGCATTGGACTGGCTGTATTTATTGGAATCACATATATTTGTCATTTATAAATAAAGTTCCCAAGTATTTTAAAATCAATTACAGTGAATCATGTCAGTTTTTCTGAAAGATATGTATAGGCAGCTAATTATAGATTTTTATGACCAGGATTTCATATTAAAATCTGAGTTGAAAATCAACATCCAAAATAATATTTAAATTGATGAGAGGCAGCATATAGTACTTAACAAGGGCTGTATATTAGAAATCGGACAAAAGGGATTATCACAACTAGCTTTGTCACTTTCTAGCTATGTGAATAAGTTATTTAACCTCACTGAACTTAAGATATTTCAGTAAAATGAGGATAACAATACGATCTATTTCATACATATCATTCCTTTATGTATTAACTCACTAGACTGTAATATCTCTGAGAAGAAGAATCAAGACTGGTCCATCCTTATGAACTTAGTTCTCAGTATATAACAAACTTCCTTCCTTCCTTCCCTTCCTTTCCTTCCTTCCCTTCCTTCCTTCCTTCCTTCCTTTTTGGCAAATAAATTTAAGAAACTACTTGTAAAGCACCTAACATATCAGGCACTATGCTAAGTGCTTGGACTTTAAGATCAAGACAGAAATAACATCTACCTTCAGGAGAATAAAATAAAGTTATATAGCTAAGTGTTTATCATAGTGCCTAAAAGATGGTAAACTTAAAATGAATGTTTCTAGATGTCAAGTCCCGCCTCCCCATATCTAATAAAGTCCAGAGTGCTCCCCAAGATTACAGCAAACTCTGATGGACTGACTACTTCTTCATGGCCTCTTATTCCCTGTAGAATGTGTGTCCTTTATGTCTCATGCTAGGATACCAAGTTCATTCCTTTCTCTGGTTCCCAAGGAAGATTCCTCTTTCAACAAATATTTTATAAGTTTAGTTACTTTCTTAAGTTTTTCAGAGAAGTGTGGCCCATCCTGCTACCATTTCAGTGTACCCAACCTCCTCAGTGGTCCTCCTTGTCTTCCTTTTCTGCTGCCCCAAGCAAATTCATCCTCTCTTCTCAAATGGGAATTCTGCTCACATACAAGTCCAGTATGATTTCATCTTCTGACTCAAGCAGGCTTGTATATTTTATTTTTTTCAAACAAAGGCTGGTCCCTTCCTAAAGGAGAATTCTCAAATCATGTAATAAATATAATAATAATGCTTTCATCACCTAGTTATATTACCTTCTATTTTTATAACTATATCATCATCATCATTAGCAGAAACTTCCATTTCTAATTCTGAATAGAACCACATGAAACAATTTTAGATGGGCTATTAATAGTAAGTCTGAGATCCTATGCAAAAGGCAGATTTCACTATATATTGCTAAAATATAAGTGCTCTCTTTCATATAACCATATATGACATCTCCAAACCACCATCAATGTGATTTGGAATTTATATTTGCAGTCATAGAAATTATAACAACTAAGGCTATGCCAACTGTCTTAGCATTCCCTTTGCTGTGTAACAAATCACCACAAACTAAGCCGTTTAAATCAACACTCATTTGTTAATTCCCAGACTTGCAGGTCTGAGTCTGGGCAGGGCTGAACTGGTCTTGTAGGTCAGAGTTTGGGCAGCGCTCAACTGGTGTTTTTGGTTTTTTTTTTTTTTTTTTTTTTTAAGGTTTGCACAAAGCTGAAATCAAGATGTCAGCCATGCTGAGGTTCTCATCTGAACTTTGGAGTCGTCTTCCAAATGCATGGGTTGTTGGCATACTTCATTTCCTTGCAGCTGTAAAGGAGAGATCCCAGTTTTCTTGCCAGCTCTCAGCCAAGGCTTCAACTCCTAGAGGCTTCCTTCAGTTTCTTGCCATGAGGCCCCCACAGGCAGCTCACAACATGGCTTCTTACTTTCTTCCAGGCCAGCAGGAGCACATCTCTCTAATATGTCACCTTCTTTTAATAGGTCCTCTACTGGGGTCAAGCTCACCCAAGATAATCTTCCTTTCGATATCCCATCATATTCACCGGTTCTGCCCACACTCAGGGGGAGGAGACTGATTATCCAGGGCATGTGGGGCCACCTTAGAATCCTGCTTACCACACGAAATTTCCCCAACACTCTCTGCCACAGAGCAACCGGTGGTCCTGAATGTACCTCTTCCCTGAAAGCCATGGTCAAGGTGAAGCCAGGGGCTGAGACTCTTAAATGGAATAGTTCATTTCCATCTATTTCACATACTAGACTTCCTGATGGATAATTACTCTTTAATAAGTTGTTATCCAGGTAAATAAAAATGTTTAATAAACCTTGGACCAGATAAATCACTTACAGATTACCTAGTCACCAAAACCTCTTCCTTCACTAACATTCCATGATTTTATAAGAGATAAGTTCAAATCAATCATAGAGCCTATAGTCTAAAATAAAAGTGGTGATAATAATTGTAGTAATAATAAAAACAAGAAAATAATAAAAAAATAAATCTTCATAAGATTATTAAGGAGATCAAATGAGAGAATGCATATAATATAGTATAAAATGGTATACATGTGTAAGTACTATGTATCTTATCAGTATTATCACTGGCACCCTTCCAGATTGTTCAGTGGAAAACTAGTGTTTTCATCGGCTGACTCCTCTTCCTTCTTGCTCCATCTCACTCCCATATAACCTGTATCAGTGGAGTTAATAATATTACTATTATTAACAGTAATAGTTGGTGAGGACGTGGATGGCCTCTGTGGTGTACCAGTCAGAGAATAGGCACGTGATTCCAATTTAAACACATTTTATTGTAGGGCCAGTGGGATGCCCAAACACATTCTATACATACTTAACAATATTCTTAAGGATATATTGAAATGGATACACTAAGAAGTTATCAGCCTACCCAAACTCCAAAAGAATGACCCAACGGTGGCACAAGAGCTGTTATGATAGAGAAGGCCAGTGGGAGCCACGGGGCACGCCTCCTTAAAAACAATTACTGCATTCTTACCGAGCCATTCAGAGAAGATTACTGAACACAAAGACCTGAAAAACTCAAGAGTGATAATTCCTGTCACTTCTCCATTTAACTCTCCAATCTGGGCAGTATAGAAGATAAATGGGTTTTAAAGAACGATTGGGGGTTTGTATACAAGTAATAAAGGGCATGACTATAATTATAGTCACTGTTCCAGATCCTGTTACTGGATAAAACTGACATAGCCTGTTTCACCTATGCAGTTTTCATTTGATACATGTATTACCTTTTTTTTTTCTCTATTCTGTTAAGACAAGAATACCACCAACAGACTGCTTTCACCTGGCAAGGCCAGCAGTTTATGTTTGCCATTCTGCCTCAGGGATACAACAAATCTCACACAATCCCACAGTGTATGTACCACTTCAGTCTTTAACACTGACTTCATGTTACTGACACGTTCTAGAAAGTTGGAAATAGCAGTTATTCCATATGATTCTCTAAAACGAAGGTGTGGCAGAGATTGAGAAATAAATCTCATAGAAATACATGACCCTGCCACCTCAGAGAAGTTTTTACGAGTCCATTGGTTTAGAGAAAAACAGCATACTTCTTTCACAGCAGAGAACAAGTGGCTCTATCTTGTATGCCCAACCACCAAAAAGGAGTAAGAGCATCTAGTTAGCCACTCTGACTTTGGAAGTGACATTTATCCCTGACCTATTCTCCAGATTATTTTTGAAAGTTGCCAGTTTTGAGCGGCCCAGGGCAAAAAAAAAAAATTCTCCCACTTGGCCAAGATATAGTGCAAGTTGCTTTATTTTTAGTTTTCCTGATCAGATTATATTTCATAAGAGAATCACAGCAGAGCCTTTTTGTGTTTTATGGTATCATAATAAGGCCAACTATACCTAAGCAAATAACCTCCATTTTTAAGAAAATATCTCCTAGCTTCCTACCGATGCCTGGTAAAACAGAATAAGTGATCATGGGATGCCAAATAACCATGCAAGTTGATCTTTTATTCTTGAATTAAGTGTTATCTGACTAATTTTGATATTATTACAGGCATATCCAACAGACCTCCATCAACCAATGAAAGTGATGTATATGGGATCGGATCCTGATGGCACAAATTGTCCATCATTCTGCTCACATGACCCAGTACATATGCTCCTAACACTTTTCTTCTTCCCTAATTCATACCTTTTTATGTTCCTGGGGAGTTCCTCTTTACTAATTAGCTAAAGATGAAAAACCTCTAGCCTTTCTTATTGATGCTTCTACAAGATATACAAGGAACCATGCTGAAGCGGACCGTGAAAGTGTTATAGGCTCATTCAAAGATAGAGATAAAAACAATGAAGAATGACAGTCCACAGCTGGCTGAATTTAAGCACTATGCCTTACTTTCTATTTTGTCTGGAAGGAGCTATAGCCCAAGGTTAGGATCTACATACCAATTCCTTGGTTGTCTGGTCAAGTAATCAGAGTCAAGAAAGAAATGAAATTGGAATTTTGGTGACCAAGAAGTTCAAAGGAAAAGTTAGGAGAGATTTTTTGGAATAGGACCAGGATCTGAGGATATCTGTATCTCATATAAATGCTAACCAAAAGGCTCCCTGCAGAAGAGGTTCTTAATCAGATGGGCTGGATAACTCCTCTAGACGTGTCAGTTATTGTCCTTGTGAAACCAGCTCAGCACCCTACTGGCAGTAAATGAAGCTGTTCATGGGATCAAAATATGAACTTAATCTCTACAAGGACTGTCTGGATCTCACTTCTGTCCATGGCCCAACTTAGCAAGTACAGGATCTGTCCCCATGATGTGATACCTAAAAGAAGACAGCTTCATAACATATTGCACATCATGGCATACGTACTTTATGATAAAATTTTTATGACACATGAGAGCAAATAGACAAGAATACTTGGTGCAACGCTAAGGGAATCACTGTCACAACATACAGATAATCCAATTATGGTACATGAAAGTGCCATGTCAAACAAGTTGAAAACCATCATATACTAAGCAGACTAACCTGACTGATCACACCATCTTATTTCACTGTGGAAGATTTAGCAATCGTTCTCACAGAAACAGAAACTTGTTTGGAATTTAGATTTATTTTTATTGCTTAACATGAGTCTCCCAGCATCACCATCTGAATTCCTTAGACAACCATATGTATCTCACATAACGATGCCTCCATCAAATGAGTTCAGTTCAAGCAAAATAAATAAATAAATAAATAAGAAATAGGCTATCATTTAAGATTCATTCTTATTTTGCATGCACCCCAAAGAATGACCTTTTGAAAGCTTAGTTTGGGAAATAAAACTGTGAGATTGAGCTACTCTCTCGCATGAAATTTTTTGCTATGAACCAGTTACTGACATATGATACTATTCAACAAGAGCCAAAATGTAAAAATCCATGAACCAGGGAGTTGAGTCTTGAAAAATTATACGCAATGACTAAATATCAGTTTTTCCCCTGACCTTGTGATTCTGAGTACTGCTGACTTGGATATTTTAATAACAAAGAGAAGAATACATTAGCAGGAAACACAACACTTCCACTGTATGAGAAGCTGAAACCATACAACCAAGCCACTTTAACCTCTTCATTTAACCTCTAAGATGCTTGGTGAAGGCAAGGAGAACACAGAGTGGATAAAAGAAGCTACAAACGTAAGTTATGACCCAAAAGCCAATGAAGAAAAAAGCTTGCAATGATATACATGCACACTTTGTCATTTTTTCACTTTTCTTTATTTCCCCTATTATGATATATATGGTGAATAAAGAGGTATCTATTTTTGCCATTTGATCTACAGCTTATAGAATATTTAGATGATAATATAACAAAGCTAGAAAAAAGAACGGACCCGAAAAAGGTCCCTTGACAGGTATGATTTTAGGATATCGCCCATTAGGATATAAGAGTACTGGTAGCTATATTCAGGGAATTCTACATTTCCGTTAAGAAGGGGAATATTCAGGGGCGCCTGGGTGGCACAGCGGTTAAGCGTCTGCCTTCGGCTCAGGGCGTGATCCCGGCTTTATGGGATCGAGCCCCACGTCAGGCTCCTCCACTATGAGCCTGCTTCTTCCTCTCCCACTCCCCCTGCTTGTGTTCCCTCTCTCGCTGGCTGTCTCTATCTCTGTCGAATAAAGAAATGGAATCTTTAAAAAAAAAAAAAAAAAAAAAAGAAGGGGAATATTCAGATTGCATATATGGTGGAAAGAGTATCCTTGAAAGCCAAAGGACAGAATCTATTGCTGATTTTTCTATTTTTTTCTGCTCAGTATCTTTGAAGGCAACACTGAAAAGCTGCCAACCATAGGACCTTTGCTTCTAAACATAGGAGTAGACATACATCCTATACTAAGCCAATCAGATTCCTTAAAAAAAAAAATTTAATCTTTAAAAGAACACTGAAGGAACTGATGTGGCCGTTGGAACTGAGTCATCCAACCATAGCACTCAGAGCATCGCCATGATTCTCTGCAAATGAAGATCTCAAAATTGCCTCATTGTTCTAAACCTAGCACCTGTTTGTTCACAGCTTTGTACTTCTTTGAATTATGCAGGATATTTTCAATTAATTCTTTTTTGTTTGTTTGTTTCAGGTGGCATAGTCATATTCTGTTGTTTGTAGGCAAATAATCATAAAATTAAGTGCCTGAGAACTCACAGATCTAACTTGCCAAACCACTCCCTCCTCCTTAAATTCCCATTCACAGTTATCTCAGAAAGCCCCAAATCAGAGTTGAGATTATAAAATATACCAGTAATTCAGGTATGGAGCAAGAATCACCCATAAAATGTATTATCAATACATATACTTGGGGCGCCTGGGTGGCTCAGTCGTTAGGCGTCTGCCTTCAGCTTGGGGCATAATCCCGGGGTTCTAGGATCGAGCCCCACATCGGGCTCCCTGCTCCGCTGGGAGACCTGCTTCTTCCTCTCCCACTCCCCCTGCTTGTGTTCCTTCTCTTGCTGGCTGTCTCTGTCAAATAAATAAATAAAATCTTTAAAAAAAAAAAACAACCACAATACATATACTTAAGCAACACCCCCAAACTTCTTAAACCAAAATATCTGGGGATGAAATCCAGGAATCTGTATTTCTCACAAATCTCACGGACTAGTATATAGTATACTTCATATTAAGGATTGAGACCTACGTGATTAGACTCTCAAGCTGAAATCTGGAACCCATTGGACAATTGGGTCAACATCATATTCAAACACATTCAGTATCATATTCAAATATATTTTTACATCCCCAATCACCAATTTATAAATTATAACTTTTAAACTTTTATAACAGTTAAACTTTTCATCTAGGCAGTTTTTTTTAATACCCCTAGGATTTGCAGTACAATAGAATTTAGTAGTTCAACTTTTACTTAAATGATTTCCTGCTAGACAGTTCTTTCCCTGAAGCAAAATTTATAGCCTTACAGTATACCCAGTGGAAAAAAAAGTTTCTTCTGTTTCAAGAAGAAATGTTTTTCCTACTATTTTTATTTACAGCTGGTGCATCCACATTATAAAGTAAATGACAGCAGTTCATTTCTTGGCTGAATAGTTTCTATCCAACCAACTCTCTAATAGATAACAACTATAAACACTAGACAAATAGATAAAACAGCTTTCTGAAGTCCCTGGAAAATAAGCAATATAGGAATAAACTGGAAGGGAATTGAAACTTGGAACAGTGGAAATGCACACTGGGTAAATTTTCTGGTTTTACAACTTTTCTTTCTGAAGGAGAGCCACATGGATGGCTGAAACTTGAATGGGAACCTACAGTTTTACTACTTTAAATTCAAAGTATGGGGTTTGGGCACCTAAACACCTAAGACTGGGCAGGATAGGAGAATGTTTGATCCACAAAAATAGAAAACCATAGAAGGTGATCTCAAAGTTCTACAAATGCACTTGGCTCAAATCTCTGGCTGACCCTTGTACTATGTGTGTTTGGGGCAAACTAAGCAGCCAGCTAAGGCTAAAAGAAATGAAGAAAGATTGCAGTTTAGAATTTGATTTCAGCCAAACAAACAAACAAAAATATTGATACCATCTGGTTGAATATAACAGAATTCAGAATCTCTATAATGTTTCCCACAAAATGTCCCAAGATGTATCTCCCATTACTTAGATATGTAAAGAAATAAGAAAGCACAATGCATAATCAAGAGAAAAGGCAACCAACTGACACCAAATCTGAGATGAAACAGATGTTAGAATTAGGATACAAAGATTATATAATTCCTCAATGATATAAAGAAGAATATGCACTTAATGCACACGTATAAAAGCACAACAGAAAATGAAAGAGAATTAAAAGCTACAATATTAAATACTAAAGATGCAATAACTATTTTTTTTAAATCAAGGCAATAGGTTTAACATATATTGGAAATGACAGATAAAAGAGTCCGTGAACTTGAAAACAGACCAACAAACAATATCTAAAAAGAACAGAGGAAAAGATCTGAAAAAAAAAAAATAAACAGAAGCTTCAGTGATCTGTGAAACAATATCCAAAGGTATTAACATACACATAACTGGACTCAAAGAAAGAGAATAAAGTAAGAAAGAATTGGTTGAAAAGTTATTGAAAAAAATTATGACCGAAGATTTCTAAAGTATAGTGGAAGATATAAATTTTAAAATTCAAGGTCTGTGAGCGCCAAACTGGATAAACAGAAATACCACACATAAGGCACTTTATAGTCACACTACTAAAACCACAAATAATAGTAGATCTTGAAAGCATTGAGGGGAAAAATAGCATAGCATATACCAGAGAATAAGGATATAAAATTATCTCCAACTCTAATCAGAATCAATGGAGGCCCCAAAACTATAGAATAAAATCATAAAGCGTTAAAAGAAAAATCTGCCAACTTAGAATTAAAAATCTATTGAAAATAGCCTTCAAGAATGGAGGCAACATAAACACATCATCAGGCAATTAAAAATTAAGGTATAAAGTAGATCTGCACTACGAGAAATACTGAAGTTCTTTGGGCTGAAGGGAAATAATACCAGGTAAAATTCAGATATTTTGGAAAGAGTAATGTTCACCATAAAGATAAATATGAGGGTATATTTATATATATACAGCACATTTTTACTCTCAATTTCTTGAAAACACATTGTTTAAAGCAAAAAATATAAGAAAGTGTGGGATTCCTAACATATGTGTAGGTAATATCTGTTATAACTACAGCATAATGTAGAGGGGAGTAGTAAACGGGCCTATGTGATTGCAAGGTTCCTACATTTTACATAAATTGGTTCGATATTGACTCCAAGTAGACCTGAAAATTTAAACACTATATATAATTAGAATCCCTAAGCAACCATTAAAAAACAAACTGACATAGCTAAAAAGATAATAAACTAAAATGGAATTACATAAAATATTCAATTAATCCGAGAGAAGGCAAGAAAGGAGGTACACAGGCAAGAAAGACAACAGAACAGAAAAAGTAAACATTACACCGACTTCCAACCATATGAATAATTACTTTAAATAAAATGTTCTATATAAAAGGCAGAGATTATTAAGATGGGTAAAAAAAATAATAACAAAAAAAAAAAAGCTAGACCAACCTATATGCTAAGGTTGAAAGTAAAAATATGGAAGAAGAGACAGCATGTATAAAGTAAGCATAAGATAGCTGAGTTGGCTATATTAATACAAGAAAAAGTAGATTTCAAAAAAGCAAAATATGAAAATTTCATAATTATAAAAAATTTTAATACAAAGTCTTAAAACTTTGGACATTCTCAATTTATCAGGAACATACAAAAATAAACTGCACTTAATTACATTTAAACCTCATTGAATTAAGTGACTTCCATGTCTTTTTTTTCATACTTGTTAAGTATTCTATAACCTAATAGTTAGAGAAAATGCTCCTGGATTAGTGCATCTACATTTGCAGTGCTCATGTTTTATATGTAACATTGCTCATTTCCATCCATCCTCTATAAGCGTTCACACTTACTATGAAGTTATACCAAAAAGCCCACTAATTCCTATATTTGGGTATGTCCTTGAAAAGGCTCCATACTCAGTCAAGAGATAACATTCTTGGTAATCCCCCTAAAATAGATCATTTACCAACCAAATTATTTCCCATAATCAGTAACCAAAATAGAGTTTTATTTTTTTCTTTCATGTTTTTTCACTCCATCCAAATTTGTTTTTGTGTATATGGATGCATATATATGGTCATATGTTTATACATATACATGCCTTCTTATTTTAAAAGCATTTTATCTATCTGTGTCACTCCAGCCATACCAAATTCTTACCCCAAAGCACTGGCAAAGAACATTTTGCAAAGACAAAAGCAAACAACAGGAAGTAAAAAATCCTGTGCTCCTTTATTTCTATAATTGTTTTTTTTTAATTAACCTTATGATCAGTGCAATTGAAGAGAGGGATAATTTCATTTATTTTTCAAATTTTAGAATAAAGGGTGGACAGAGAGTGACTGAGAGAGAGAAAAGAGAAAGGGAGGGAGAGAGAGACAACTGGAAAAATACCCAGGGCACTATTACAATGTTTTCATGAGCCAGTTGCAAATAAAATAGTAGATAACTTTTCCAACGCTGTGTACCTACTGGGTGTAGGGCTAGGATTCAAACGCAGGCAGTCTAACCAGAGAATCTGCCCTTTAAACCCATTGTACCATTTCATCAAAAATAATCAAGGTATAAAAACACTGCATTGTTTTAAGAGTTCATAATGAAGCGTATCTTTATGGTGAACTAGCATGTCTTTTGAGAAATCTTATCCACTGCCCCTCTTACATAAAAGGTAAGGGGAATGATAAAAATACAATATCTACTTAAAACATCAGAATTCACTCAGAAAAATAAAGACTCTTTATGCTATACAAAATCTCAAGAACCCGTCCCTCAGGTAAAAAAATCAACTGAAAGAAAACCATGTGTTTTCTTAACACCAATCATAACAAAGGTCCAGAAGTCTTAGAATAAGAGGGCTACGTAATCTCTCAAGATAACAGACATTATCAAGATAGAAAATACCAATTAGAATATCTGCTTAAATTCTGAGTACATTCCCTTTAGAGGACTAAATCTATTAGCTGATATAAAGTATTAAATAACTAAGATTTATAAGATATCTACAGGTGGCAAAATGCATTTCAAATGAACATTTTATTTAATCCTCACAACAATCATGTGAGATAGGAATCCCCTGTTACTAGATCCACTTTCCGGGCCATGACACAGAGGCCCACGGAGGTCTAGACATGCTCCCTAGCCACATGACTGGTAACTGTCAGAATCACAGCTGTCCTGAAGTTTGTGATGTGAACCTCGTACTTAGCCATACTTGCTATCTCTTACATTTATCATTAGTGATTACAAAAATTCTTAAACTGCAAATACCTCCCACAAACAATGGCATCACCAAGCAGGTACTACTCAACTGACGGTTTTTGTGTTCAAACCTCCTAAGTTAGAGTGTCCAGCCTCCTGCAGGGGGCGCTTCAAGGAAGGGAGTCTGGCTGGAAAGTACATATTATGGCTGTGGTGAGTCTTCTCTCACTCCAGGTATTCTGCACAAGGTTAATCAGCAACTGGAGGCATCTATAGTTCTGGGGTGAACTTGCTATAGTGAATACAGTATTATCAAAATTTCCCATTGAAATTAACTTGAATTTGGTCCCTAGGGCAACATAAGTGGCGCTGGTCAAAAAAAAAAAAAAAACCAAAAAACCAAAGAAGTCAGTCTCTTCCTAGTTGATTAAAAGGCTCAGACTCAAAAATGCTATTTAATTGCTGTCTCAAAGTATATAATTAACAAAAGATGAAAAAAGTGGCTTTTTTACAAGTTCTAAAGAATGTTATTTAGCAACATCAGACACTAAAGAAGTAATTTTCTAACATCAAAGTATAAAAGCATAAGCTCAGGTAATTACTAACTAATTACTAGCAGCCAATCTCTGTCTCATTTGTCAGTGAGATAGAAAAGAACTGAAAGCATATTACTCATTATTGCAGAAATAAGCATTTGTCATATATAAAGACAATATCAGTATCCACCACTGAATAGCTATGTACCCATTCTGAGATGCATTTTTATTTTCAGTAGAGATGATGGTTCTATTCTATCTAAACCCTTTCATTGTATTCCTATTTCTCTGGGACAAATGGAAATAATGTGTAAGGTATCTATCTAGCCACAGCAGGAGCTCCAGCAGCATCAATAAAAGAGATTCTAAATAATTTGTTATCAGAGTAGATGGTCTTATTTGCAGCTGGCATTAGGCAACTCCAAATTTCACTTTCGGTGACAGGAATAAAGGAGGGGAGGAAAGGAGGGCACGACAGAGGGACTGAGGGAAAGAGGAAAGGAAAGGAAAGTGGGCTTTCTTAAATAAAAGCTCTAGGATATTTTGTTTAATCATACATTTATACCAGATAAGACAGATACAATTCTAAAAGCATCTTCTCTCTGGGAAAAAAACATTTTCCTTAGTGGCCTTCTTCCATGTGAATTTATAACTGTTTTTGGAAGGAAGTAGTAAATTAAGAGAAAGACCTGCAGTGTTTAGACCTGGATAAAGTATAAAAATAGCACTCCTAAACTTGTCTTATGGTCCAGAAATGACCAGTTCATCCTCAACTCCCTGGACAAGAAAGCCAAAAATGCTGGGGCTGGTTACTAGGCAGCACCATAAGGAGGGGGTTGGGGGAGAAGGAGGAGGGGAGATAAAGAAAAGGAAGGGAAGAAGCAGACCAAATGGAGGACCTCTGCTATGCTTGGTCCCAAGAAAATACACAGTGGATGGAGTCAACCAACCCATCAGCTGATCAATTAGTTGATTTTTTTCCTTATAAATTAGTCAAATCGGCTGAGGATTCAATTATTCAATTGGCCAATCTTGCTTTTTTAATTTAAATTCAATTAGCCAACACATAGCACATCATTAGTTTCAGACGTAGAGTTGCTCTGAAAAACAGCAAAATCCTGATTGTCGTGTTAGTATAGATTTTACCACAAAAGTACTAATTATAATCAAATAATAAAGAAATACTAAGAACATTAAAAAAATGCTGCCCCTAAAATACCTAGAAATGCTACATGAAATATAAGCAACATTATTTTAAACGGAAACCTGGCCTGGCAATAAAAGACAAGTCACTGGTACCAAAAATTAAGAACGAACTGGAAGTCTTTCAGGTATAAGCCACATTAAGCAGCCAGGTGAGGAAGGAGTTAGGGCAGGGAGGGAGGATTGAGAGGGAGAATAGCAGCCACCTCAGTAAAATCGGGGCACAGATTTTCAGACTGAAAGGAAGCGAGGAAAAAAGGACCAGGGCACAGGGACTGGGGTCAAGTCAGGACCATTAAAAGACTGACCAATCTGTAAACAGGAGACTAGTTAAAACTTGTCCATTAGCACAGGGAGAACACAGGGATTCTTCTCAACCAGGAATGCCTTGGTGACAAATCCTGTTGTCGGCCTGCCTTGTCATAGCTGTAATTGCAACTGGGAGGCTCGTACCCCAGTCCACTGGCCATGTCAAGTCAAAGGCTGGTGCTCTCCCCACTTCAAACCCTCATCTGGCAGTACAGGCCTGCCAACGTTCTGCCAGGTCATACTCCCGTGTATTCTGGTCTGTGATTGTGCCAGAAGAGGAACTGGTAGGTCCCCGGTCATGCAGCTAAAAAGCACCACAGCCCAGATGTTAAGATTCCTCTCCCAAAGCCTGTCATCCGGACCTGCCAGAGTTGCTTGTGCTGCCCCAGGACGCGATGGGCAATAGGGGGGCTGTCCCTGCTGTCCCATACATTTTCCATACTGTGCTTCGGGAATGTGTATGTGATGCCTGGCCATTTATCTTTGCCAATCTAACGGTCTTTCAACTTCTAAACTGTTACATTAGAAAAAAAAATGTAAGTTTCTTTCTTGCTCAAGTCACTGCATTCTGGAATCTCTTGTTGCAGCGGGTTAGCCTATATTCCAACCGGGAAAAAAAAGGCTACATTCTGTCAGGGGTCTCCAAGACACCTGCAGGTTTGAGGATTCACCTGGACTCACAGGACCCAACATATTATTGTGCGTATGGCTAAGTGAAAGGATACAAAGAAAAATCAGCAAAAGGAAAAGGCATATGAGGTGAAGTGCAGAGGAGACCAGGCACAAGCTTCCAAGAGTCCTCTCTGAGTGGAGTCACACAGGACGTGCCTGATTCCTTCAGCATGAGTTGTAACCACATATAAGAAAAGTTGCCTACCAGGGAAACTCATTAGAGACTCAATGTCCAAGGTTTTTATTCGGGGTTAGTCACATAGGCCATCTCCGCCTGGCACGTACCCAAATCCCAGATTCCCAGAAAGAAAGCAGGTGTTCAGCATCTACCACATTGTTTATATACTTTAGGTACAGTGAGCACATTCTGGGGATGGTGGAAACCTGAAATTCAAGTTCTCGCATGCCAGCCAAGGGCTAATCTTGCAGGCAAGCCTTTCAGAGGACAGCAATCTTAGGATTACAATGTTAACTCTTTCTGCACATAGAACTAATATTGTACATGGATCTAGTAAAAGTATAAAAACATTCCCAAGAATCAATCATAATAATATTTGTGAATGAATACCCCTCAGAGAGGAAGGAGTACAAAGGGATGAAGAGAAGGACTTTAACTGTACCTATAATGTTTTATTTAAAAAAAGAAAAAAAAAAGCAGAAAGATGCAAAGCATGTATGGGAAGATATTGATAGCTATTTAAAATTATGATGCATAAGTAAGTGTTTTATTTGTTCATTTTTGTACCTTTGAAATATTTCATTTAAATTAAAAGACGAAAGTAAAAAATGGCCAAAAAATTAAAATCATACAACAGGGAAACTATCTCTCATCAGCGCATATCATCTAGAAATGACTATGCAGTAGAGAAACAGCTATGAATCAACCCAAATGTCCCAAGATTAAGTTTGAAAAGTATTTAGGTCGGTAAGAGTATGTCAAATTAAGTGATTTTTTAAAAATTTCCTGACACGTGTTTTGGAATGATAAAGATAATGAGTACCGTGAAAGAGAAACTGAGTTTAAAGCAATATTAAATAGTCATCCATCAGCCAATCAACCATGAATGCCCCACACATCATGCTAACAATAAAGCCGCAAATTCCTTTACATATCTTAGAAACATTACCTACAAAGTAATGAGAGAGGAAACTACCCAGAACTCCAATGTACAATAGTTAATTCGCTAACAATTTACTTCTATTCTCCTAACGATGGAGAGGGGAAGAGCAGGGGAGGCTAGGTGCATGCACATGTATGCATGTGTGTACACTCGCAAGAAAGAGACAGAAAGACAGATGGGAAGAAAAGAGAGGACACAGGACAGGGGAGACAAAGAATGAATACGAAGAAGAAAAATGTATTTCTGGTGTCTGCCATTAATTCTGGCATTTCCAAATCTAAAATGCCCTAGAGGTACAAACATCCTATGTTTTCAAATAATACTTCTTCATTATGCTCTTTCAAGATGTCTGACCAAATTCAGCTTATAAAAAGAATGTAAAATAACGACTAAAACCATACTTAAGCAAGTAGGAAGAACCGGAAGATTTAGAGATTGATCACAGCCCCATAGTATTACTTTGAGAAGGAATGCATAAGAATTACATTGTGAAGTATTAACCAACTCTTGAAGTCCCTGAAGTTCTGCATGACCACTTATATTTAAAACAGTAAGCATGGGGCGCCTGGGTGGCTCAATGGGTTAAGCGTCTGCCTTCGGCTCAGGTTATGATCCTAAGGTCCTGGGATCGAGTCCCGCATCGGGCTCCCCGCTCAGTGGGGAGGCTGCTTCTCCTTCTCCCTGTGCAGCTCCCCTTGCTTGTGCCCACTCTCTCTCTCTCTCTCTCCCCACTCCCACACAGTGTCAAATAAATAAATAAATAAAATCTTTAAAATAAAATAATAAGCACATTGATTTTACGGTGGTGACGATGATGTACCAGGTGCCATTCGAAGTACCTTATCTCATTTAATTCTTGAAAGAACTCAATAGCGAAGACACTGTTTCTTCCCTCATTCACATGTGCAGAAATGAGGGCCCTGAAATTTAAGTAAATTGTGTAAGGCTGGAGCCCAGATTCACCTGGCAGCTTAGATCCAAAGCCTGTATTTTTAACTTTCCTTATTTCACCCACTTCATTTCCTATTATCTCATACTTTATAAAAACATAACATTCAACCAAAAATAACTACATTTCCTATACTGATTACTCATAACTCTGGCAAAGCTAATGTTATTATACAGGAAGGAGCAAAAGGGTATGTTTCTCCTGTGAATTAAAAGGAGGCCTCAGTAGCATTTCTCCCATACCAGTATTCTAAAGCATAGCAAAAACACCTGTGTGGAAAAGCGCCTCATTTCCTAAGTTGTTCTATAAATACCTGAATGCTATTTTTAGAAAATAATAAAATACACTGTTCCTGAAAATTGTCATGCTTTTCTAACTTCCCAATGATGACCCTTTTTCCTGGGCTCCTAGAAAACAGAAATTCTGGCCAAACCCTTTTTTTTTTTTTTTTCAGTTCCTTTTATGTCCAGGGCAATGGAAAATCACCATGAGCTCACAGGGATAACTAACCACCTTAGAAAAGCATACTGATGAAATTCTAGGGCCCCAGACAAGGGCACTCCTCTTCCTGACTTCTATTGCAGTCTTTGCTCATCATACTGCATCTGCGGTACTGAGTTCAGTCCTGGGTGCTATCACTGGAAATAGGACAGAAGAAAGGCTTTACAGGGAAGAAACTCCTTCTCTCAATAGCACTTTTTTTTTTTAATGATTTTTTATTATATTATGTTAGCCACCATACAGTACATCCCCGGTTTTCAATGTAAGGCTCGATGATTCATTAGTTGTGTATAACACCCAGTGCACCATGCAATATGTGCCCTCCTTACTACCCATCACCGGTCTATCCCATTCCCCCACCCCCCTCCCCTCTGTAGCCCTCAGTTTGTTTCTCATAGTCCATAGTCTCTCATGTTTCATTCCCCCTTCTGATTACCCCCCCTTTCTTTTTCCCCTACTGATCATTCTAGTTCTTATGTTCCATAGATGAGAGAAATCATATGATAGTTGTCTTTCTCTGCTTGACTTATTTCACTTAGCATTATCTCCTCCAGTGCCGTCCATGTTGTAGCAAATGTTGAGAACTCGTTCTTTCTGATTGCTGAGTAATATTCCATTGTATATATGGACAACAACTTCTTAATCCAGTCATCTGTTGAAGGGCATCTCGGCTCCTTCCACGATTTAGCCAATAGCACTTTTAACTTCTAAAATACTAAATGGTTTATGTATATTATCTGTCTTCTACTGCAACAATGGGTGTTGGCCAAGCTAGGGTATATAGTTGAGGGTTGTAGGAGAAAGAAAAGAAAAGAAAAGAAAAAAAAGAAAAAAAAGAAAAGGAGAGAGAGAAAGAGAGAGAGAAAAAGGGAGAGAGAGAGAGAGAAAGAGAGAGAGAAGGGGAGGGAAAGAAAGAAAGAAAGAAAGAAAGAAAGAAAGAAAGAAAGAAAGAAAGAAAGAAAGAAAGAAAGAAAGAAAGAAAGAAAGAAAGAAAGAAAAGAAAAGAAGGAAGGAAGGAAGGAAGGAAGGAAGGAAGGAAGGAAGGAAGGAAGGAAGGAAGGAAAGGGGGAGGGAGGGAAGGGGAGAGAAGGCGGAAGGCAAGGCAAGGCAAGGCAGGGAAGGAAGGAATTTTGACGAAAGAAATAGCATTCCCTGGGGATCTAATGTACAGTATGGTGACTGTAGTTAACAATGCTGTTTTATATGTTTGCGACTTGCTGAGTGGGTAGATCTTAAGCGGTCTAAAGACCCTCACCTCCCCCTACAAAAAAGTAACTGTGTGACGTAATGGATGTGTTAACTTGTTTGTGGGAATTATTTCATTTCACAATGTGTAGGATGGTGAATCTATTCTACATGATACTATAATGGTTGATTCATGACATGGATTGGGCAATATCTATAGAACTGTTCTAAAAAAGTAAACTCTAATGTAAACAATGGAATTTAGTTAACAATAAGTTATCAATACTGGATCATCAACTGCAACAAATTCACCACATTAATGCAAAATGGTAATAATAGGAGAAACCGTATATAGATGTGGGGAATGTGAAGAGAGAGGGAGTACATGGGAACTCTGTACCTCCTGCAAAATTTTCTGTAAACCTGAAACTGCTCTAAAAACAAAGTCTATTAGAAAGAAAAGAAAAGAAAGGAAAAGAAAAGAAAAGAAAGGAAAGGAAAAGAAAAGAAAAGAAAAGAGAAAAGAAAAGAAAAGAAAAGAAAAGAAAAGAAAAGAAAAGAAAAGAAAAAAGAAAAGAGCGGGCATTCCCAAAGGCTCACACTGAAGAGAAAGCTTAGCAGTCCAGGAATTGAAATTTCTGTTCAACTGGACTCTCAACAGTGAGACAGAGAGAAAGAAACAGAAAGTAGATGGGAAGAGGAGAGGGGACACAGGACAGGGGAGACAAAGAATGAATATGAATAGAAGAGAATATATTTCTGGTGTCTACCACTAATAGGTGGTAATAGACTAGGCCAGCTGCAAAAGTTAGGGTCAGATCGTCAAAGCTCTCAGGGCACCTGGGTGGCTCAGTCAGTTAAGCATCTGTCTTTGGCTCAGGTCATGATCCCGGCACCCTCTCCTTCTGCTCCTCCCCACTGCTCACGTGCTTGCTCTCTCTCTCTCATAAATAAATAAAACTTTTAAAAAAGATCATCAAAGCCCTTGTGAGCCAGGACAAGAAGGGGCTTCGGGGGACAGGAATAGAGGGTCTGTGTAGAGGGGCAGAGGAATCATGAGAAGTCATTGAAATGGTGAAAGCATCACTGTGACTACAGTTTGGATAATGAACTTGAGGGACACCATATGAAATTGTCAATATTCAATTGTTTTGGACCTGCACAAGTGACAATTACCTATGGCTCAACCTCATTAAAACCTTCCTAAAAGGAAGCAGAACTGGAGACCAGACAACTGTTACATAGTGTGGGTAAAAAAATGAGGAAACCCCACATAGTGACATTGAGGATATAGTTATTGAAGCAGAGAAGCTGGATAACATGTCAAGGCTATTACAGATGGGCTGCTTGTATAGGGGGAAAAAAAGTTAACTAGATGACCTAAAATCTGGGTTCAAGAGTTTGAAGGAACCTTCAGAAACATAACTAACTCTCATCTCTCAACCCTACTCTATTTTTGCAATGGGAAAAATGGTGTATTTTCACCCTTTCATTTAAAAAAAAGTATTATGAGTATGTTCCAGGTGCCAAGGCCCGTGCTGAACACCATGACTATAAAGAAGCTTCAAGAAGCTTTAAATCTGATACGTCCACTTGGAGGGTGGTTACAAGCCCAACAGAGAAGTGAGCCCCAAGATCTCTGTGTGAGCGGCAAATGAGGACCAGAGTCCCTACTTTCTGATGTCTAGACACCCAGCCCCTTGGCACTGTACCGTGCTGCTCAGATTTCCTAAGCTTCACCTAAGATAGGCAGCCACAGCTATGTCCCTTAGCCTCGACATTCCATACAGTAACAAGAGAGGCATCAAGGATGGGAATTAAGTTGGCAAACACAACCTTGTTCCCTTCCACAGCCCTCCCTACTATGGTGGCCCCATTGCTGCGTGAGCTTAGGGTGCCTATTTTTCTAGATCTATTTATCCCTAAGTAGGGCCCCATCTATCACTACCCTACTCCATCAATTTCTTCTTGCCTTCCTATAGATCAAAAAATTCCACCCTCTTAATCCAAAGTAATGGAAAAATCACATGATTACATCATAACATCATTTTGTACTGAAATTCACTTTACCTGAAAATTTAAATGACCCTTATAGTTTTGTCTACGCATGTCCCTCACATAGGCTCTAGGGAAAGGTGCTAGCTAGGTTTAAAGCACATCACCTATTTTCTCCAAGAACAGTTCTAGAAGGGAAAAAGCAAGAAAGAGAGGCCAAGGGAATAAAGGAAATTCTTTTATTGACTTCTTTGCCTGAACCCAATTTGTTTGTTTTTTCACGTTTTTTTCACTCCAGGTTATTTCAAAGATAACTAGAGGTAGCTAACTTTATTTTATTTCTAGCAGTCAGGTACTAGAAAGGAAATTTTGATGCAAACTTTCTCTTGAAACAATTGCTCCTAGAAAACATTCTACTTCTGTCTTTCAGATATTTTGCAATGGAAATAGTATTTCCCATTTCCTGTCCTTCCTATGATCTGGAGCTTTTAGATTGGAATTGGAACCTGCTATGAGACATGATCTTTTTTTCTTTTTTGGTTTTTTTTTCAATATTATTGATTATATTCCCTGTGTTGTACTTTTTGTCTCTGTGATTTATTTATTTTATAACCAGTTTGTATAAAGGCTTGTATCTTTTTATCCCCTTCCTGTCCCTCCACCCTGTCCCTTCTGGCAACCACCAGTTTCTCTGTATCTATAGGTCTGTTTCTTATGTTTCTTTGTTCATTTGTTTGGTTTTCTTTTTTAGAGTCCACGTATAAGCGAAATCATATGTTATTTGTCTTTCTCTGTCTGACTTATTTTACTTAGGTTAATACCCTCTAGGTCAACGCATATTGTCACAAATGGCAAGATGTCATTCTTTTTTATGGCTGAGTAATATTCTATCACACACACACACACACACACACACACACACACACACACACACACACACCATCTTCTCTATCCATTCATCTACTGATGAACACTTGGGTTACTTCCATAACTTGGCTATTGTCAATAATACTGCAATGAATATAGGGTATATATATCTTTTCAAATTAGTGTTTTCATTTTCTTTGGGTAGCTACCCAGTATTGGAATTACTCAATCATATGGTATATCTATCTTTAGAGATACAAACCTTATAGACTTGGAACCGGAATAAGCAGGAGAACCTGAACTAAACTATTCACTAATTCTCTCAGTCTAATAGAATTTTCTCTTTGTTGTCTTAACTTATTCTTTTCAAAAATAAAATGCATGAATGCATGACTACATTTTAAAAAATAGCAATAAAAAGTAAGGAAAAGTCTTCTCTCACCATCTCATCTCCCAATTATCTTTCTACTCTCAAAGGAAATCATTGTTACTTGTGTTCTCACAGCCACCAATTTTGTCATTAAAAGTCAAGAGCAAAATCTTGTTACTCTCAAACATAATATTTTGACATATAATGATAAGATACATAATCAATCCTTTCATATACAGAATATGTACATAAACTCAGAATTCAGGAAATTAAAAAAATGTAGAGATCATTTACCTCATAACAATAAAATCGAATATACTTGTTTTAAGAATATACATAATGCTGTATTAATTAAAATGATAATCCAGGATAGGAAATAGTGTTAAGAACATCAATTCTTCCGTTTTCACATATGACTAGATAAAATAATCAGCACAAATCGTGTATTAAGTTTTTGGAATTTTTTTCCTTTCATTAACGAACTTAACCTGAAGCTATGTTCATGCAAAGAATAGTAGTAAATTAAAAGTAAACAGCCTAAACAGTCTATATCTGGACATAAATACTGACTCACTCTTTTTTCACACTGATTTTCCCACAGGAAGGAACAGATTAAGGGGTGGATTACTTCAAGCACTATAAAGGTCTCTAGACTGACCCCACTCTTAGAGGGAACTCTTTCAGGGGAATAATGCTATAAAGAACAGTGAAAGCCCAAGAAAACCCACAACTGAGCCCTTCAGAGGGCCCTCATTCACAGTCCTCATTGACTGCCCTGGCCTCTCTGAGGGAATTCAAAATAATTCACTGCCCACCATAATACTGAATTCACAACAGAGAGGAAAAAAGATGATGGAGCTGCTTTGCATCTGTTTAATTTTTTACAGAAATGTTAAGGGGGTTAATCTTCTACAAGTCCAGTCATGTGCTTTCACAAAGGGCCAAGAAAGGAGTCGCAAAGCCTGCCATGACTCAAAGAGAGGCTCTTTGTGTCTTCTTTTCTGCACTATGTCTGACAAAGAAGCTGCCTAAGTTCCTAGGCTTCTGGCTCTTGCCTGGATTCTGAAGTCAGTGAATCAACAATGATGTCATTGCTTCGCAAGACCACTGTTGGCTGAGATAATGAAGATCTCTTCACCAGAGCATTATCAACTCAGTGGCATACATTTCCTAAACTTTTAAATATAAAAGAATCCAACTTGTTCAGATCATTTTTCTTTATTTTCTGCAGTATTGGAAAGAAAGCATTTGGGGACATGTTGCCCTCTCACCAAAACATAGCTTTTTAAGTTTAGCTAGTAGATACTATTGAACTAGACTGATTTACTCAGACATTTAAGAGGGGGAAAGATTATGCTTTTTTAATGAGAGATAGGTCTGTTGTTCAATTTATGTTCTGTTATTAGAAGTCTACTGTTGGTAGGAAACATACATCATTACATAAACAAGATCCACTTTCTCCCTCCTTTTGTTGCCAATATATGTATGCATATGGCTTGGAAAAGCACATTAAATTACCCAAAGAATATTAAAACAGCTTGAGGACAGTTATTCCCCCTGATTTTTAAAATAATGGACCCCTTTCAAAACCCTTTAAAAGCTTTGTAAGCTCTCGGGGAGAAAGGGGAGAATACAGATATCACATACACACAAAATTGGTGTGGTGCCCTTGCAGATTAAGAAACTCTGCTTTAAAGAGTACAATTTCATTGGAAAAGAAAAATTCTGTGCAGCTCTTTTTGGAAAGTATTTATGTACAACAACAACTTTCTTAACAGAGTGAGCATTTTCTCAAAACATTTTCTAATTTCCCTTCCTAAACTGTCTTATAGTAGGCTCTTCTCCAATTATATACAATGCTAGTTATGAAAAAGTAGACTTAAATTAGTGTAAGCAAGAGAATTGAAGGAAAATAAAACATTTATTTTTATTCTCAAAGGAGAATATTAGATGAGGTTAGACAAAATGAGTTGGATATGAATTAAAATAGGCAAATCATATGTGCCGGGGTTGAAGCAAATTATCTCATTTAGTCCTCAGATATGAAACAAATATTATTATCGCCACATTTCAGATCCTACAAAACCCAAGGCAGACATTTATTCTCTTCTCAGAAATATGATCTAGAGTTTTCCAGGTAAAGTCTGATAGAAGGATACATTCCAACATTTAAAAAGGAAGAGCTATACAGCCCCAGCATATGTAAAGACAAATGAGAAGGTGAGGTGGGGGGAATGTGTGTTTGGGAATTTAGGGTTCAGTAGGGCCAAAGCACAGAGTGTATAGTGGGGCAGTGGGCATCCCTAATGAGTAGCAAGAGAGCTAAAATAGGGGAGTTCCAATCATGGAGGACAATGATAAAAAATACATATATTTTATTGAATAGCAAATGGGGAATGACTAAAGAATTTTCAACTAAACAGTGACATAAAGTGTTTGAGTTTACAAAGATCATTACACCTTCAATCAAAAGCAGCAATCTCTAAAACAGAGTACCAGGGTACTTAAATTCAAAACATATATAAAAATAGTTGCTGGGGCACCTGAGTGGTTCAGTTGGTTAAACATCTGACTCTTGGTTTCAGCCCAGGTCATGATCTTAGGGTTGTGCGATAAAGCCCCACACTGGGCTCCGCACTCAGCAGGGAGTCTGCCTGAGATTCTCTCTCTCTCCCTCTGCTGCATGCATGCGCTCTCTCTCTCTCTCTCTCAAATAAATAAATAAATCTTTAAAAAATATATCAAGTTTGTCCTCTTTAAAAAAAATAAATTAAATAAAAATAGTTGCTGGAATATGGAGGAAAAATAGAGCTTCTACCAAGTTATCTTCATCAAATTCTTTATAATCTCTATCTCTGTGTATAACTTATAATACATGTCATGTGTATTCTATAATGTATAAACTATAAATTTTACTTGTGCATTACACACACACACACACACACACACACACAAACAAGGTGTTGATACATAATCCACAAAGTTTGGTAATATTCTATCTCAAAATGGAGTACAGTGAGCCAAGTGTGGAAGCAGGAAAATAGTTAGAAGCCTGCTGCCATATTCATAACAAAAAATCATTAGGCTCTGATCAAAAGTAGAAACAATGGAGACCGAAGGGGCCATTTGGGCAGCCTTCTGGGTATATAATTCATGGGTCTTGCTTACAACTAGATAAGGGATGGGAAAGTCAGAAGGCTTAACTGGGTACGTGTTGGCACCAGTCACTGAGATGAAGATCTAACAGAAGAAGGAGATGGCTAGAAACAAGCTCAACATCGGCCACAATTAAGTTAAAAGTCTTTGCGGATATCCAAGGGTAGGCAGCAAATACGTGGTTGAATATACAGTCGTGGGGCTCAAGAGACAAATGTGGGCAAGGCATTCCACTATGTAATTTTTCTGCAGATCACCAATGGTACAAACACGAGAAAAGAAGAGGACAAAAACAGACTTGCATGAGAGGGAAGAGGAAACGTTATCAAGAAAAGAAGCCAAGAAGGAAATCCGAGTCAGGTCGTGAAAGCCGAAGGAAGAGTCTAATGCCACAGAGAGGTAAGGTGAGTAAAAAGCAAACTGTAGCAGCACAGTTTGGTCATCAAAAAGTTTGTTATTTATTTTGCAAATAAATTAAATAGCCAGGACTGAAAACCAGATTTCAATGAATTGAGAGGTAAAAGCATATGAAATAAGTCATATGATAAGATCCTATATGATGAAGTATAAAAATGAACTTGGAAGAAATATGGAACTTCAGAGAAAAAACAACAACAACAACTCTTCCATTGACAAATGACACTCTAGCTGGATAATGAACACTAACTAAAGATGACAAGAAGGTATTCTGGATACAGAAAAGACTGTCTGGAGAAGAGCATCTCCCAAACCTACATCTAATCAGGAGCCAGATTTTCTCTTTTCCCTGGAAGATGGGCACGTGGCATTACTTTTGAAGCACACCACATTGGGATACTTACAATTATTTCATGATTTCAAAAACAAATGATAAAAATTATGCTTTCCATGTATTTTATAAAAAGCAAAGCAAAACAAAACAAGTAAACGAAACTCAGTAATACATATAACAAAAAACCCTGATCTCTGCCCCCTCCCTGAGTCCTATACTCAGAAACAAGGTAGGGGTCAGGGATGGTGTAAGGGATTCTGTTGTGCACCTTACTCTGAAATTTCAAAAGTTAAACATGTAATGGTTATAATGATCACAAACAGCAACACATGGAAGTAGCCCTGTAAAAATGGTTTGCTCTGTTTCTCAAAATGCATTCAACCCCACCCCTTCCTCCTTTTTTACAGAAGAGTAGGCACACTTGGATGTCCTCATCACCTCTCACCTAGATTACTCCAGTAAACTCCAAACTGCCTGCAATCTCCCACCCCTTTATTCTGTACTCCACGTGGATGGCAGATAGATCTCCTAAAACACATTATCACACTACATCACTTCAGTGAGGACATTAGGGATTTTTTTGCTTTATTTTTTTAACTTGTAAAAGAAGGGTTTTTGCAATCTAGCATTAACCAGCCTTTCCTGAGACAAATATGAGAAAACTATTGTTTTGGCAGGGGTAAGAAAGGAAAAGGGAAAGATATGAGAGACATTATGGGCTGACTGCCCATCTTGCATAAGGCACCACCATACCATTAATGACACCTTGAGGTAAGCAGAATTTCCATTTTATAAATGAGGCAAGGGTATCTGAAGAAGTGGTCCAAAGTTCCTAAGGTCACAGAGCTAATCAACAGTAGAGCCACAATTTGAATTCACACCTGTGAGGCTCCAAAACCCACACCAAAAAAGACTTACGGATATTCAATGGAGATGATACTTGAAGCCATAAAAGAGCATCTCTTTGAAACTGTGTAGAATAAAAGTGAATATGAGGGAGAATGGCCTACTAAATGGTAAGAAAAGAGAGCCAAGATAACTGATCAGAGATAGGAAGAGATAAGGAGACTAAAGTGAGTGTAACAGAAGCCAAGATAACAGAAAACTTAGAGAAACAATATCTTATCAAATGTCATGAAGAGGTCCAAGAGAATGATCTCTGAGAAGAAAAATCTGTTGAAATTTGTATGGGTGTTTTCAGTATCTGGGGGAAACTCTTTCCGTATGTGCTAAGGATGACAGCCAAGCTCAGTGGGAGCTGGATGAGAGATGAAGTGATAAGAAGGAGGGAGTAAAGGGAGATAATGTTCTTTACAGAAATTTGGCAATGATGGTGATGAAAAACAACAACAACAACAACAAAGGGCTAAAGGGCCAAAATTCCAGTCAAATATTTATGAAGACAGAGGAGACCTACATTATCCATCTGTACACTTGAGTCCCATGAGCATCTCTATGGAAGTCGTAAAGATGAAAAATGAATGTCTTTAGAATAAGAGGAAGAAATCGTGACTAAGTGAACAACTTCTACATCCTATATCTGGAGCACCCCACAATCTCTCTATGCTATGCATCCCGTTCCTGAGTCCCGTTCAACCACCACCCTCTGACGCTCAGACAGACAATGTCATGAAGTCCCCTCAAACCATCAGCAGGGCACTTTTTTCCACAGTCTGGGTCTGATTAACAGACATCTGAGGTGAGAAGTGCTCTTTTGGATCATCTTGTCATTTTCTCCTATGAATCCTTAACACTGTGGGCCTTCTTATATGTCACACTGGCTATCCTACATAGGAGGCCATTTCATTTTGACCTTCCTGACAAATTTCAGTTGAAAGCTCCTTTTTTTTTCTGTTTTAAAGGTACTTAACATTTCTGAGTGTCAGGTTCGGTCATTCATTGATTCAATCAATATGTGTTGAAGATCTTCTCTGTGCTAGGCTCTGGGCTAGACCTTGAATAAACACTGTTGAGCAAAGACGAACAATTGGAGTAATCCCACCTATTCTATGTCATGTAATTCTTAGGAGACTCAAATGAAGTAAGACTCATGAAAGAACTTTGAAAACTGTTAAGACGATACATATCACAGTGCAAATCCTTGACCTGTGCTGTCCATTACAAAAGCGATTAGTCACATGCAGCTCTTTAAATTACATTAACTAAAATTAAAATTAGGGACTCCTGGATGGCTCAGTCGGCTAAGAGTCTGCCTTCAGCTCAGGTCATGGTCCTGGGGTCCCAGAATCGAGTCCCACATCCTGCCTACTTGTCCCTCTCCCTCTGTCTGCCACTCCCCCAGCTTGAGCTCTCTCTCTCTCTCTCAATGTCAAATAAATAAATAAATAAAATCTTTAAAAAAAATAAAAAAAAATTTAAATTAAATTAAAATTAAAAATTCAGTTCCTCAGGCCACTAATCACATCTCAATGGCTACATACAACTAGTGGCTACCATACTGAATAGCACTGATGTAGAACATTTCCATCACCTCAGAAAATTCTAGTGGAGAGCAATTTCCTAGAAGCTGAAAGCAGAGACACAGAAGAGATCATGGGGATGAGAGCAAAGGGAGAAAAACAGAATGATGCTTTGGTAAAAATATAACAAACCACACGCTCAAAGAAAAAAAGCTGATGATCTTGTAACATTTTAAAACTATCACAAAGAGAAAATGTAGTCATAATAAAGGAATGGTAAGATGTGACCTTTACTGAGTGCTTCGTGAGCCCTCAGAACTAAAACTAAGTGCCTTACGTTAAATATCAGGTTAATCCAAAGAATAATCCTTTGAAGTAAGTGCTATTATTTTCTCTGCCTTGCAGATGAAGAGACTGAGGCACTGACAGGTTAAGTAACTTGACATAGGTCAGAAAGCTTCTTAACAGATAGACTTTGGGTTAAAACTATACTAAAGGGAAAAAAAAATGTTTACCACCCAATAACAGTGTAGACATTGAGTCAACCTGGTTGAATTACTTATTATGAAAAAAAAAGTGCTGAGGTAATATGATTTATACATGTGCCTTCACGCACTCCAGCCTTCATTGGTATCGCTAAAGTCACAAAATATGGTTTCTAAATCAGTCATTATAATGCTAATTCCATAATGGTTTAGTGTAATTATATGTTTCTTTACCAGTCTTTATAGAAGTATACTATATTCTTGGATGGGAAAGCATATATTGAGTACCCAATACACCAAAATAATGTATCTTGTGTCAATAATATAGCAGGTATTTCTCTAAAACTCATCATTTAATTTATTATGTCTTCGCAGTTTTTTTTTTAAAGATTTTATTTATTTATTTGAGAGAGAGAGAACACAAGCAGGGGGGAGGGGCAGAGGGAGAAGCAGATTCCCTAATGAGCAGGTAGCCTGATACAGGCTACCAGGACCCTGAGATCATGACCAGAGCCAAAGGCAGGTGCTTAACCTATTGAGCCACCCAGGCGCCCCTATCTTCATATTTTTTGAAGGCATAAACTATGGACCCCATTCCATCTCTCATAAATGTTTTAGCTTTCTTATGAACTAGCTGAAAAATGTGAGTTCCTTCTCCTTCTCCGTGAGATAGGAAATAGTAAAGATCGTTAGAGATACATGTTATAGTCGTCGTATCAAAAAAAAGTCACCCCTGCGATTTCTGATTTCTTTAATGTTCCAAAGATCTAGTTTGAAGATCTAATTTTAAAACTGGCTCAAAAGATCAGATTCAAATGTTTGAATCTGTTTTTATAGGATATCCTTGGCTGACTTTACACTAAAACATTTAACACACTTGGACGGTCTTCCTTTGGCTATGAAACACCTTTCACAGGAATGGCCATTAAGGTGGGGTTAGAGTATGTGTGGAAAGGGGTTTGAACAGAAAATGGGTGTGATCCCATCATAATGCAACATGTTCTTTTATTAATCAAAATATGTTTTCTGAAATAATCACTTATATTCTGGCCCTATACCTAGAAATACAAGGGATATTCTCAAGGGACTAAACACTGAGCACTTCTGGTTTCCCATTCCTGTTAGTTTTCCTGCTTTATATCACATTCAAGTTGTTCTTTAAGCATTAGTCACTGGATCTGAGTACCTGAAGCAAGAAACTGCCTTCATGACTGGCCTTATTTATTTTTCCTTTGTTATTGCCAAGAATTGAAGAAGACTAAAACAGATGACCTCCCTATTTCAACTGAAGGAGGATTGGACATGGTACCTCTGTCACTTTTAACACCATTCTTCTATCTCTGGACCAAAAGTTTAACAAATCTGCAAAAGTAAGTATATGGACTCACGATGATTATACTATTATATAGCTCTGCTTTGCATATATCATGAATAAGACATTGGGTTTCTATATTCACAAAGAGAATAGATTGGATTTCTTCTTTTAATCACAACTAAAATTCTCTGGAATTTGGGATAAAATTCTATATTTGCAGATATTAGTTAGAAAAAGAAAATAATAGTCAAATAGCATAAAGACTCCAAGTTTAGAGGTATAGACACAGACAAACTGACAATTCCAGGGTTCTCCTAGTGACTCAGGATGTGAAAGCCATATTTGTGATGCAATTTAGATCACGTGGTAAGGTATGCTTGAGTAATGAAGGTAAAAAATTTTTTTTCTGACACTAATCTATTTTTAGTGTTTTTCACTATTTTGCATTTGACATCTTATCATTCTTTATCCAAACTTACATGTGTAAAATGAGGGGAAATGATTCTAACAAGAGCCTTTTCAACGAGCCTTTGACATACATGGTTTCTGCAACTACAGCAACACGGACCACAGAAATAAGATAACTTGTTCAATGGGAAGGATATTTGGAAAATATAATGTTTATTGTTTTCTGTGTTTGTGAGATAACTTGCTGATCATCCCCAACAGTGGCTGGGAGGTCTTGAGTGAGGGGAAGTGGAGAAGAAGGAGGCCACTGGACCATCAGATTGTTGTATCAAGAATAAAAGGAAATTCGATATTCAGCTTCTGGAGTTCAAGTAAGATTTTTTCCAAAGAAAAGAGATTGGTAAGCAAAGCTGTATGGAGAGAAAGGATGTTGTAATTCCCTTAGTTCTCACATAACAAATCAACGCCAGGCCCGGAGGCCAGAAAACAGCGGTTTTTTATTTGCATGCTTGGTTTTTGTGTTTTCCTCCTATGAAAGGAAAGTCCTGGCCATCATAAGTCTTAGGCATGAGACTGGAGTGGTGAGGAGAAAGCGTTTCATCAGAGGAAGGAAAAGGCAAGTCGGGCCTTTTTGATCTTGCACTGTTTCTGGCATGAGGGAGACAAACCAGAATGAGGAGACAGTGGTTCTGACTTCTTCCCAGTTCCCTTCAAGGGCAAGTCTCAGAAGAGAAGGAACATGGTATTAAAACATACAGATACATGGGGATCTCCAAGTGCCAAAGCCTTTTCTTCCTGCTCTGTCTTGGGGGCTCTGGAAAGAGAACACCTAAGGGCGGCTAGCCCATCCATCTGGTTGCAGCCGCGGAAGCCACGACTCCCCTGGGTTCCTGTGTTGCAGGAAGAGTAATACCAGAGTTTCCCCGGGAGACTGTAAAAAGGGCTGCTGAACCAGGCTCCACGTGGGCCCCGCACCAGAAGCCGCGGTGGACCACGTGGGCTGCTGCGTAAGAGTCCTCGCCAAACTCAGGGTGGTCTGCGGCACCAGGGAGAGCAGCCTCTAGTCAAATGGAGAAAAAGCTGCAGAGAAAGCCAGCAAGGCTGGCAGCGGCCAGACAGACGCGGAATATCAGCCCGGTGGGGCCTACTCAGCCAGCCAAAGAAACCCACGTACCAGTTAACCTAGAAAACTCCTACACGAGATCTATATGTGATGCATTCCACATTGCAGGATAGCTCAGCTTCTCCCCTTGTTTTTTTCCTTTGTTTTCTCCATGAATATTTGTACAGAATTAACATGTGCTACAATGTAACTATTCTAATGAAAGGAAGGTCAATTTTCATAATTCCTAGTATTTAGAGTAAATGCTTGGCCTCCCATTTACTTACAGTCTATGCAGCATACAAAACTTGAACCTAATGCTAATTACTTGAGTTGCTTTATCAAAGTTGTCATAAGGTCACAAAAAGAAGAACCAGAGGAGTCATACTGTTATTATACTGTGAGCTGATGAGTTGCAACAGAAAGTGGGCCATATAACTAGGAAAGCTGAAAAATCCATAAAAGTTGGGGTTTTAATTGAGAATAAAAATCTGAGTGATTATTGTAATAATTATTTTCACTAACGTCCATGTTTCAGATCTCAAATCTATAAAAAAGAATCTCAATGCATATCATAAATGTTCATTAATATTTTGTATACGTTTGAGATGACAGGGTGTTAGAAAATTGCTTCCATAAAGTTAAGAGAAAGAGTACTGATGAGTGATGGAGGGATGCCCATGGGAACTCGCATGATAGCAACCCTATAACAACCATGCAAATGCTTCTCCTGGCTTTTCAAATGTTGGGTCATCACAGATGAGAGAAGGATGCTGCAGAAGACAAAATACAAAAAAAAATCTAGCCTGCTGTACTTAATTATACCTCCTTTAAATATAAATAGGGTGGTGCATATACCTTATCTAGCAGTGATTTCCCTAGGACTTCCCACTGGACTCAAAAGCCAAGCCCAGGATCACAGAATAGAGTAGGGCAATGCATCAAATTCCTATGTTGGCTTTATCTAAACGTGTCATCCAAAGCAGAGAATGGAGAAATTAAAACTCTGTCCTGCTATTCTAACTTCTTAGAACTACAATGCTGTCCAGTGGCATTTTATTAGTATGAGGATCGTGGCATAGGACATAAAGATCACTCAAAAATCTCACCAAAAGGGGCTTAGACCTTGCTCTTATCCCTTTAGTATATGCAGCAAGACCTGACAAAACATGAAAACATGACAACAGAACCTACCAAAGTGCTGAGACAGAGAACTGAGGTTAGAATGCAGATTGTTAATACCACACAGGCCTTATTCTTCACACTTCAAGGATACACAGCAGTCTGGTAACGCACACTCAAGAGAAACAAAGTCTTCCACAGGAATTCACTAAAAAATTCTCACAATTAAAGGCTGTCTTTTGAACAAGAATATACACAAAGGCTTGGGATACTTGGCCTATTAATCCGAGTTCTGAAATAATGAACAAATATCTCAGCCTAAAAGCAAACATGTTAATGGGGCATATAAGTGGTTATAATAGTTGTGAAAGATAAACTAACAGGAGCCCTGGGTGGCTCAGTGAGTTAAGCGTCCAACTCTTGATTTTGGCTTAGGTCATGATCTCAGGGTCTTGAGACTGAGCCCCGCGTCAGGCTCTGCACTCAATGCGGAGTTTCCTTGCAATACTCTCCCTGTCCCTCTGCCCCTTCCCTGCTCTTTCTCTCTCTCTCTCAAATAAATAAATCTTAAATATATATATATATATATATATATATATATATAAAAAAAACAAAACCAGTTTGAACTAAGGCCTCATTCAGACTTGTCAAATATTTTTTCCAGATATTCAGTAAGGTACTGAAAAGTAATGAAAGAATATGCTATATATAATTACTTATCTCCAGTCAACTTTATAGTCTCACTTAGGGAAATGGCTCTAATCATTCCTAAAATAAATCTTTCCACCTTATACAAAATCCCAAGTTCAAGAACTTCCATTAAGAATTTTTAAATTTAGATATTTAGATCAGATGGATTACAGCTGAAAATCAGAGTAAATTTTCTGGTAATCTAGAAAGAACAAAACCAAGGATTCAGTTCCCCTTGCAGAATCATGCATTAAAGGAGCATTTATTTTGGCCTCAGTGTAGCCCTAACATTTTAATTCACAGTTCCCATAATGTAATCACAAATGATTTTCAAATAGAAATATTATTTCTGTGCTATACTTATTTACCCCAATCATTCTATTTTTCTTCAACACATATCACTAACTTCTACTTCATCTACCTGAAAGATGCCCTGCAGGGACAGGGATGAAAAGATTCCATAAAGAAAGAGAGGATTGAGAATGACACACCTGAATCCTCCACAGGGAAGTAAAGAACCCATGCACCAAAAAAAAAAAAAAAAAAAAAAATTACTTACAAAATACCAAAGTGAAGTGAATAGCATTGATCCTCATAAAATAATTTTATATTTAAAGTTAATAGCTGATGGTCCAGTAGGAAAAAGAAAACAATGAAAGACATACATAAATAAAACCTACCTTATAGAGAATTGTCTTCTTTAAAAATATTAATCATGTTAGAAACAAATAATAAAACAAAAGATTACTAAACCTCCAGAAATATTTGATTCCTTACAATATGCCTCCCATTTACTAACATGAAAGTTTATAAATAAGTTGTACATGGAAAGAAATTAAGTACAGGCTTTAAAATGTGTTTAAGCAGGCATACTTGGCATGTGCAGGGTCAAAATGTACTTAATATTTTACTAAAGATAGAGTCTATCCTTCCTAAGTAAAAGCAGTTCATGTGACAAAAAACAAACACTAAAGTGTATTTTGATAATAGGATATATTTTATATTAAGAAAGAACGAGTACATTTTCAATACTAACAAAGCTTTTCTTGGTAATCTTTCATGAGTCAATAATTGATATAGTTACTTCTTTAAGATTTTATTTATCTATTTGAGAGAGAGAGAGAGAGAGAGAGAGCGCGCATAAGTGGGGGAGGAAGCAGACTCCCCACTGGGCAGGGAGCCCGACAGGGGGTTCGATCCCAGGACCCTGAGATCATGACCTGGGCCGAAGGCAGATGCTTAAGTGACTGAGCCACCCAGGTGCCCCGAAACAGTTACTTCTGAGTAGGCATCATTTAATTTATGAATCAATGTCCAGTTTATATTATCTGCATTAGCTTTATACCATAATATAAATTAACTGTTTTCAATTTTGTTTCAATCACCAAGATATATCTAAAAGCTTCAAATTCTCTTTGTCCTTTAATGTCACATCAATACCTAATAGTAATCCAGAAGCTCTGAATTCTCCATACAGTTTGTATCTTTCCATATTCAATTCTTTATTAGAAAAAAAAGAGTTACATTTGTAACAGTTTAATCCTGATCTATATAAATAAACTCCTTTCACGGTACCTATTCGTGAAGGAATAGAATAGGCCCCATAAGACATTTTAATACAAGGAAATAAAGTATTATCCTGTATCTTTCATATCTGAAAGATCTTCAACCATCAGTCTGCTTCTTGATTATTTCATGTAACAATCCAATCTTTAATTCCCTTCTTTTTGCCAATAATTATTATAAATACCTGGATTATGAAATATGCAAAACCAACCTGAAAAGAATTACATAAATATAAGTAGCATTTCCATATGAATGGAAGGAGTAGCTTTGACAAATGGCTGACCCTAGATTATATTAAAAACTAAACTGTGCAGCTGAGTAAAATTGAGTAAAATTTATCATTTAACATCTACCTAAAAGAATGGCTGCTATTTGACATATCTTAATAATTTAGTAATATTGTTTCACGCTTCGCTTAATAAGAAAAGATGCAAAAATTAATCTCTCATTTGATTTTTTTTTCCTTTTTTTGTGGCTTGCAAAGCCCACCACTGTTTCTCTTTGATCGGAGCATAGGTCATGAGAACTTCCAAATACAATAGGTTACAGCACCTACTGACTTTTCTATAGATTCAAGGAAGGACTCTGCCTAGGAAGTCCCTAGAGTCACGAAAATAAGAAATAGTCTTCCCATTATTCTAGTGCTTGTTTCCTAGTTTCATTCCCTGGCAACCAGGAGCAAGTCCCAAATCATTTCTGACTTGTACATGTTTCCCACCTGGGACAAAGACACTCCTTCACGGCACCATGACAACCACACCAGCAACACAAGCGCTTGGGTTCGTGCAGGAAAATGAAAATCCTGAAAGGACGCTAGGAGATAAAGGCTTACTATTCCTTGTTTCCCACTGGTAGGAAGTAATTACAAAAATTACTTTAACACAAAGCTTCTGGTGAGTGAATAGTTTGTAATTTGATGGGAGAAGCTTAAGGGCCTAGGGATTAAATAAAAAATATGAAAAGCTGAATGACGTCATCCAAGCACAGCCTCCCCCTTCCCCCAGAAATAGACAGCCTAAAGCAAACTTCTTATGGGCGACAATGTAGACATTCTTCAGAGATGGTCAGGGGTATGTTTTGTTTTTCATCTGAGTTTAGACTCAGATGATTGATTTAACAGTGAAGGTGAACTTTATGACCCTTTATTGGTTGATTAACCACGTTGTTACCAAATGAAATTTCAAAAACCAGTAAAATATAAAATAATTTTGTCCAAACTGAATGTCCAGAAATGGATGTCATTTCTATCCTCCCAAAGCAGAAATTAAAAAAAAAAAAAAAGTGAAATTCAACTCTCCCCCCATGATGAAGTAGGTAAGTTTTTTTTTGACAAGTTTTTTATCATAAGCATGAACAGTTTATGTTTGTTGTTTAATGAAAGGGATGGTATTTCTTTGCCAGAAACTGGCAGTACTATGTGTTATAAACACCTGCCAATTCTACCCTGGAAGAGATTACTTATATTGCCAAATGTAAAACTGTTTTAGGTCTTAAAAGAGTAATTCTAAAGCAGAGTGCTGCATCTGTGATTTTACAAGTTCAATATATTTTCAAATAGTTCTTCACATTTCAAAAAACAATACAACTTCCTTATGAAGAGCCGAGGAAAGAGAATCTGTGTAATATATGGAAATGGTTGCAGGTTTGTGTTACTGTTGAATCATAGCATATATTACCTCTACAGGTTCAAAGCTGTGAGTGACTTTTATTGAAAACCCAGATAAATATTTTAAGAGGATAAGGAATCAAAATAGATGTTTGCTTTTCATCAAGTGAAATAGCTTAGGGTTCTTGAGTGTGGTAGAAGCATATTTTCTGTTCTATGTTTAGTTTCGTTTTTGTGTTTTGAGGACACAATGTCCTCCTCTCCTATTGTGATAGGTAGCAAATATTTTTCATGGGCTTCCAATTCTGTACGAGAAACACCTTCTGATTCTCATTGATATGAAGTTGGAAAAAAGACAGCAGAAGGCAAGCAGAGACATTCCATGCATCCAGGAGCCAATACCTGCCCCCTGACTCCAAGCTAACCTCTACACATCCCTACCCCAACATGTATATAAGGGCATTCATTCGTTGACTCTGACACATAATTATGCAAATATACTGTGCATTTTTTTATTCACTCAATTTCTAATGGATCTTTGAACTCAATATATCCAAAATTATACCCACTTGTCATCCTCCATCAAGCCTATTTCTGTTTCTCATTTTAAATACCTGAACTCTGGAGAGAGAATCCTCTAGTCTTTCAGATTAGACTCTGAGTCATCCTTGTTCACTCTCTCTCTCCACCCCCGATACATACTGCATCAAATAACCCCATCAGTTTTACTTCAGTCTCAATCCAATTTGGCTTCTTCTGTCTCACTTTCATCACTTAGTTTAGAACATAATTGGCTTTAATTTAGAATACTTGCTCCAAACTATGGAAATTAAATGAATGTCAGTTCTGAGTTGTTAAGCTGACAAAGCAACACCTGTGGCCAGGCAATTATGGAGACAACTAGCAAAATATGGCAGAATGTTTATTTATAGGGGCCCTAATGCCGAAACTCTGTTGGGTCAGAAGTGCTTTATTTATGATAACAACTCCTGATGACTTGCTGTCAGAGAAATTTATGAAGACTGTGGCCCTCAAATGCATTTCTAAGTACATCTTATGTATTTTAATCCTCTTCTAATAACTTATTGAAGAAAGACCACATGTGTCTCTAAAACAATATCCAGAATTGATCCAGACAAAGCACTATTTTATATACTGCAGCTTTCATTTATAAATCAATATACCTTCTAAACCTAGAATCTCTTCAGTTCTACATTTTAGAATGATGGAATAAAGTATAAAAATATATTCTTAATTTCATTTGGAAAGCATGTAGTCCATGAAAAAGCCTGGCTCTCAGTTTTGTGACCAAGAAATTAAAAGAAGAATTTTAAAGTTATAGTATAGTACTTAAAGTTCTGAATCTGAATCTTTTTACTCTAAGAAGACATTTACATTTCTGAAATATATGGTTATAATTTAAGATTCTCAACAGGGAGTAAATTGATAATCACTGGCAACATAGTTCAATCAGAACTTTGTAAATAAGAAAATAAAAGTTATAAAGCTCATACTAAGGTTTATCATGGAACATTATGTGCTATATATTGGGTCAAGTTTTAAAGTAATTGCGAATTAAGAAAGGAACCCCCTCCTCCTTTGACCGATGATTGCTGAAAACGTTTCCAAAATGTGTTTTATGGCCTATTTCAATTATAAAGTAATCTTCTTTTCACAATTGAAAAATTAAAAAATAAAGTCTTCAAGTGTCTGCATTCTTAAAAACAACTCACTATAAAATCAGAATAAGTTGAGGCTGATGTTACTTGATATTTTAAATTATTTTCTAAATTAATGTCCAAAATTGCCTTATTTCATCTAGTTCTTTTAAATATATATGCTCTGACTACTAAATTATTTTCCCTAATCTAGTATCTAGAAATACAATAGTATTAAACATAGTATTTCTCACAATTTTCTTATTTCAATTGAAAAAAAAAATCTTTTCTCCTGCTCTGTAAATATCAGGCTACTAAAAAGTACCAAGACTGATATTTATAGAAATGGATCCCCTCAGGGACTGAAATGGAGCAACAAAGTACAGGCTGGTGAGCCTCTAGATAGGTATGATGGAAGGGGCAATTGGGAGGAAAGTCAACATGACTTACTTATTAAGGACTTTCCAGTCCTCTACTACAATTCTATAACATGTGGGCTACACTTTGCTAAAAGATATTTAACCACTGCCTCACAAAAGATATTAGATATTATTAACAACTAAACTATAGAAAAAGCACTGTATCCTACCATGTATCCTTTGACATAACCCGTCTTCTGATTTAGAATGACATTTTTAAAACACGAAAATATAAATGAGAACTAATAGGAATGTATTCACAACATGAAGGCAAGCAATGCCTGACTGTTCAACTTTAATTAAAACTCCTAACATGTAAATCTTTGCACAAAATAATTAACATTAATAATTAATAGCAGTAACAACAGCTAGCACTGATTAACCGTTTATTATTGTTGAAGGCTACATTCAACTATATATTTCTAAGACATTATGATTGTGCAATGTATTTTAATTCTTTATACACAGATAAACTGAGGCTCAGAAAGGTTAACTATTAATTGAAGGTAACAGAACAACTTGATGTTTCAGAGCTATTACTCGCATCTGTCTAAATGCACAGTGTACTCTCTTCTGATTACACCACAGTGACCCTCTAGGATAGGCACACATTTCATAGTAATGCATCTATTAATTCAGTGCTGTTGCTTCAAATCAGAAATTTCTCAAAAACTCTTCAGACTGAGTTAATTTTAAATTTATTTTAAATTGTACTATTCCATTAGTACTGCATATTAAGGGAAACGTGATATCTGAAAATCAAACTAGGTAACAACTCTCAGGAGGCAAGATATCATGAATCGAGCATCTAGATTGTTAAATTAAGAAGGTTATTTCTATTCCTGACATTTCCTTGGGGGAAATCTCTACTATCTCTAATTCAGATAGTTGGCCTGACAAAAGTAAATATAGACTTTTTGAAATTTGGTTAAAAAAACAGATTCTCAAATTTCCTTTCTTTTCCATAAAGGGAACTTCTATACTCAACTTAAAAAAACATCTCTTTAATAACAAATTACTTTAAGATTTCATTAAAACAAACAAAATTAGAAAAGCTTCACATGCCATAATTTAATTGACTTTAGTGGTCCAGCCTATTTTGAAAAGAAATTTGGCTCATTCTCTCCCCCATATTGGAAAAAGGTTTGCAAAATAGACCTTAAAGTCAAATAGCATTCTTATTTTCAAATGTGTCTATCACATTATATCTTTGCCATGTCAATATATCTCATTTTAAAAGTTTGAAAATAGTATTAATAACTCATAATTTAGATACTTCTAGAAAGCAAAAATATTTTCAAGTTTTAGCAGAAGCAAGAGAAAAGATAACTTTAATGTGAAACTTAAATAGAAATCATAAATAGCAAACATATTGGGAACACAATAATGCCCTGGAATAAAATAATACCAATAACATTATATTACACTATGGGTTTTAAAAAGGCGCACCATATTTGATGATTTATAAACTTCTTTCACAACCTCCACATTATGCAAGAGCAAATGACTATCACACTCTCTTAACTGACTGGGAGAGCTGTTTTCATCATATCTTAAAATCATAGTTAATGTTTAAGCCTTGTGAAAGATGCCTACCTCTGTATTGGCAGTCGTGGGACATGTTCACGGGAGCCCGTTCTATTGCTGATCTCTTGTAGACAACATGAATCCTTCCATTTTTTTCCTCCATCTGCTTACCTCTTTCCAAAGGTTCAATGAAATACTCATCATCATCACTTTTTATCATTCCAGCCTAGAGAAAGCATAAAATGTGTTAATTAAAAAAAAAAAAGAAATATCTGTCATCTTTAGCTCACAAGTACTTTTTAGATGGCAAGAATATAATTTGAGAAAACTCATGCTTTTTCTTTCCACTTTTGGCTACAAATTTAATGTGTTTAAGTAATTCATATAAGATAGAAATTCTTAAATGGTAGGAATAAAATAATTCACATAAGGTATAATAAAAACTTTACATAGGGTAAGAATAAGAAAATTACACAATGTATACATTTCATTAGACTGCAAAGAAGTGCAGTTATATACTCTACTTGGTATTTTATCTCTAAAAGGAATCTTATAGGGGAAATAAACTCAAGAAACATCTCCAATATCCCATAATCATCCATTGTGGAGCAGCTGTCCACACATGGTTAGTATTAGTATTTTTTTTTAACTCATTTACATTTTCCTTCCATACCACTATGGTATGAGAAGAATGAGCTCCTTTAAATAGCCTCTTTAAGCTTCAGTGGAAACCCTGCATTTCCAATATTTATTAAGTTGAAGAACTAACTCATATTTTTCCTATCTTAATCTAACACTTGATAATTTTATACATATTTTTCCCTCCTCAAGCCTTATCTTTCCCCACTAAAAAAGTTATGGTTGTATTCATTGCCTTCTACCACACTAAAATTTAGTCTTTTTCTAAGCTGTTTCATCTTTTATTTAGAAAATACCAGGACTATATTCAGTGCTATAGCTGAGTAGAAATGATGATTTTGTCTGAAATTAGCTCTTCATTAGGTATCAAGTTTACATTATAATCATATAGTTACAGCTCATATTCCTACTTTAAAGGCCATACATTAATATGTAATATTAATTTAAATTTCAGTACTTTTTTTAATTTGAAAATAAATTTGAAGAAATAATGTGTTAGTGTGGGAATTGTAATTATTTTGGAAATACACATCGGATCTAGAAGTAAGTCATATTTTGCTTCTGAGGCCCTTGCTTATTCTATATTTTCAAACATGAGATCACTGGTCTCGTGAAACACAGGCTGGGCCTTGGGGATGCTCATCCGTTCTAGCTGTTGATCTAATGGTTCCACCACTCTCTGCTGAGCAACACAGAAATGAAAGGTAGGTAGGTAGGTACACCTTCCCAAATGGCATTTGTTTGCAGCAAATATGCCTGACTGTAGCTTTTTCTATTGCATTCAAATCTCTTCCCTGGTTTCCATTCTGACTTCTTCCACCTGGCATGCTCTACGCCCTCCTTCCCCTGTGTAAGCTTCATGGGGAGGTCTTAGAATCTAGGGTGTCCCCACATGCATTTCTACACTCCCCCTGATGCTGTGCACAAACAGCCCTTGACTTTATGTGACCATGTCTCGCAGGAAAACATCACCACAGCTCCTTCACCATGCTTAGTCCTTACCCTCTTGAAGAAACTTGTAGCCTTCACTAAAAAGAACACTGAGCTAATGGGCATTGGCTATTCATGCTGACCTTCAGGACCTAACTCCCGTATCTGGAATTGTTTTCTCATCTGGTCAATCACTCTTTCTCTACTCTTGTACTGTGAAATGCAGTGTTTTTTACAAAGGGCCTGATTAATCTTTACCCTTCAGAGTTGTTTCTACTGTCATTGGATCTCCTCTACAAATATAATTTCCAATATTTTTCTCATGGTTTCCAGTTGTTATTTTAATCTCTTTAGCATTGGTATCCTATTCTTATATCTCTTTCTACCAGTAATTTTAACATCATTGTTTTTGCCCTTCTCAGACATATATGGTTTAATAACGTTCATAAAACACATCCAAACTAAGCACGAACACAGTACCATGTCCAAGGTTTAAATGTCCAGGCTCATCACTAATGCCATCCATTGGTGGTAGGCAGTGTTAAAATATTAGCTGGCTTTATTTTGAAAACACTGGTCTGTTGATATACATCTAAGTTTATAAATTTAGGTTTATCAGCATGGGTCTTCTGTATTCATCGTTATTCTAGTTTTTCTTCACACCAAATTCATCCAGTCACCGTGTTCTATAAAGCTTCTTACTTTCTTATCCCGTCCTTCTATTTCCACCACCACTTCCTTAGTTACAGACCTCATCATTGCTCATCCGGATTACAGAAACTGCCTCCTATCTTGAGACTTCCCATAAATCATAATGTTTCTCCCAGATGAGTGCCTAACTGTAGATGGAAATAGTGGTCAATGAAGCAACTCTGAGCACTGGGCAATAGCTAGTGGGGCCACTTGAAAGTGATGGGAAAGCAGTGAGGATTAACTCACATGCCTTTAAAAAACATTTCTACATACCTCCTATTGCAAACATTCAAATCCCAGGCCCCATGATATTACTTCCCCACTAAGCCAGATTCCATTTCCTGGCTCTCTTTTTGCAGTTGGCTGTGAACCATGTTACTCTATCCTACCCAGGGAAGTAAGTGGTAGTGGTGAATACCAAGAATAGGGCTAGCTCATAAAAACCTCCTATGTGGGCTTCCTTACGCTGTTTCCATTATGACTGGGCAAACACAGGTAACACAAAAATTTAACACAGCTAAACCTCTCCCTTAGAAGGCAATGAAAATTTAAGCCAAGTTGAGGTGATATCAATAGCAAGGCAATGCTGGGTCACATGACCCCCGATAACTCCATGGTCAAAAAAAATCTGAGAGCCCACCCCTTTTATTCATTAATTTAAGCAAAGTTTAATAGTACTTTATCTAAAGCACCATACTAGACACGACAGTAAGTAGAAGTTTCTCAAAGATATGGTCTGTTTGCTCTCTAGTTTTGGGCAATCTAGTCAAATAAACAAAATATATGCCTACAGGTATTCAGTGAGGTATGTTACGGACCGTCCAAAAAGTAAGTGATATCGCCCTTGAGACTCAAATCAAGTGAGATTTTTTTTCCCTCACAACCTTACTACACACACAGCAAATTGTCAGTAGGAGCTGTTGATTGTATATACAAAATGACCTAAAATCTATTTCAACTGAAATCTCTCTAGTCCCCATGGGGACTTCGCTTTGGCCACTGCTATTGTTCACACTGCCTCACATTCTCATATAGCACGGCAGCCAAAATGGCTCTTGCAAGCTATCACATTATTTTAGACAAATGAGAATGTGGTAACAAATGGGCGGGATGTGTAATGGCTCAACACATCCAGTGCTTCGTTCTCGCTCACACAAAAGCTCCAGATAGTTCTAGGTCAGCCGAGAGGGGGTTCTGATCCACACAGTCATGCAGGCATCCACCCTGACACTGGCTCTACCATTTCAAGAGGGGCTCCTAAGTTTGCCCAGTCAGATGGCAAACAGCATAAGGAAGCTCACACAGGAGGTTTTTATGAGCTAGTCCTAGTCGTGGGGCTATTCACCACGACTTACCATGTAGCTATTTACCACTACCGTTTACTTCCATGCGTAAGATATAGTCACATGGCTCAAAGCCCACTGCAAAGAGAACCAGGAAATGGAATCTGGCTGTGTGCCTGGGGAGCAAAGACAAGTGGATTTTAATGAACAGATGGCAGTCTCAACTTCAAATAAGATCATGTCACGCCTTTGCTGAAAACACTTCAATTGCTTCCCATTGCACTTAAAACCACACTCCTTATCATGGCCGTCAGCGCCTGCATCACCTGGCCCTGCCCATCAGCCTCAGGCGGTGCCGCTCTCACCTGGCTGACTATGTGCCACCCTCGGGGCTTTGCTCAGTTCATTTCTCCTTTGATATTTCCAAGCTCCTTATTGCCTCAGACCTTTGAAAACAGTGTTGGTTCTACTTAGAAGGCTCCTCTCCCAACATACCACACTTTCTTTAGCAGGTTATTTTTCATTCTCTGTGTCTCAGCTTAAATGTGAATTCCTTAGAAATGACTTCCTTTCCTCTCCCTACATTAGGTTCCCCCGTCTAAATTAGGACCCATCTTAGCCCATCATTCTGACTCAGAGCCGTGTGCTCTTTGCTCTCATGACCTTAACACAAATTTCAGGTTGTTTCACCTAAATGTTAAATGTATCATCTTGCATCTCCCCAAGAGCATCGTCAGCTCCTGAGGCAGACTCTCTTCACTCATCTTGGCCTCCATAAGCCCCAGAACCACTGTTAGCACAAAATATGTCTTCAACACATTTTTTATGAAAAACTACAGGAATGAATGGTGTAAGTGAGGGGATAACAACTTTTCAGACTTGTAGTGGTCTTCAAAAGTTGGGAGGACTGCCATGCCAGTGGTGCGAGAGAAGGCACTAGAAGTGAGACTTTCAGGCTTGAGCAAGGTTCTAAAGTGGAAAAGCCCAATACATGCTTGAGGGCAGTGAGTAACCCTCTCATTCAGAGTCGAGTCTGTGCAGGGCAGTTCCGGAAAATGAAGCAACGGAGGACTCTTGTCCCTCGAGTCTGAAGTCTAACATACAGAATGAGAACCATCACAACAATCGTGGATCAGCAGATGAGAACAAAGCAGTTTGGGAAGATTGATCTGACCTGCCAGAGGGAAGAAAAGACTAGAAAGCAAGCAACATGATGTTAAATCAAAGCCCAGGAGGTAGAAGTGGCAATGGGAGGAGAAAAGGGCAAAGAGGAGGGAAAAGGAATGAAGAGTAATTACCGGAAAAAATTAATACTTGGTGCCTTTAAAAACCTACATTCCTTCTGCTTTTACAGACTCTTCTTCTCACTCAGATGAATAACCAAAGTTCTTATGAGGCCCGCTGGGCTTCCCCTGCTCTTGGCACCACCAACCTCTTGGGCCTGTGTCCTTACTCACTGTTGCTGGCTCCACTCCAGCCACGAGGGACTCCTTGCTGATTCCTTTTGGTTTTGCTTTTTTCAACAGGGCCTTGCCTAGATGATAGTCACCCTTTCAGAACATAAGCTTCACCAAGCTTTGGACTTTGTCCCATTCACTGCTGCATCCCAGGGCCCAGAACAGTGCCCGGGCCAAAGGAGGTGTCTACTATTTGATGGAGAAGAAATCAATGTAAGCAATAGGCAAGTGAAAATAAAACACCTTAGAAGGAAGTTAAAAAGGAATGGCAAGAAGGGATGGGAGGAACACCGAGAAGAGTGTCATGGCATCTCAGCAGGACAGAGTTTTATCAAAATAAAAATAACAGCAGCAAAGAAGACACAAAGAATGAGGGTTGTGGGAAGGAAGTCAAACAAAAGTATCTAATTAGAGTGGCAGGGAATGAAGAGATATTACACAGAGTTATGGAAGAGGAAGTGGTCAAACCATATATATTTCAGATCCCAGTCAGAGCTATTATGGGTAGATTTTTCTGCTGCTCTTCCCACCACACTATATTGATTTCTCTCACTTAGTAGCTACCAAATATAGGGTGACTATTCAAAAAGTACTCATGTTTTTAGACTAGACTACCCCAAGCATAAAATCATCAGTACTAACAGTTAAGTACTAAAGATTCTTTCAACCACCGAGATACTCATTTAGGGAGTCATGCATTAGCGGACATTGTTGGAAGCTCAAAGACCATGCACTGTCACACCCCAATATAAAATAGCACACTCCTGCTCTCAGATCCCCAGTTTTATTTCACAATAGAATATAATAGAGTGACTTAGAGGAATAAAGCCCAATGTATAAAACGAAAAGTCTCCGACTGTGGCATTCCAAGTACTGGGGTTATGCATCATGCTGCCAGGTATGTACAGCTTTGAAATTGTAACTTCGGAATTTTTAGAAATGTCGCACCTAAGAAGACATATGGTCCTAGAAGATTCTGTTAAACAGATGCAATCGATTTTAACCCATTTTCAGTGTTACTTAAATGATGTATGATATCAAGGTAATATTTTGCGAATTTCCCTTTGTGACACAAAGCCCTCTACATTTACCATTCTCTAATCCCATGTAACAATTCAGGAAATATTTATTGTATTTCTCAAACTATTTCTCCAAATTTAACACAGATGAAGTTTTAAAATATTTATAATGTTTAGGACAGCATTAAGCACGTTATATTAAACACATTTTATTGTTTTAATTAAGCCTTCACACGGGCCCTTTGACAGCATTTTGGAGGGGATATTTATAAAACAATGATCTATGCTAAAAATCCAGCTGCATAATTCCCCTCTCATCTGGTCAACTCTTCCAGCTACATCACTCAGCAAACACTGCCAAGAATCCAGAATTAAGCCAAATAGCCTCTGAGGATGGAAACAGCTATCACAAAGGCCACACTCCTTACTCACTAGGAGGGGTCCTCACAGCTTTATTTGACACCCAATTCTAATAAACCAGGTTAGATGGTTTCCTAATTCTCATCAGAGTATAAATGGCAAACAAGAGTAAGGGCTGTGGGATACAGGGACTTTCAGATGAGATAATGTCTATGAATGACCTTTGCAAACTATAAAGCCCAACAAAAAAGGTAAATCTCAAGTCTCTATATGTCCATAACAATAAACATCAGTCACTAAGAAAAGACTAAATTGCGTTAACTTGGTTTAAGACAAAAATCGGTATAAAAGATATTTTAAAGAGTTCCAACAAGAATTACTAAGGTTTCTTAAAAACTCTGTGCCAGATAATCTAAAAAAAGTATGCTATGGAAACATTCCATTTTTAATTGTGACACCTAAATACTGTTTTACTGCAGTGATTCTTGAATCTATTAAGGAAAGAGAGTAGAACTAGGTAGATTTTTGCGGATGCCAGGAAACATGTGCCAAATAATATAATACATTATTGAAGCCGAAGTCGACTAGATATTCATTATTTTGTGCTAAATTGGTTACCATATTATACTAGGCCATAGCATAGAAAAGCAATAATACATTTCATATGCCTATTTTTGGGGGTTTTTTTTTTTTTTGCTTTTTTAAATGTCTATTAAGTTTTAAACTAGTTTAATTAAACTTAGTTTAGTTTTTGTTTTTTTTTTGTTTTTTTTAAAGATTTTATTTATTTATTCGACAGAGATAGAGACAGCCAGCGAGAGAGGGAACACAAGCAGGGGGAGTGGGAAAGGAAGAAGCAGGCTCATAGCGGAGGAGCCTGATGTGGGGCTCGATCCCATAACGCCGGGATCACGCCCTGAGCCGAAAGCAGACGCTTAACCGCTGTACCACCCAGGCGCCCCTAAACTTAGTTTTTTTTTTAATGTCTAGAAGAGGCACTGAGAAAATTTTATATTAATGTCATGTATGTATGTGAGAGAGAATAATTGTAAATATAATATTCAAGAAAGACTATCATTATATCTTAGTGGTACAATAGCTCCATCTTAATTCACTAAGTTTCTCTGAAAACACATTTTGAAACTTGACACTTTACTATGCTGCTTCCTCTAACATTTATTCTATCAGTGTACCCACAGACACATTGCATGGTCCCATTTTATCATCAGAATGGACAGATGTTATTATGATTTCCAAATCTTTTGTGAGTTATAAGGAGTATTTCAATGATATCCCCAAAATTTCTACAGAGGAGACATTGAGGAAGACAAAATAGTTGATAAAGGCAAGAAAATAGTGAGTAGAACTGATTCAAAGCTGGGGCGCCTGGGTGGCTCCGTGGTTAAGCATCTGCCTTCAGCTCAGGGCGTGATCTCAGCGTTCTGGGATCGAAACCCACATCAGGCTCCTCCGCTGGAAGCCTGCTTCTTCCTCTCCCACTCCCCCTGCTTGTGTTCCCTCTCTCGCTGGCTGTCTCTTTCTCTGTCAAATAAATAAATAAAATCTTAAAAAAAAAAAAAAGAACTGATTCAAAGCTGCATTTGGTAAGCAAAGACAGCATTTCTTTTTTACATTAAAGAAACTTAATTATTTGGGATGTATTTGGAGAGAGTTTATGAAAATGAAGAAGTAGCTAAAATATTACCCAAGTGATGTCACTGATTTCCATAAAGCTTTCCCTTACTCCAAAATTCCAGCATTTTATCTTTATGTCTATGGTATTTACCATTGTCAGTCTTTTATTTTAATTATTTATGTTAACTGTACAAGTCTCTGGAGATTAAGAGATGTTGAGTAAGGTGTCAGCTGAACTGAAATATAAATCTGATTAAATTCCAGATTTATGTTTGGGTTCGGCTGGCATTTCATTCAACAATGATCCTCCTGGATGACTTCTGAATCTCAACAGCATCTAACATAATCCCTTGCGCACTGATAACACTAAATGTATATTTGCGGACTCTGCTCTATGAAGGGGGTGAATAGGCTCTCCTATTCAGGCAGGTATTATGATTAGAGGCCTAAATTAAAAAAGAGGAGAGAAAGAGAGATTGCAACCATCTTGATTCAATTAATTAATACTGATTCAATTAATTGCTAAAGCAAATGGACCTAACCTTAACCAGCAACACTAGACATAATCACTTCAGTTCTAATCTCCAACCCTCAGTTGCCTGATTATTAAAATCTAGGTTGTAAGATCGGTAGGAGAAGAAAGGGATAAAGAAAGGGGGGTAATCAGAAGGGGGAATGAAGCATGAGAGACTATGGACTCTGAGAAACAAACTGAGGGCTGCAGAGGCGAGGGGGGTGGGGGAATGGGATAGGCTGGTGATGGGTAGTAAGGAAGGCACGTATTACATGGTGCACTGGGTGTTATACGCAACTAACGAATCATCGAACTTTACATCAGAAACCAGGGATGTACTGTATGGTGACTAACATAATATAATAAAAAAATATTATTATAATAAAAAAAAGAACAGAGTAAAATCTAGGTTGTAAGAAATAAAATTCTAGGAAGATTTCCTAAAGACTAAAGGATTTTCTACACATTCAGTTTAATTCCTCTTATTTACTCTAATCTCCACTACCAGCCCCTGCCTCAGTTAAGCCAGGCTATGGTTACTTGGGCCCCTAAATAAAACTGTTTTCATTTAACTACGCAAAGTGTTAAAG